>NW_019154094.1:31179145-31490484 GCF_002288905.1 Enhydra lutris kenyoni | reverse complement strand
GCTCAGGTCATGATCTCAGGGTCCTGGGATTGAGTCCCACATCAGGCTCCTTGCTCAGCAGGGTGCCTGCTTCTCAGTCTGCTTGTGCTCTTTCCTCTCTGAAAAACAAACAAATAAATAACATCTTTTTTAAAAAAGGAAAAGTAATGCGATACCTTCTGATTTCAGTTCATTCTTTTGGTCTGAGGTCGATCTGCTGGCTTTGTGTTCTGTCTGAAATCTCACTATCTAACTCTTATCATTTCTCAAGCTACTTTTTATTAGACACTGTATTAAGTGTTATGCATACATTAGCTTATTAGTTTTTATTTTATTTTAATTTATTTGTTTCTAATTAAGTAAGCTCTATGCCCAACGAGGGGCTTGAACTCACAACCTTGAGATCAAGAGTCACATGCTCTACCAACTGAGCCAGCTAGATGCCCCTGTATCATTAATTTTTAAAAATATGTTGTAAATTAGGCATTTCTATTCCTATTTTAGAGAAGATAAAATTAGGGTTTGAAATGCTTAAAAACTCAATATTTTACATCTTGTAAGGGAAGCAGCATCACTCAGTAGTCTGTGACCTTCCCAATTGAATTAATGCCTTTTATTTTTTAATTTTTTTAAAGATTTTATTTATTTATTTATTTGTCAGAGAGAGAGAGACAGACCACAAGCAGGCAGAGTGGCAGGCAGAGGCAGAGAGAGAAGCAGGCTCCCCACTGAGCAAGGATCCCAATGTGGGATTCGATTCCAGGACCCTGGGATCATGACCTGAGTCAAAGGCAGCGGCTTAACCAACTGAGCCACCCAGGTGTCCCAAGTAATGCCTTTTAATAAAATGATCATATTCATGCCTATTTGGTTTTGTTATCAATAACTGTTACATATTCAGATTTTCTCCAACCTGAGCAATTTAGTTTTTGTGCCACTGTTTCTGAGGGCCATTACCAATATGGGATTTAAGGTAGAACTTCTGTTTGTGTGGATATACAAATTGTTGAAACACACATTGAAATGAAAAGTTCTGAGCTCCTATCTACTAAATAAGAATTTCAGGGAGTAGATTTATTAAGCAACACATTTACCAAGATAAACCAGGTAATTCCAATGCAAGTGTTCTGTGGACCACATTTTGAGTCACATTATTCAATTATGTTAAGATGGTAGTTGAAGTGACCCCGAGGGTGGGACAGGGCTGTTACATAGTCTGAATGTTCTTAGTAGCCCAAGGATAGGGAATCTATAATCAACTTTAAAATCAGCCTTTATAGGATGTTTTAGTTTATGATTTCAACATATATTTACTGAACACTTAATAAGATGCTGGCTGGCAACAGAGATCAAACTGAGAACAGAAGAAGTATCTGTTCACACAGATCTTACATTTTTAATCATGAAAAACCAAAAAAAAAAAAAAAAAAGTTAATGACGATAAGTGCAAAGAAAGAAATAAAACTGTGAAGTGATGGGACTTGGAGGGGTAGCTATTTTGAATGAATGTTCAGGGAAGCCTTCTCAGGGGAGATGGGCATTTGAGTTGCAATTTTTGAGAAAGGAAGAAATCAGCCAAGAACCAGTCACAAGGAAGAGAGTAGGAAATATCTAGTATGTAGGCCACTTGGCGGGAAGAAAGCTTGGCACCAGCAGGGAACCAAGAGAAGATAGTGTGGCAGTACAATCAGGGGAGAGAACAAGTACACTAGAGGGAAATCATGCATTTAAGGGCAGATGTGGATTGATTCTAAGTAGAAGGGAGGCCACTGTAGGGTTTTAAGCAAGGTAGCAGGATGGCTTGCTATGTAATTCTTTAGAATAACCCATACAAATAGACCTATTGTGCTGATGGGACTGTACATCATTCATTCATAAGTTAACGAAGATCCATGAGTTGATCTTTCTTTGTGTCTTCCTACTTAGAAATTAATTTATTAAAATTTATTACTAATTTATTACAATTCTCTTATTAATGATACAAAGCTTTTACCTTCATATACTGACCACACCTTGCTCAAATACAAGCTACATTTCTAATCCCATCTTCTTAGAATTAAGATTTGAGGGTCATCCATGCCATTCACATGTTCACAGACCTTGACTGTGGTAACTGTATTTGAGGAGTTAATGCAGAAAGTGTGGTTGCTTATTCCTTGCATGTCTCCAAGAGAACCTGAAGCCATGATAGGGACGTACTCCAAAGCCTGACATATCTGGACTCCATCTGATGCATGTCTTTTTCTCCTGCTGCTTTTATTCAGTAGAGTTTGCTATAATAAATTTTTGCCGGGAGTATAACCTGTTACTGGGTTTTCTGGGTCTTTTTACCTAATCACTGAACTTCAGTTTGAGTAACACCATTGAAATGCTGCCTACTGTTTGTTTCAGCCGATAGAAATATAGTAGTGATTTTAATCTATTTGTTAATTGATCTTGATTCTCATTTGGTAACAACCACTTTCTTTATAATCTTTCCTGATAATACCACCATGGTCTAGTTTTATATATAAAGGAGATACACACACATACACACACACACAAACACACAGATTTATACTTATTTATATATGTAAACTTATACTTGAGTATATGTTGCATAATAAAGAATTTGACTGGTTTTTGTTCTTGGTTGCTGGGAGTAAGACTTTAAGTCTTGGAATTTCCCAAATAATATGTGTTGCTGGTTTTGTTTTTTGTTTTTTTTTTAAGATTTTATTTATTTGTCAGAGAGAGAGTGTGTGCACAAGCGGGCAGAGCGGCAGGCAGGCAGAGAGAGAAGCAGGCTCCCCACTGAGTAAGGAGCCTGATGAGGGACTCGATCCCAGGACCCTAGGATCATGACCTGAGCTGAAGGCAGCGGCTTAACCTACTGAGCCACTCAGGCGTCCCTCAAATAATATGTGTTTTTGTTATGCATGACATTTGGATCACACTCAGTTTATGCTAAGAAGATAACTCTGGATGGAGTCTGGTCACTACAAATACCAAGCTTGTAGTTAGAGGTTTGGGGCTTGCAGCCAGCTTGACCTCCAGGGAGGGGTGAAAATGGGGGGTTGCAGTGTGAGTTCACCTAGATGGCCAATGATTCTACCAACCCTATATAATGAAGACCCAATAAGAGCCCTGGACACAAAAGCTTGGGGGAGCTTCTTGGCTGATGAACACATCAATGTCCTGAGAAGAGTGATGTGCCCTGGTTCCATGGGAAGAGGGGACGGAAGCCTGCATTTGGGATCCTTCCAGACCTCACACTATGTGTCAGTTGGCTTCATTTGACTGGTCCTGATTTGTATTCTTTATAATGAAACTGTAATTGAAAACACTTTCCTGAGTTCTGTGAACCATTCTAGTGAATTACTGAACATGAGTGGAGGTCATGGGAACTTGCCAGTTCTGCAGCCGGTTGATCAGAGGCAGTGGCCTGGGAACCTCCAACTTCACTGCTGGCATCTTAAATTGGAAGGCAGTCTTATTGGGGACCATGTCCTTCAACCCATGGTAGTCTGATGCTAACTCCTATTGGTTACTTTCAGAATGAACTGCAGTATTCCAGTGTACATATATGAAGGATAAAGGTCTGGTGCCATGAATGATATATGTAATTTTAAGATAATGCCTTGTTTACAATGCCCAATGCTTCACATACTTTTAAAAAAGTTGTTCAAGCCTCTTTGAGAACAATGTACAATGAAGCCCAGATTGGCTCTGTCCATGGTAGAGATTTATAACCAATGCCCTTTACTTCTTATTTGAATTTAATTACTAAGTGATTTTGGTACTTACTACATAATACATATATAAGGTTCCTAAGGAAGTGTTCTATGCATATTCAGTGGTCAATTCATGTTGGCTTTCTTATTGCCCAACTCTTTTGATAGCTCAAAGCATCTCTCTCTCTCTCTCTTTTTCAAAGCATCTCTTATTAGCACAGACTTTGAGAAAGTAAATCCTTTAGTGATGAAAAAAAATCCCCTTTTTAATACCTGTTCTGAAAACATACTACCCTCAGTGGAGGACCCCAACAGATCAGAGGAGTTGTTACCACCACAGACGTATACTATAACTGATCTGTCTGCATTCTCCTTTCTGTTCTCATTCTGATCCCCACGGCCCTACATCCAAAGGAAAGCAAATGTTTTGTCTTGTTTTGTTTTTTTCTGGCAATGGGATCAGGCATTTTAGAATTTACTTTATGAAACCATTAGTGCTTCACCAAAAAATGAAAGACTGGGTGTTAGAGACATGGGTATTTGGCAGGAGAATGGCATTTGGGATTAACAAACATGAATAGAGATAGGGTGGTATATTATTACCAGTATCTGGGTAAGGACTTCAGCCATTATTTGGATTAGATTCCCTTGGTATTAGATGACAATTCTTTTATGAACAAAAAATTGGTTTCTTTGGAATTCTTTTTGCCCTAATTTCTTTCCATCTTTGGTGTTTCTACTCATTTGCATGATTGGCCTATGGAACAATTTATCATCCCTCTTTTACACATCTGATTTTCTAAAGGTCACCCGACAAGTCAGGGATGACATTGGGCATATTCTCTTGGGTAGATACTAATAATTGCTCTTCCTCCCCAATGCTTTGGGTGTCTGGCACATTTGTAATTGACAGAAGGATAACAATGCAATCTGGCTGGTTTCCAAGGCCACCCTCAATTGGAATTGGATGGTATGGGGGTAGCTAAATTGCCCATATCCATCCCTTAGCCCTCAGGAAGGCAAGCTGAGAGAATAGGAAGAGAATTTAAAAATCCAAAATAAAGAAATTCTCTGATCAAATCATTGTTTCTTCAATGAAAAACACCCCACACATTCAATTAATTATGAAGCTATAAACAAGCTGCAAATAGCAATAGAAATTTGGATTTGCTGCTTAACCTCTCTCTAGCTATCTTTAGAAATGCCCCACCTGTTTCTGTCTATGACACCCTATCCTTTCACCAGAATTTGTACATAGAGAATTCTGCTTGCAGTTAGAGGCTATGGGCACCGCACTGATTTCTGAGTGGTGTTTAACCCAGGCTGATCCACATAAGCGTGGCTGTCTCTGGAATGATCCAGGAATGCCAAGGTGGAGAGAATTTCACCAGTTACATTTGTGATTAGAGTGGGGGGGAGAGTATCAGTGATCCTCTCCCTTTAAAATGTAGATAAAAAAAGAAAGGTGAGATTTCTTTAGCCAGCAAGATAATTTACAAATAGACACAGAAGATATTGATGTTGTTTTTGAACATCCTTCGACAGTTTTGTCTTGGTCTACTAAAAGACACAAAACTTTTTGCTTAATACCAAGGATTTTTGTTGTTTTATATAAATTCAAGGTGTTAGGATAATGATGATGAAAGAATATTTATTCTGTTTCTGAAATAGTGAATTATGAACAGATAACTACACAATATGGGTTTTTAAAATTAGAATATTTTTCGTTTGCTGAAAGTTTTGGTAAAAATTAAGTATACTTCTTTGAAATTGGGTCAATTATAGTATATAATAGTCACACAGTCTTTCGAACCTGGCAAAGTATTTTTATATTTTAACTGTTATCCTAAATCTGATAGATAGAGTGAATGGCCCCAATTCTCCACCCCTCCTGGTATGCGTGCCAGTCTGATTGGTCTTTGCCATGTGGCCCTGCAATGGTTCTGACTTGGGCCATGTGGCTTACTTTGACCAAGAGAATCAGGCTGGAGTGCATATATGCATAATCTGTGCCTAGACCTTGGGATATCTTATACATTTTTGCTTCTGCCATTAGGCTTCAGTGAACACCATACAGAGAACATTCCTAGACTAGCCTATTGGTTCCAGGAGATGGATGAGGGACACACATAGCAGAAACGTCCCACAAAGCTCTCTCAACCCGGCCAAATCTAAACAGAGCAGTCAGCTGACCTGCAACTGCATGAACCACAATAATAAATAATTGTTTTTCTAAGCCCTTGAATTTGGGCATAATTTGCTATGCAGCGATAGCTAAGTGATTCTATAGCACGGAAGGCTATTCCTGGTTTCCTAGAATCAATACAGAGATTGCAAATGGTTAAATGGCTAACTCAAAATCATCTGTAACTCAGCATCCCATTGGGCTTTAAACACACCCCTTGATTTCAAAACCCCATGTTCTTTTACTCTGAGAAGCCCTTCCAGAAACTGAGCATGATGATTTTTAAAGGGCATTAAACCTCTGAGTGGACATCTATTACTGTGATTCAGACTCTCTGCTGCCTCAGCCCTCTTGCCCCTGGAGCAGAGTAAGGCCATGTGATCAGCACACAGAATGCAAATTCCCACATCTTCCTTTCTGGTTTCCATGCCCTGTCTCTATACACGTTTCTTGTTCTGAGCATACTACACAGGAATTGATGGGAACATTTTGCAAACGGCTGAAAAAGAAGTAAGTCATGGTACAGTGGTAAAGACTTTAAACACCCCCTCCCCGTTTTCACCCAATTTAACACTTTCCTGAGCTGTGATGAAGAGCTTGAAAAGACAAAGAAGCCTGGCCTCCTGGTTACTAAGTCCGTCCTCATCACCTGGGGCTTGGAGGGTCCCACACAGCTGGAAACGTTAACTAAGTCCACCCTTAGAAGAAATTCCTCAAGGCTCTCTCCTAATGCCAATTACAATGTAAAGGCTTTATAAGGAACAACGAAATATAAAGAGTTGAGGCAAACTGAAACAACCTAATTTAATACATGGTAGAGAAAAAAAAATTCTACAGTAGAGTACTGGAAATCCATCAGAATTCAATCTCTATCTGGATATCATACATGTTTGAGAGAGCAGGAGAGATGGCTGTTTTATTTAAATTTAATTTATTATTATTATTGTTTAATATTCTGGGAACATTTGGAAAGAGAGACTCTTATTTAGCCCCGGTTGAGGTCTTTGAAGACCCATTGAGAGGCTGAAAGCAACAGAGCAACATCTTGCAACATATTTTGCATCTTGCAACATATTTTGCAGATTCAGCTAACTGAGCAGGCCCCTGTGGAAGGCATTTAATAACTGGGCTCTGAAGTTGTGTATGCACTGACAGGTAATATTCATGAATAATTTGACAATAGCAATCTCATTTCTCTCATGGTTTCACCATCATCCATGTGCTGATGACTCTTAATTTTTTAATTCCAGCAGAGACTCCTGTTAGACTTCTATATTCAACTGCGTTTTGGCCACCTGCTTGAGAATGCCCCAAGGCACCTCCAAATTAACACAGGCAAATCTAAATGTATCAGATTCCTCTTACCACCTTTTCTTCCTAGCTTTCCTGTCTCAGTTAATGGCCTCATCACCCACCCAGTCACCTAAGTTATCATTTCCAGTATTATCCTGGATTCATTCTATTTCCACACTTTTCACTCTGTCACTTTTACCCTGTAAGTATTTCTGAAATCTGTCTCCTCATTCATAATTCCTAGCTTCCCAACATTTCTCAAAAGAAGTGTTGCACCTTCCGTTTTACACTGTTCAAAACTCTCTTTAATGAACTGGAAGCTGACCAAGTGGCTCTCACAACTGAACAGCTTCCAGTATTCTACGTTCTAAAATTCAAGTTCCCGGGGTCCCTGGGTGGTTCAGTCAGTTGAGCGTCCGACTCTTGATTTCTCTTTAGGTCACGATCTCAGGGTCCTGGGATCAAGCACATCATTGGGCTCCATGCTCAACAGGGAGTCTGTTTGTTTCTCTCCCTCTGCTCCTCACCTCCCCCACCCCCACTTACACTCTCTCTCTAAAATCAATCAATCAATCAAGATTAAAAATAAAATTCAAGTTCCTTGGCATGATTTTATAGGGCCTAAGGAGTGTGGTCACTGCCTTTCTCAAGCCTCATCTGTAGAATGGACTCAGGAGGCTGATGAATTCTTAACCCACTTTGCTACTCACTGGCTGTGTAGACTTGAGCAAGTTTCTCAACGCCTTTGTGATTCAGTTTCCTCTTTTGTAAAATGGGATTATAATATTATTTATCTTAAAAAGGTTGTTATGGAACATTAAAGAGATTGATATATATTGTAAATAACTTTGAATACTCTTTGAGACATATTAAGCACTCTGTAAAGATTTCTCAGACCCCAACCTTGTACCTTAGAAATTCATGTCTATCGGACACTTCCTTCGTGTGGCACGTTGTATTTTATGTTCATGCCTTTCCTTAAACTGTTTTCTTTGCCTGTATTAAAACTCCTTTTTCTTTGATTAAGTGTCTCCAACTGGTGCTCCATTTCATTACTGAGTCATTTGTTCTTGCCTTCATTCATTCATTGAGCTATAATTTATTGAATAGTGACTCAAAAAAAAAAGGTGACTGCAAACAATATGGCACTCTAGCTTTAAGGAACTTGTGGGAACATGGCATTAGGGGATGGATGATAACCATGCTCACTTAACTAGAGGAGAGAATATGCATGGTGAGGAAATGACTGGAGATTGTATAAACATATTTGAGGGACACTAATACAGTCTGGAGGAGGCATTTCAGAAACTCCTTCCCTAGGAAATGTCCCTGATGCCCAGATAAGATTTGGGTTTCCTACCCTATCTCAGAACATACCTGGTATATTAGTCAGCTTGGGCTACAGTATAAAATTACCACAGACTGGGTGGCTTACACAAAGGACATTTATTTCTTAAAGTTCTGGAGGCAGGAGGTCGAAGTTCAAGGGGCTGGCTGTTTCCTGGGGAGAGCCCTCTTCTTGTCTTGCAGACAGCAACCATCTCCCTTTGTCTTCACAAGGGTGAGAGAGAGCAATCTCTCTCTCTCTTCTATTTCAAAGCCACTAACCTCATCATCCTTGTGACGTCATCTAACCTAATTATCAAAGGCAACATCTGCAAATATCATCACATTGGGGGATAGGGCTTCAATACAGTGACTTTTGGGAGGACACCCATCCGTCTAACCTCCCCTAGAAATCTTACCTGAAGTTACTGAATATATGTTCCCTTTTCTACTTTTGCTTTTGGAATACAAGGGACTTGAATCTTTTAGTTCTGTGGCTCCAAGGCCAGACACACTTATAGACACATGATAAGTACACAACAAATATTTGTTGAACCAGACTGGGGTGCTTGTACACGATGGTAGTGCTGTTGGCAAAATTTTGTTTTATCCGAAGCTAAACTCCATAGTATCTGTTAAAGTGGACGCTAGTACATGTGTTGCAATCTTCAAGTGACTTTGATCACATCATTCCCCTCTGCCATTGAGCTTCGGTTTTCTTCTTTGTAAAATTTAGGATCTTTGAGTGAATAACCAAAGTCCTTTCTGCCTCTCTGCCTCTGTGATTCAACCTTCCGGTCACACTCTCTTGGCCTCTTGTAATCAATGTCCTTTCTCCTTTTGGATCTCAGGGAACTTCCCCATCTCTTCCTTCATGTTTTCTTCTCGCTTTGTCACCTCCCCTCCTCAGTTTCCTCTGCTGATTTCTTTGCAGGCTCTTCTTTTTGTATGCAGTCAATAACGATGTGTCAAGTGAATGATAATATTCTTCTCCTTTATAATAAATCTGGTCCAAATAAGGACTAATGTATACACATCCATTAAAACCTGATGGAGATTTTCAGCATGCCACAATAGCAAAACTTTAAAATTTATGCAACATTATAAAAAAGAATACATGATTTGGGGCGCCTGGGTGGCTCAGTGGCTTAAAGCCTCTGCCTTCAGCTCAGGTCATAATCCCAGGGTCCTGGGATCGAGCCCCACATCGGGCTCTTTGCTTAGCGGGGAGCCTGCTTCCTCCTCTCTCTCTCCCTGCCTGCTTCTCTGCCTACTTGTGATCTCTGTCTGTCAAATAAATAAATAAAATCTTAAAAAAAAAAAAAGAATACATGATTTTATATCACCTGTCCTAACAACTGTTTTCTCTGAAAAGATGATTTCAGATTTCAGATCCCCCAAAAAATATTAAGCTAGATCTACTCTGAATATTTTTCTTGTTTTGTCTCCCCCATCCATTTTTTTTATTGTATGCAATAAATGAATTGCATTTTGCTGAAACTGGGACAATAAAAACACCTTTGTTTTTGTGTTTAAGGAATTCTCCCCAAAATGCCTTGCACTTCCAAAATGAGAATTACAATGTAAAAAGGTCTAACTTGCCCGAGTAAAGCCAATTTTTAGATATGCCTCTAATCCTCCTTTCATCTCATCCTGCCATTTCTGAAATACGCGGGGTATCAAATTGAAAATAAGATTTCCCAGGGCTCAGATCAGAGCCTACGAACGAAGTGTGATTCAGCCTCAGGAGGACCTGACATGTACTCATCTTGCGTATCCGTGAAAAATTGTTGCAAGGGTTCTATCAGAGCAACATTTTCTTTTGGAAATAAGCCCAAACTCCTAGCTTTGCATTTTGGCAATGACAGTTCTTTTTTCCCTTTGAGCTCATAAGTAAAGCATTTTGTTATGAAAAAGCAACCAATGCATTATATGAAAATAAGAATAAAATATCCCTTTAATCTTGCCTTCCAAAGATGGTCTGTTAACATTTTAGTGTATTTCCTTATACTATCGCTTCTCTGCATACATAAAATATGCTTTTTCATCACGTAAGACCAAAATGTTTTCCAAACAGGATCATATATTTACTGCTCAGTAAACTAACTTCTCGGTATAAGCATCCATTGTGAATGTTTTCTAGGAGGGGACATATTCTTAGACAACATGATTCTAATATCTACATAGGACTTTGTAGTTTAGCTGTGCCATAATTAATTTATATGTTGGAGAACTAGGTGGCTTCAGTCCCTCTTGTCATGTTGCTTATAGCGGACATGCATTGTTTTCTGTCCTCCCCAGCATCACCTGTTTGAGGGCACTACCACTCCATTCATTCTGAAGACATATCAATCACCGTCCATTGCCCATCCCTGGGTACAGGGACCTTGGCTTAACAAATACTCTATGTCTTGGAAAAAGCAATTTGCCTAATACTGAGAATATACCTCATACAGGTAAAATCAGAGCCCTCCCAGAGAACGGTACATCGATGTTAGGGATGAGCTGAAGGGAAGGTGAAGTTCTTTCTTTTCCTTAGTGTTCCTTCATTGTAATGATACAAGACAGCAGCTCCCACAGCTCTCCTCTGAGGTCTCTTGGGAGAAACCTACCTGTGGTTAAGGAGAATGAGGATAAATAAGGCAATAGTGAAGATTGTTTGAGAAGTCAAAAGAAGAGAAAAAGAGCCTTCAGTTTTGGAATCAAGCTATATCTAAGCTGTAATATTCCTGAATTGCTCACTTCCATGTGCCAATATAGTCTTTTACTTTTTATTATTATTATTTTCACTTAAACTAGATTTAGGCAAAATTCCTCATGATGCCTAAGCTACAATTCTGATACTATAATCTGCTAAATTTTCCACGACAGGTGAGAATCTCTTCATCTCATTTTGTGGCACTATTATTTTGATGTACAACTAACTTTATCTTTTTAACTTGATAGTGATGTCCTTAAAGAAACCTGGGAAACACATAATTCATGAGTTATATTATTATTTTTTTATACTGACTTTTCCAAACAGAATAGGTTTTCCCCCTCCAGATCAGTGTTTAAGAGCTGGTTTTGTTTTTTCAGATGAGTACAGTACATGGTAAATATACAATAGAACTGTGATGAGTAGGTTATCAATGATTGAATTTGCTGCATGAGGAGCCCCAAGAGTTTTGTAAAGGTGAATTGATTCCCTCAGGTTATGATCAAACACTATATCAAACACTTTGAAATGCACACTGTTCTCTTTGGTCCTTCAATTTTATATGGTCATAAAAAACTGCACTGTGTTTGTTCCAATTTTTCAACATGATATGTACGTTGAACTTTAAAACATGAATTGTGCTCTCAGGGAAGGAGCTATAAAGTCCCACTGAAATTTAAACATAGATGATGGAACTATTTGCTAGTTTTGGGGGGGGGTTGAATTCTAGGTATCTACTGAAGTTCTGACAGTTTGACGAAAGCATAATTTGAAGGAGGTAGGAAGCTTTTTGACTTACAGGATCATATTTAAGGTCATAAAGATAGTATTTCAGGTCTCAGAAAAACAGAAGAAGGAGAAAGGCTTTCACAGTTTATTCTGCTCTTCCATCAGAGTGTAGCCCTCATCACGTTTTGTTTTGTTTTTTTTTTCCCTCCATAGCGTCCTAAGAACTCTAAAGGCTTTCCTGAGAATGTCCAAGAAACTGAGACTTCTGTCTGAGATTGACTAAGAAGCAAAGAAAAAAAAATCCCATGAGGTTTAGCTTTAATTATAAAGTTTAGGTCCATTTTGATATCAGAATCAACAGTGTCACAACAAGTTATTAATGAGGCAGGTGTCAAAACTAAGGCTCAATAAATGGCAAAAACAAGGCAGCTGGCAGGGCATAATGAACTGTTACAATGGATTGTTCTGCTCCTTTTCAGCAGATTGACCAACAGGCTTGTCAACTGCAGTGATTTTTTTCTTATTGTAATGAGTTTATTTTGCTCGATCTCTTTTTGATATTCCATTTTTCTTCCTGATCTTTTACCCATTCACTATAGCTGAGTCAAATATGCTATTGCTATAAGCATGGTCCTTGCAGGCTGCTCTGTGCATACGTCCAAAGAGGGTCCACCCTCTGCAAGGCTCCATTCAGTAGGGGCGAAGCAGGTGCCCGCAACCTCAGAGGAAGACCATCTTTCAGTTGGACATCTTGCCTCCAATGGCATGAATCAAATGGGAACTCCAGAATTCTTCCTTCTGGCAAAGGCCCCCTTTATCACTCTCTCTCTCTTCAATGCTAGCAATCTCTTTTTCCCTCTGCCCCTTGCAGAGGGAAATCTGCAATCATCATACCCCTTGCAGGGCTTAGGTTGACCATTATGGGATGTTCAGGACTTTCACATTGTTCCTCATCCTCCAGACTCTATGCCCGTTGCATGCTGTGACTCTTATCCTTTTCACTCCACCTCCCAAGACATTTTCATGGAGCTCTAGGTCAATCATTAGTAAGCACATATTCTCATCAGCAAATATGTGCTTCTTCTCGCTCAAAAATCTGCTCTCTGCTGATGGCACTACTTTCCCTGAAACACTTTCAAGGAGTGGCTTATTTTTCTTCTATGATTTTCCTCTCAAGCCTCTGGAGGCACAACAGATGTCTCACTACTCCGTAGTGCCAATTCCAGACCATTCTTCCCTGAACATTGCTTCTTATTCTCCATCCACCATTAGATTATCCTCCCTCTTTCCTTGAAAAATTTTTCTCCTGACACACTTTACTTTATTTGACACTACTGATATGATAATTCGAGATAATTTCTATAGCCACACAAATGATCCTTCCAATGCCCTCCTCTCAATTTCTTGACCTTCTCTGCTCCGGTGATTTTGTCCTACACTCTATCTCAGGCACTCTATATTACTGCGATATGCTTGGGCATATTATTTACTAATAACGGCATGACATTCCATTTTTTTTTCAGTTCCCTCTGTAATACCTAAGCTCCAATAATACTTCAACCCCTCCAGAATATCTAATGCATCAGTCCACCAATTTAACATCATTTTTCACTGCCTCCCCAAGTCTTCTCTTTCTGCTATATTCCACTCAAACTGCATGGTTGGCTACTATTATCTTTTACAATTAATCTATTATTTTAATCATTCTCTTGCAAGTACATCACTCCTCTCTACTATCTTGGCAAAACCACACCACTGGTTAAATCCATCTCTTTATGTACTCAATGCCTCCACCAGACCTGCTGAACTTGGTTGAAGAACACACAAAATATCCTGATTGATCTCATTTTAAATTCATCAGTAATCTTAAGATGGCCCTTATTGCTGCCCATCAAGCATAGTACATACCCTCAGACCCTTCTTTCTTACCCTCTAGTCAGTGCCTCTCAAACTTTAGTGGGCAAAAATGAAATCACCTGGAGATTCTTGTTAAGATGTCCATCCTAATTTTTTAGGTGTGTAGTGGAACATGAAATTCTGCATTTCTAGTAGTCTCCTGGATAATAATGCTGTGGTACATTAAGAAGGAAGGGTCCAATGAAAATTACAAATCCTTCTTTCCTTCCTCAAATTTCCATTACGTTTTCCCATCATCACTCTCAACCATTGACCTTGCTTCCTACTTTACTAGAAAATTGAAGCAATCACAGCAGAAATTCTATAAGCAGTACCCATCATATTTTCCCACATTCCTACAATTGAGGTCATGCACTTACCTTATCTCCTATTAGTAAGGATGGACTGTTCAGTGTCCTTGCCAATGTTAAACTCTGTATATCACATACTAAATCTAGACCTCTTTCTATTCTGCTCTCTCAGTTTGCCCTGGCAATTCTCCCCTCTTAGTTTTAAAACAATTTTTAAAATATCTACTGGAACATTACCTCAATCATACAAATACGTTGTCATTTATCCCATATTAAAGAAAACTGTCTCCCTGGACCTCCCTTCCCTCCTGAAACCATCACCTAATTTCTTTTCTTCCCTTGAAAAGAAAACTATATGCCATACGACCAATAAATCTACATCCATCTCTCTTGCCACAACTACAATCAGTTTTTTACATCACCACTCCACTGTAACTGGCATCTGAATGCTAACAATGACCTTGTAGTTACTAAATCCAAGGTCACCTCTCTGTCTACCTAGTATTTGCCACAATTGATCTCTTTCCTTAAAAAGTTTCAAGATGGAGTGCCTGGGTGGCTCAGTGGGTTAAAGCCTCTGCCTTCAGCTCGGGTCATGATCCCAGGATCCTGGGATCAAGCCCCGCATCGGGCTCTCTGCTCAGCGGGGAGCCTGCTTCCTCCTCTCTCTCTCTGCCTGCCTCTCTGCCTACTTGTGATCTCTGTCTGTCAAATGAATAAATAAAATCTTAAAAAAAAAAAGTTTCAAGATAGCTCACTCTTCAAACTTGCCTCCTACCTTTCCAATCACTTAGTCTCAGTCTCTTAGACTGGCTCTTCTTCATTTCCAACTTCTGCATTTTGGAAGAATCCAGCATGTGATCCTAGGACCTCTTCTGTCTTTGCAATCTACAGTCACTCCTAGGTGATCTCACCCGGTAACATCCCTTTGAATATTTATCTCTGTGCTGACATCCTCTCAATTTCTATCTTTTTCACAACCTTTTCACCAGAAATCTGCAGTTATACCTTCCACTACCTATTTGTCACTCCCACTTGAATATCTAAAAGGTGACGTCGATATGAATGTAACTAAAACTGAGCTCATTATGTCTTCTTCTCAAACTCCCTTTTCTCCCTGTAAAAAGTTCTTTTTTGATAAGGTTTTTTCATCTCGGTTCATCTCTATTCTTTTATTTCATGCCCAAACTTTGGTATCTTCCTTAACTCTTCTGTCTTACACCCCATATTCTGTCTAACCAGCAAATGCTCTCAATTCTATCTTCAGAACATATTCAGAATTCATCCCATTCTCATTGCTCCTACAGCCACCATTCTCAACTAAACCACTATGCCTAGATTCTTGCAATAGTCTAATGGATCTGCCTGCTTCCACCTTGGCCAAATTTGTTTGGCACAGTAGCTAGAATGATCTCCTTAAAAAGTAAGTCAGATTCGGGTGCCTGGGTGGCTCAGTGGGTTAAACCGCTGCCTTCGGCTCAGGTCATGATCTCAGGGTCCTGGGATCGAGTCCTGCATCGGGCTCTCTGCTCAGCAGGGAGCCTGCTTCCCTCTCTCTCTCTCTCTCTCTCTGCCTGCTTCTCCATCTACTTGTGATCTCTCTCTGTCAAATAAATAAATAAAATCTTAAAAAAAAAAAGTAAGTCAGATTCTATCAACCCTTTGCTTAAGCTTCCCTATTGCAACTAGACAAAAAGTTCTTACTACAATCTCAAGGTTCTACTTGGTCTGACCCTTGTTATCTTTCTAATGTCATTGCCTCATCCTTTCTCTGTACTTCCTTCTATTCCAACCATGTCAGCCCTTTGATGCCAGGGGCAGCTAAGGACCTTGACACCTGTCTCCTCTAAGTTGGAATTAGCTTCATGAACCAACTGTCTGTCTCAATTTCTCACTTCTTTCACAATTTGCTCAAAATTCCCAGGCTCATTAAAGCATTTCATGACTACCTTTACTAAAATTTCCTCCAACATGTCCTGATGTAAGCTCTTCTTGTGCACTTAGCATCTTTGCATGTCTTTTATTTAGTTTACGGTCCTCTCTCTTCTACTGGAATGTAAGTTCTATAAGGTAGTGATTGTTGTTTTTTTCTATTTATTATTGCTTTCCCAATACTTAGATCACTGTCTGGCATATTGTATAGGACTGAAAAGTATTTGTTGAATGAACAAATCATCTTGAGTCTTATGTATCACTGGGATAAATAAATAATTATTTGCATGTATCTCTTAATGAGGGGAGTTCTAGACAAATACCAATAAAGTATTAAGGACAAAAGTTAGGGTTGTCACCCAGAAGTCAGCCAAGTTTATCTCATGCTAACTTGAATACCTTCCTTGATTTCTCTTCTATTCCTTTTATTCCCCCTAGAGAACAAAATGGTGGACAGGAAGTAGCTGCCATGTTCAGCTTTGCTGAAGGTCTGGAGGTTGTATGCTTCAAAGACGATCCTATAGGTATGACAAGAACCTGTTGACATTTTTACAGTAAAGCTACTCAGACTTGAAATCATCATCTGCTTCCTAAAGCCTTCATCCTTATATCACCCTCACCAGTATTAACCAAAGACATCTGCTCTAATATTTTACCCTTTACTCATGGTTCTCCGGCTATGACCCTCATCCCAGTAAGAAGGACAAATGTCAGAAGCAGGGGTTTTTACATTTGTGTAAACTCTTCTACTGTCAACAAATTATCCAAGAACTTCATTTGTTCAAAAATTATCCATAGGTCTATAATGAATTTCGTTATCATTCTCAATCTTACAAACTTTCCAAATGAAAAATTTGTTGGATCTTATTCCAGTTAAAGTTCTTATTCACTTTTCTTTCTGGCTCAGTTCCTAGCACTCACATTATACCTTGTTAAGGAGACCACAGGGCTCCCAAATTGCTGCTGAGTGCATAGTGTTTGTATAATAAATATCATTTGAGTGCTTCATGTGTGCACTGAATCATGGAATCTCAGGTTGTGAAAAACATTAAATCATCTAGCTCTGACACTCATCATGATTTTTTTTTAACTTTTTTCTCTAATGGCCTCTTTTTGAACACTTCCTGAGATGGAGAACATACTGCCTCTTGAAGAAATGCAAGAATAGTTCTGTTACTGAAGTCTTCCATCTTGAGCTGTAATCTCTGTCCCTTTCATTTATAACATTCATCCTGGTGCAGTTGCTGGCAGAATGATACAGTCATAGGGCCCAGTCATAGGGCCACATCTAACTTCATATAGATCTAGGATATGCAGCCCCTGACTGGCAGTCACTTCTTAGAGATAACACTACAGAAAAGGGAAATGCAAAATTTATTGTTCTCTACCACAGCTGTCAAATAGAACAGTAATAACTCCCAAGGTTGAGAAGACATACACATGGTGGAGTTTTGTAAAATAGCGATTATTATTTTCTGTACACTGCATGAAAACAGAGTAAGTTCCTTTTGTCCTCTATGTAGCAGTCTTAAAGTGTTTAAAGTAAACCATCATATGTCATTGGAGTATCCTTTTCTCCTGATTAAATAATTCCCCATTCATCCTACTATTTCCCACAGGACATCTTTTCAAGCCCTTTAGCAGTTCTGCTTTCTTTCTTTGCACATGCTTCAAATGCGGCATACACACCTGGATGTAATACTCCAGGTAGAGTGTGAGCAGCATAGAGAAGAGATGGGCTGTTTCTTCCCTTGTTCAAGATTTGATGTCTCTTTCCATTCAGTTAATGATGGAGACAGCTTTGCAGGAAGCCTTATCATAGTGTAGATTTATATTGACCTTGCAGTTGAATAAAACCCTGAAGTATTGCACTCTTATGTTGCTTTGCATTTCAAAGATGTTCTACTGCCTTTTGTCTGAAAAAAAAATCTGATTTTCATGTCAATATGAAAAGCACTTAATGATCAAGAGAATCTGGGGCTTATCCAATGAACAAAGCTTTGATGAGAATGTACACCCACACAGCACAGTGTCCTTGTGTTTACTGAGCTGACTCCTTTTTATTTTTGTCATCATTTTAATTTTTAATTATACAAATGTTACATTAATAAAATATCATTTTACAATATTCAAACAATATAGATAAAGTGAATGCCCTCTTTGATTCCCCCTCCAGTAGAGTTATGCTGTCCTACTTATACATGTACATAAGGACTATATAGTTTTGAGATGCCTGGGTGGCTCAGTTGGTTAAGCATCTGCCTTTGGCTCAGGTTATGATCCCAGGCTCCTGAGATAGAGTCTTGCATCAGGCTCCTTGCTCAGCTGGGAACCTGTTTCTCCCTCTGCCTGCTCTGCCTGCCACTCCCCCTGCTTATACTCTTCTCTCTGACAAATAAATAAATAAAATTTTTTTAAAAAGGACTAAATAGTTTTGTTTGTAGACATTTCAGACATAAATTATATTATACTATGCATAAATCTTTGCAACAAATTTTCACTTACCAATGTGTTTTTAACATTTGTGTATGTTAGTACATATAAATCTACCTACTGCTTCTCATTAGGAATATTTTTATTTAAATATGGATAGTCCATTTAACAAATAGCTTGTTAAGAGGCATTTAAATTTCACCTGATCTTTTCCATTACTATAAACAATATTGCAGTGAACCTTTGGAATTTATCTCTTCGTACACTTCTAATTTTCCTTTACATTTAAATGTGTCACTTGGCACATTTTTAATTTTTAGGAGATAAAGAAACTTTTTTTTTTTTTTCTGAAGAGTAATACCAATTTCCAACCCCACCAACGAAAATGGAAAGTACCTGCTTCCCTACAGTTCTGCCAATATAAGGTTTGGTGTCTCTTTTTCATGCAGTTAATGACTGAGATAGTCTTTCAGGCAGCCTCGCCATGTTGTTAATTTTTACCGCCAGTCCTCTAATTTTTCCAGTTTTGTGAAAAAAGTAATAAAGCTAATTCCCACTTCTCTGGTGAGCACTGATTTAATAAGCATCTTTACAAATGTGTACTGGCCACTGGTTTGTTCCTTCTTGTGTGTAATAAGACCCTACTTCCATGTCTGTTTTTGATCTTTTGAGTTTATTCTTTTACTAAACTTTGATCATTGAGGGAGGATATGGTCTCTACCTTGTCGTCACAGTCTCTGCAGTGCCCAACGCCATGTCATCCACCCAGCAGTTGTTCAAATAAGGCTTGCATCTTGATTTCTCTCTTCCTGTCACTCCCCATGTCTAATTTCCCACCAAATTCAGTCAGTTCCACTGTCAAAGTGTACCCCAATTTTTTGTATGCTTATGATTTCTCTCCTTCACAAGGAATTTAATTTCCACATGAATAAGGACTCCATCTCTTGGGTTTATGCACTTACTCCCAGTAATCATAAGCATTCTTATGCTCTTGGTGACATATCTTCTCTCTTTTGATTGGTTTTTCTATTTCTCCTATCCCAAATTGGGGAGAAGAAGCTTTTGGATCCAACTTTTGGAAACAATATAGACAAAGAAATCAATGGATCGTCTCTTTTTTGTCTTCCAGAAAAATCGTTCTCAACCCTTCTCTGAGCATTCTCATAGGACCACATTCTCAGACATGGCATTATGAAAGCCAAATAATACATTGCTCCCTGCCAAAGATGGCCATGTCCCAATCCCCAGTACTTGTGAATGTTACCTTACATGGCACAAGGGACTTGGCAAACATGTGGAAGTTAAAGATCTTGAACTGAGGAGAGTGGCTTGGATGATCCATGTGAGTCCAATGTAATCTCAGGGTCCTTGTAAGAGGCAGGCTGGATGATAAGTATCAAAGAAGGAGATGTGATGACAAAGGTAAGTTTGGAGTGATTCCAGAAAGAAGCCATGAAGCAAGGGATTCAGGCAGTCTCTAAAGCTAGAAAGACAAGGAAACAGATTCTCCCCTAGAGCTTTCAGAAGAAACACAGCCTTGACAACCCATTTTAGAATTCTGACCTCCAGAACAGTAAGATAATACATTTGTATTGTTTTAAAGCAATAAATTTGTGGTGATTTGTTAAAGCAAAAATAGGAAACTAACATAGGCATACATCCATTGATAAAGATTTCGTGTCTCAGTCTGCTGTATAGATAAGAGTGGCTGAGGGTTTTATGAAATTTCCAACTGATTCTCTAATACTCTCACTCCTTTGTTGTCAGCTGATCCTCACCTATCTTACAGCAGTGAGATTGGGAACTGTTCATTCAGAGGGTCCTGATGTCCTTGCCAACCAGTTCCGTAACAGTGCGTACATGAGTCAGCATTTTCCAAAGAAATAGAACCAACAAGATGTGTATAAAACAGTTTTGTTTTCAGGAATTGGCTTATGTGATCACGGAGCTCCAAGTCCAAAGTCTGTGAGATAGGCTGGCACCTAGAGACCCAGTCCGAGTCCAAAGGTGTTCTGTTAGCAGAATTCCTTTTTGTTCAAGGAGGTCAGTCTTTGTTCTATTCAGGCTTTCCATTGATTGGACAAGAGCCACCCATATTAGAGGGGGCAGTTTGCTTTACCCAAAGTTCACCATTTAAATATTAATCTCAGCCAAAAGACACCTTCAAAGAAGCATCCAGCGAAATATTTAACCAAATAACTCAAAATACACTCACTTTCCCCCTCACTTGCTGAAGTCCAAGCCCTATCACCCTTAAAGTCTTCTTTCCCCAATATTAATTAAGCTTCCTTTGGTCTGAAACAACAGAAAATTAGTTCTTTTCGACGGGATTTATGAAAAGAGTACTAACACTATTTTGGGAATCACGAGAAATCACCAAACAAAGCAGCTTCAGTAAGATCAAGAATGGGAGCATATACAGAGAATTTCAGGACCAAATTTCTGGACTTTCTCTAGAATCCAGATAATTACATGAGGAAGTTTTGGTGACTTTCAGTCTGTCTCTTCACTATTTTACATTAGGTTAAATTTAATTTTTTTTTTTAATTTAACAGAGAGAGAGAGAGAGAGAGAGATCACAAGTAGGCAGAGCAGCAGGCAGAATGAGAGGGGGGGAAGCAGGCTCCCCGCCAAGCAGAAAGCAGGATGGGGGGCTCGATCCCAGGACCCTGAGATACGACCTGAGCCGAAGGCAGAGGCCTAACCCACTGAGCCACCCAGGTGCCCCAAATTTAATTTTAATGTAAAGCAAATCTTAATACCTAACTGAATCAGGTATCAAACCCAGGTAACAGACCACAAGAAGGAAGAAGAGGCTCCTACAGCCAAGACACAGCCACAGATACTCCCAACTTGGGTCAGGGCTCTTCTACATAAACCAAGTGACTTAGGCAGCCCCCACCCCAAATGGGGACTGTACCACATCAAACAGGTTTGGTGGCAGCCAGGTCTTGCACAGATGCTCACCGCTATTTTAGTAACGGCCTTGGAAAGTCTGCAATGCCAGGTACTGCATGTCAATGATGAATTGTAGCATCTCTGTTGTCAAAGGTAAATGATGTTCTGTTACTGCATGTGGGCAGAATGCCTCTCCCCACTTTGAGAGTTTCACTCTGTATAAAGTGTCTCCAAGAGCTGCTGCTTCTCCAAATACACTGTAGGATCTACGAATTTCTCCTGCGAGCCCCCCTTCCCTCCTCCCACGGGACTTACACCAGCGGGCAAAGAGGTGGAGTCAGAAGAGAAACCCAAGGGCAGCCCCTGCGCTGGTTTCACAATCACTTGCTTTCTCAAGTGAGCAAAACAGTTTTTTTGGTTGATGTTTTGTTTTGTTTCGTGTTTAACTGGCTCCGGAATGCCACGCTCGCCCCAGTCTCCTCTTATTATGACTTCTCTTCAAGTAGGCGCCAGGTCTCCTACACAAACAGACTCCTGGGAGAACAGCGACACCACCCCCCCCAACCCCCCCACCCCCGCCTTCAGGATTCATGCTCAGACACGCCTGAGCCCTGGTGAAGGCACAGCTTCCACGGTCCTCGTCCCTCCTGGTAATGCTTCACCTTTGCACATGCGGCTCATTTTACAGAGCAGTTTACCTGCGTTATCTCGTCTGATTCTCAACGTGACTCTCAGATGGAGGCAGGACAGAGAGATTTACCTCCATTTTATAGACTCAAACACCATCTTACCCAAGTTCACACAGCCACTAAGTGGTTTAGAACAGCCTCTTTTAACTTCAAGCCAGTGCTCTTTCTATCTCATTCTACTCTTTCCTTAAAGGGGGGCATGGATTAATTTATTTCCACATGAGAAGTTATCAGGACAATGAGCAACCAGATGACAGACAATGAGGATTTGCTATTTATTATGCATAGCAGCAGGGCATTTTGCTTGGTGAACAGCAGAATTTCACTTGTTGCTCATTTCAATACCACGGTGAATATATAGCTTTTCCTTTTTTTAAAAGATTAAAAATAAGATTAAATAATGCTTTGTTCATTGTTGTATATATGAGTGCCATGGAGAATTTTAGCTGCTTATAATAAAGTGTTAGGGTATCCTTAAGACCTGCTGAGGAACCAAAATGAAACCACTGGGTCTATATTTTGTACAAAGAAACCAAAACTTTGCACAAAAAGCCAAGAATTCTCCAGTGGATACAGATAAAGCCTAATAAGTAAGGAAACCAAATTACATGCCTAGATATCCCCACAAACACAGCGCCAACAGACGAAATGGAGCCAAAATATTGTCTTTTTTAATTATTGAAAATGGTCTGATGTAACAAGAAACTTCTCAAATTATTCTGAAGTATATACAACATACTTTTGCATTTCAAAGTATTCACAGAGAAGATATAATATTTTCCCACCTCTTTTCCAACTACAATTCGTGTTGGAATCCTTTATTATATTTTATTAATAGCTCAGAGTCCCACGATTGATGAATTGGTGAGAGCAAAGATATCAGGCGATTTGCATGTATTTGAGTCTCATTACCAACTCAACTTGGGGAAGACTGTGAGCCACAGAGAGGAGAATGCCTGGCATTTAGGAGTCATTCAATAGATAAAATTAGGGAAAAAAAAAGTCATGTTCATACATACAGACCTATGTATGTATGTTAACTTGTATGTACGTTAACTTGTCTTATTTCAGTATCAAATTAAAACTTCTGAAATTCCATTTTAAACTGTGATAATCCTGTAGATATCTTGTATCCTAAAATTCTTTTCTCAGAATGGGGTATCTTCGACTTTTCCACATAGTTTTTCTCAGTCCTAGCCAGGATCAAGCACTCTTCCTATTAACTCATACGTCTTTATTTCTTAATTAGTCTTTTTGATGTGTGTTTTACAAAGAACGGTACTGATATCTCTCCCCACACAGCCCATTTGGAAATCATTTGTTTTAACTATAGTACTACTAATAATAGCAATAGCAACATAACAGCACTTACATTTAGGCGGTGCTTTCTCCTAGGAACTGTGCTCAACTACTTTACACACGTCACTGTAGTTCATCTCCACGTCAACGCTATGAGGTAGGTTCCATTATCCCCTCCATCTCCCCCTGCCCAACTATGAAAACTCATGCTTAAAGAAGTTATCAGATCAGTCCATGGGCGCACAGATAGTAAGGGATTGAGCCAAAATTTGAACCCAGGCAATAAAGCTGGATTCTGTAGGCTTACACTGAACATGCTGCACTTCAAAGTTTCAGTCCTTAAACCGGTGTCATTAGCATAGTTACAGGAATGATCTAACACAGAGAATACAAGATTCCACATCAAGATCCCTTATTATGCACTCTGGTGTAGGGGCAGACGATTCTTCAAGGTAGGAGTGCTATTGTTTCTCTCCAGCACCATTGGTCACTTCCATGGGTTAAGATAATGCAAACACAGTTAAGTAAGATGTAAACCCCAAATTAAGATTCAAATCCAAGCTTTACAGAGGTTGAGTTAACTTTAGATAGAGGGAAAAGACAGCATACACAAGGGAAACATTAAGTTTCAGACGTGTCCCAAATCGGCTGTGTGGCTTTGAGCTAACATACACCTTCCCAGAGTCTCAGGGCCCAGGTCAAGAAATGGCTCGCAGATCACCCAAAGCCTCTTCCAGCTGTGCGAGCCTCTGCTTCTATCTGGTCAAGCTACTGACTGCCCTTTCATGGGGAAATTCCTGGCATAGAGAGTGTAGTTCTTGAGCTTCTCCATATCGTGCATATCATGCATATAGACTTGAATATCACTGTGCATTGCAAAATGATCCTCTCACATCACTACCTCTCATCAGTGATAAATAATTCTAATGCCTCTTTCTCCCATTTAGCTTTCTATTTGTGGGATGGTTGGTGCCAATAATGCTATATAATTTGATATCCTAACAGTCATTGGTCATATAATTATCATTAAGAACAGAAGTGCACAAGATGAACAAGTCTTTGCTGCCGATTTTATTTTTCCCCCTAAGTGTAAAAAGAGACAGTTATAACTCCCTTTGCACCTGCTGTTTTCCTAACCCTAAAAGCATTTTCTCTCAAAATGTGAATTCATGGTCCAAAACTACTAAGGCTTAAACATTTCCTCCTCAGAGATTTTAACACTGCAAGATGTCACAACGGTGCAGTTCTTAATGATGACCTATTTTATCTGCACAAAAATGAGAATCATGAGTATAAAATATCATTAAAACAAAATAACTTATGCTTTTCAAAGGGCCTATTTTAAATTGGCAGCTCAAGGCCCATACGGTTACAAGGATGAAGTAAATTCTTCTAACATGAGACAAATTTCAAACAAGGTTTGCTATGTCTTTCTTTGTCTTTCATAAAATTCAAGCAGATAAAATGGAGGCTACTTATCACTGCTCATGAAAATGAGCCCTTGGTAGAGACAGAAGCAAGTGTTTGACATGTTAACAAGGATGTTCACAGGAGAAAAACATATTGAAAAGAAGTCCTATTCGACCACTTGGGCCAAATGATGTTGCCCTCTGCTCTAAAATTTGAAGCGGGATCTATAACACAAACATGTTTCAGAGATTTCTGTGAAACTCTAAATTGGAACTCTGAAGTATTCCAACCTTCCTCCACTCCAGAGAGCTGTTCACCAGTCAGCCCCTTTGTTTATGTTCTGAATGACTATAGAGTCAGGCTATTTAAAGCAACTGATGCATTCAGTTGTCAGTTATAAATGTCTGTGGAGAGTCCCACAAATGAACCACAATTTGATTTAAATCTTTTTCCTTCTTCACCAAAATGGCTGGGTTTGAAAGAATACAAAATGTACATCTGTTATGGTGACAAAGGCTAGGGAAACAACAGAGAGAAAGATTAGAAGGCAAAAACACCTGCAAATAGGAGTTAAGGATCTTTAAGAGAGAATGAGACAAAGGCCCTCCAGCTCATTGACTTTGCAAAGCCAAAGAAACTTGGGACTTAGGAAGAGAAGGTGCAGCCTGCATCGAATATTCAAACAGGTGATATACCAATTTCACCATCGCCACATTTTGTAAAGTGAACTTTTCAATAATTGGCTGTTTTTAATCTTGCAGTGTAACTATAGCTACTCTTAGTTGTAAATGAACTTAAACGCAATTGAGGAATTTTCTTCAACTACCCTTCCATCTGGTAATGTATATCCAATAAATGTTGACTGCCTGCTACGTGAGAGATTCTTAAGGACAGAGGGCCTCGGAGTTAGCAGTGCATGGATATTAGCTATCTATCCGCTTCTGCATACCAAATGACTCTCAAGTTTAGCAGCTTAAAGCAAACAAAAACAAAAACAAATGCAGTCCCAGGACATATTATATGCTCAGGAAATGCTCATTGGATGAATAAATGAATGACTGATTAAATGAATAAATGTAAGAGAAGCACAGCTTTTGCAGCGTTATGCAACAAGGTCAGAAACGTAGACCACAATGGTATGAGAGTGACACCAGTTACCTGAAGTATGAAGCGTAAGAAATTTGTGATGCCTCTGCCGCATGTGCAAATCCCTCCAGAACCACATACGAGTTTGACTCTAAGAATATTCCTAGATTTGAGATACAGATAGAAAAGCTGACTTCTATGATAAATAGCCAAGTGGTATTCTGGCCACGATGTTACCTACACGGTCTCTTGGAATCTTTTGAAAAAGGAATTATTCCACAAGATGCAAATATTTACATGCATTTGTTGCTTCAGGAAACAGCTTTTGCTTCTCTCTTACGCTTTTTTATGCAACATCTGCATTTTTGCCAGTGGAGTTTATAATGACTGACTCTTTTCTCTACCTCCATTCCTTTTCAGTTTCTTTTCCTTGCAGGGTTTTACATCCTTCCCCAGATGACAGTTTCCTCATTGACATTTTCCTCTCTCCACTTTAAAATCTGAATTTAAGAAATAGACATAATAAACATTCTCTTCAAAGCATGTTCACGTCGTCAGAGAAATAGTGTCACGGGAACATAACAAACGCATAAGATAAATGAGCATGATGCAGTTGCACATCAGATATTAGTATCATTTATTTTAGATTTTAACCATCTAAGCGATAAAGGTCACTGAAGGGTGGATATGAAGACAATTAAGGTCATCGGGATTTCCTAGGGATTATTAGCTTTCCTTAAAATGGCACCAGACGTAATATCGAGCTAGGATGGCAGAGTGGTGAGAGCTATTTTTAATTATTAAAAGTAATTTCACATGTGATTTCACAGTCATAATTAGAATTTTGAGTTATGCTTTCCTTGGTAACAACCCATTTCCTTTGTTTGGATAAACCACAGGCAGGGAGAGATGAAATATGATGTCCTTTAGTATGTGGGACTTCGAGACATTATGTTTCACTGGCAGGCATGTGGTATTTCTGCAGCTGAAATGGAATTTCTGCAAAATACAATAGAAACTAGACCCCATCATTAATACATCTCCCTTGCCAGTTTCTGGGGCTTCAGCAAACAAAGGCTATGGGCAAAACAGTGCGAGCTATGCATGGAGTCTTCCCAGAGTCCTCAGGAAAGACAGGCAATCTCTGGCCATCGTCCTGAGTTGCTCGTGGGCTGTGAGGAACCCGGCGCCCCAGAAGTAAGAGCAGAAGCAGATGTGTGGCAGCTCCTAGTTGTATGCGGGGGAAAGAAGGTCTATCAGCTCAAGGCACAATACCCATTTGACAGAACTACCACCACAAATAGAATTGCTCTTGCCACCTCTATCTGGGCTGAGCTGCTTTTGTTTCGGCGCCTGACAGGATTGTACTTAGCCTTCAAGGCCCATTTCAAACACCTCATTTTCCTCTGCTGCCTTGGCTGATTGACAATGATCTGAAGTTCTCCCTTCTCTAGATCCTTAGGCCGTTTACTTCCGACTTAGTGATGCAGCTAATCGTCGTTCCCTCCCTCATGCATTAAGTGAAAACTTATGGCCGACATACCACAGATCAGGGACTGGATAAGGATTTCTACGCTTTTGCTCACAACAGCCCTATGTGATAGGTACTAGCATTTCTCCCATTAAATAGATGGAAACACTGAGGCAGAGCAGGGTGAAGTAATTTACTAAAAGCACACAGCTAAGAAGTCGTTAAGCTGACATTTAAGGTCACATTGGTCCTATCCCAAAACCTAAACTTTTAACTAATAGCTTATATCACCTTAGCATGGAATTAATCTTAGATGATTCTATATTATTTCACATTTATTACATTCTGAATATTATATGCATATATTTTTATATGCACACATGTATACTAACATGGCATGGTCTACGATATGCTATAATGTATTAACATGATATAATACAATGCAATATATGGTCAGTGGGGCTGACTCTCCTGCTTGGAATAACCCATCTCTTCCCAACTCCAGAGTGTATGACATCGTGTTGGAAACTCAGCACAGGTCATGGTAGGAGTATTCGTCTACACCACAGCAATTGCAACGGATACAAATGAGGTTATTTTTCTTGAATTCTGGTTTAATATTTACGAACACTACTAATTGTGTTATATTCTTTTGAAGTTACTGATATAATAGTTCACATCACACTTAATTGTGAGCTCCTCAAGGGAAGGGATTATATCATCAGGGCATCTTTTTTTTGTCAGAGCTGGTCTATAGCCAGTGCCTAGCACAGAGTGGGTGCTCAGCAATGGTTCTTCCGAGAATGAATGAATACTTTACAAGCATCTTTCACAGTTTTTACAATATTTACTCCCATTAGCCTAACAGTCACAGTGTTTGTAATATCACTGCTGTGGGTTGCCAAGGGATAAAACATATAAAGTCTGAAGTGCAGTTCCTCACTTCTCAATGGAACTGCTTCACAGGGAAGGAGCACGCTGCATCTCAAGTACCTAACACTTATTTTTACCTGGAAGGCCTGGACAGATGCTGCCAGCTCAGGGGGACAAAACCGGGGCTACAGCAGCTCCAAACAGAACGATTATAAACACACAACTGAAATACAAACATTTGGATGCCTGGGTAACTCAGTCCTTGGGCGTCTGTCTTCGGCTCAGGTCATGATCCCAGAGTTATGGGATCAAGCCCACATCAAACTCTTCCTTCAGCAGAGAGCTTGCTTCTCCCTATCCCGCTTCCCCTGCTTGTGTTCCTTCTCTCGCTGTGTCTCTCTGCCAAATAAATAAATAAAATCTTTAGGGACGCCTGGGTGGCTCAGTAGGTTAAGCATCTGCCTTCAGCTCAGGTCATGATCTCAGGGTCCTGGGATGGAGTCGCATTGGGCTCCTTGCTCAGCGGGGAACCTGCTTCTCCCTCTGCTGCCCTCCCACTTGTGCTTTCTCTCTGTGTGTCAAATAAATAAATAAGGCCCTTATAAATAAATAAATAAATAAAAATAAAATCTTTAAAAAACACAAATGTTTGAGTTACTTATGTATGCTGGCTTTTTATTTTATTTTTTTCTTCTTCCCCTTTTTTCCTGCTCTGTCTTAATGTAACTTTGAGGTGATCCATACACTAAAATCTTAGGTTCTTGGTATAAAAGAAAATCTTTTCCAAAATTATAAAAAATGAAAGCTCAGTCACTTCTCACAAATGCCACTGGGGCTGTTCATTCAGTTGGGAAATTCCACTTTTTACAGAATATATTCCAGAAACCATTTTTTATCTCAGATTAACACAGGCTTTGGAATCTGAAAGACTGTGTGTGTATCTGAGCTCTGCACTGACCAACTGTGTGATCCCACACCTCAGATTTCTCTTCTATAAAATACATATAATGTACCTACTTCAAAGGCATAAATCTAGGAAATGTATTGGAAGGACTTCACATAAAACCTAACCTACAATAAACATTCAGAAGGTGGATAATTTTTTTTGGCCTCTAGCACACTGCCTTTAAACTAATATATTTTGAAGGAACAACTGAATGGGAATAATAAAAACAAAACATAACAAACAGCTCCTGAAAGTTTAAACCTTCACTCACTTTCTTTCAGAACTGCATATAACTTTCTGTGATGTGGGAATTATATTGATCTGTTTGCACTGTCCGATAGGGTAGCCACTAGCCACCTGTGACTCTTGAGCATTTGAAATGCGTAGGATGACTGAGAACCTAGATTTTAAATTTACATAAATTTAATTCACTTAAATTTAAATGCCCACATCCAGCTTTTGGCTACTATATCAGCACAGTTTAAGAATCAGCTAGAGGAAACGGGACGTTGGGCACAGAACAAAATGTCCAGAGAGTACCACTCATTTTTTGCAAACCTAAATCACTTTCTCCTTTTGTTGGTCCCTTGTTTATCCTGCTCTCACCCACAAAACTGGAAATGCTTGTGGAAGCATGTTTGAGAGACAGCGTTGTGTCCTACAATTATAGCCGCTCCCCCACCTCACCCCCCCCCCCTTTTTTTTAATAGCCAGACTTCAAAGATCCTACCTGCCTGCCTGGAAATCTTTAAGTTTCCAGGATTTCTGACAGGCACTGGGGTCACTAATCAGAATACGGTGGGAGGTGAAAAGACAGAAAGTCACGAGGGGCAGATCCACAGTCCACAAACCTCCCTCAGAGTTCCAACGGGCCTGCAGTTAAGGTGGTAGCAATTGTGTGGGCTGCCGGAAAGAGGGACCCGGCAGCCCCACCAGCTTCATTGGTTCTTAAGTATTCTATGAGGGAGGAACGCATAAATTTGTTTGAGGTAGTGCCTTGAGTAATGAGGAGAAAAGATGCTGCGTGCATTTTAAAAATGTTGTGATAAAGAGGTGCTCTAAGCATTAATATTTGCAAACATCTAAACCACTAAATCATAAAGCATAATGACCCTTAGAAAACATCTGACTCAAACTGTTTATATTACAGTTAAGAAAGCTGAGAAGGGACGGGCTCAGGTACAGCAAGACAGCGGCACGGTTAAGACTGAAACCAGCGTGTGCTCCTTCTCAGTGCTCTTCCTTCCACACCCCACAGGCAGTTGCAAATAGAAAAGAAAAAAAAAAACCCTGAATCTATTTTGAAAGACTGTCGGAATGTCAAAGCACTTGTAGGCTAAGAAAAGTTATATGCAAATGTATTGTATGTGATACTGGGAGAGGAGTGGGTGTCATTTATGTATTTTCCCTAATTTCGCTTCCCCCCTCCCCTTCTCTGCAGGCACACATTGACTGGGATTCTCTCAGAGGACATAATACCCTCTTGGCGTAAATTAGGCAGGTTGGAAAATTGCATTAACTCTTTCTACTCCCCAGGGAGCACATTTGGCAAATCCTTGCTTCAGTGCACTCATTTTCCTCGTGGTGTGTGGCTAATGCACTGGGGAAAAACGGGCTTATTGGGTGTGCCGGGGAGGTCAGGGACCACATTATCACGACTTTATTGCCAATGAGAGGAGCCCAAGCCTCCCACATGTAAATCAAAGAGTTAACAATGGGGCCCAGTGGCTGTTCTGGCTTTGTCTTCAGGGTCACCACTGGACGGCTACGATCTGTCATCTTTCAGACACTTGAGTTTAGCAGCCACTGTATTTTGCAAACCATCACTTGAGTTTCCACAAAACCCATAACATGGTATTACACAGCCTGAAATCACTCAATCTTAGGACTCATTCTGCTCCCACCATCTAATCTTCCATGGGATTGGGAAGCCAGGGTGAGTCAGAAATCTATGCAGTCATTATTTCTGTTTTTCCAATTTCCTCCCTTGATAACAGGCACAACCGCGGACTCTGAACCCAGCATTCACTTCCAGATTAGAAACTCAAATAGCTTCATCTCCCTCCTTTACAAAAGAAGAATTGCTTCAAGATTATACGTGGTGAATATAACACTCTTCCCCACTGCTGCCACATACTACACACACTCATACTTGTCTTTTCTTTTTTCCAAGGAAAAAAAAGAGAACCAAAACCCAAAAACTATCATTCTACTAGAAAAGGGGAGACTAGCAAGCACAGATTTCAATTCCTAGTGCAGAGTTTTTAGAAAATAAGAATTGGCAATTCTGTGAGTGGAGTTATGTGCATGGAAAATTAATTCAAGAGGGTAACTCCATCAATATTAACCTTCTGGAATCTTCTCCATTTTTCCAGTGACTGCAGGCAAACGTGGAAGGATTCTGTGAGACCGGGGCTTCTGAGCATTCAAGTTCATTAGGCATGCATCTCATTTTGGCAGGAAGCCACCCTCTTTAAGCAAAGCCCAGTCACAGATAAACGGAGGGCAGTCATCTCCCGACTAATAAATGCAAGGCTGCTGAGACAGGACTGCCAATCTCGTGTGATGGGGGAAAAAAAGAGGGTGGAGGGAGGGATGGTGCTTTGCATCTTCTCTGATCCCATAGCGTGTAACAGCCAAAGCAGGAAGAAGCCCCAGACCAGCTCTCAGAGGCGAGATGAAAATCTCCCATACAAACAGAAATAACACAATGCGTTTGTCCTGAGTGGTGCATTGGTCCCTGCGAGTTTAGAGCATCTTACAAGCTCTTTTTATTAAATCGCTGAAGTGTTCTTGGGAAAGGAAGTGAGACCAGGACTGCAGTAGAAATTGAGACACTGAGGCACAAGGAAACCTGGGGACTAGGGTGAGGGGGATCCCATTGAGGTAGGTAAGAGTGAAACGGAAGACTGACAGACCCATTGCCAGTTTTCAGACATGACCAGCAAGAAAAAGCTAGAATGATGCAGTTGGCAGATTCTGGTATAAAAAACTGAAATGTTCACTGGTGCCAGGAAGTAATACACAGGAATGAAGCAGGTGTATGATCACAGGAAACACTGAAGACTATGCTCAAGACCGCTTAGTAAACCAGTTCTTTTTGGTGGAATCTCCCACTTTATATACACTGGAAACGGAATCATTTTAGAAGATAGTGCAAGCCAATCGAAACACGTTTTAGGTCCAATCCAGTCAATAGCACTTTGTGACATTTGGTTTGGTTAATTAAATACACCAACTCACACTTCAAACCTCTGCTTTCTTCTGCCTTAATAGATACGGCAAGACTCAGCTTCCTTTCCTCATGTGAAGTATGATGGCATTGCGGTTCATTCTGAACACACAAGTTGTAAACTTGGGGAAGAAGCTGTGCCAGCAGGGGTGCCTGGGCGGCTCAGTCAGTTAAGAGGCTGCCTTCAGCTCAGGTAATGATCCCAGGACCCTGAGATCGAGTCCCGCATCAGGCTCAGCCTCCTTGCTAAGAGGGGAGCTGCGTCTTCTCCCTCTGCCTTCTGCGCTCCTTGCTTGTGCACACACTCTACGCTCTCTGACAGATAAATAAATAAAAGAAAAGAAAAGAGAAGAAAGCTGTGACAGCAGCGTGATCCAGACCACAGAAGCCAAGACGGGAAGCAAAGATGCCTTGGAGAGGATGTGCTGAGGACGTGGACCCCCTTCTTTCTTTGTAAGAAAAGAAAAGGGTCGGTAACCCTTAGGAGTCAACCACAAAGATCTGTTCATGTCTTCCTAATTATGAGGCTAATTGTCCAACATTTTGACGCCCTCTCTTGCCAACACAAACTTAGTGTGTCTCTACCCCATGACCCTCATGCTTCGTCTATCCCTTAAATCCCTGCATATCTGTCTATCGAGCAGCTGTCTGGGTATTCACATCTTAGCTAATATCCTAGAAGGGCTAATCTTTGGGATTTTTATAACCCCTGGGGGTGGGAGAAGGGTAAGCCGACTGATGAAATCCCTTCTACATTAATGGGCGATAAAGTAAAATCTGATCCCCAGGGTCCATGATACAGAAACCCTCTGGTCCTATTTTTATGTGGGTCATATATCTTAATAGGTTTTCAAGCAATTTAGAAGACAAGACAAAGCAGCTGGTAAGGGCCAATTTACAAGGCCTCAGTTCCCCAGCAACGCACATGCTGCTCTATAACAAAGGCCCAATCGGTGTAAACAAGCCATTTCCAAGTATGAAGACACACACACACACACGTCTGAGAAATTCCTCTTTACCCAAATACACTTGCTTTATTTCACAGATGCACCGTTGTCTTATTTATTCAATGAGCTGCTGTGTCCGTTCAGTGTTTAGATTATTTCTTAGCAATTCCAAAATGGCCACTCTGAGCCCTGTCAGTTCTAGCTGCTTTCTGTGTGTGTGTCGTAAAGAGGAGAAATAAAATGGTACCTCCTCAGAATGAACAAGCAACCCACGGACTACCTCCTTTCTATTAGTGGTTCTGTGGCAACATTTTCACCCATTCCAGGGGTAAGAAAGTGATAACAGGTCCTACGTGTGGCAATAATGTAGCTTAGCAATTCCACATTTATGCAAATCCAAGGCGAGCTGTGTTTTGAGGTGTGCCGGTGGGGTAGGGTTTGGCTGTGTGACTCAAGACGCGGTAATCCACAGCGGGACAGGATGAGCCTTGCTCTTCAAGGTGCCTTCTGCTCCAGCATCCATAAGGGAAAATTAATCAGTCACTAACATCACCACGTTATTCTCTCTCATTACAAATCAGAGTAAACAATTACTGCATTAAGCACTCACTGAGAGGTTTCGAAAGGCCACTGGTGCTTACTGCTGATTTTCATAAATGATCTTCAAGGAGCTCCCCTGGGGATGGGAGATCTCGGGAGGTCTAGGGAGAGGTTAGTGAGAAATGCATCTCATTACCATGGTAATGAGATGCAACAGCAACATGCAGCCTGGCTGCGGAATCCGTTGCCATGATTTTGGCTGTGGGTTTGTGGTTTTCTGGGGAAGTGTCCAATCTTAATTGATGGCAGGCTCCCTGGGCCCCTGGTGCTTTTCTTCTGAGCATTGACCGTAAGAGGGTAAGCCACAGAAGCAGGACTGAGGCTCCAGCACTTAGGAACTCTATGACTTTTGGCAGTTTGGCTGAAATAAGACAGTACTGTCTACATTTCAATGAGCTGTAAGGATCTATAGAGAGTAAAGCATTCTGGTGGCCAGCCTTGGAGTTAGCACTCGATGAGCAGTCACTATTTTATTTATTTTGCTAAGGTCTGTCTTTCGCATTAACTGGACGTATTCTGTGAAAGCAGGCATAGCCCTTCTATCTTGGGCCTTGCAATATTAATGGTACCTTGCAAAGTGCCAGCTATATAGTAGGAACTCAGCTAATATGTTGCCAGTGAATAAAGAAATGAATAAAGAATGGCTATTTTCTTTGAAAAGGGGAGCCCCTTTATCTGCTTTACTTATAGAGACTAAGGCAGAAACCTGAAAGTAGGATGGTTCAACTTTAGAAATTCCACTTTACTCCTGGATTCTACCAAGGGGAAGAATTATGGACAAGAGACATAATACAAGAATGCTGATGTGTTGGGACATTCCTGAGTGGAGAAAGCAAACGCAATGAGCTGAGAGGTAGGAGGGAATTCCTGGAGAAGTCACAGCTCTGCCTCATGTGTCCTCTTCCCTTTCTTTGGGGCATGATTGATAACGCCTGTCCACCTCTCTCCGGAGGCTTCAAGCTGCAGTGATGAGACAAGTGCAGAATCTGGAGACTGTTGTAGGAAGAAGCTATAAAATCAATGATTTTGCTTATTACTTTGGTGGCTATAGGGCACAGCTTGCACTCGGACAAGCATATCAACAAGGAGAGGTGATGGAATGTGATTTTAATACTGAGTGAGCCCTGAGAACATACCCCACTGGGTTGGTGAACACCTTCTTCTTAGACTCCCAGAGTCCCACTTACTTTAGGATAGGAGGTTAACTTACATTACTCTGGGAATGTGAATGAAGATGTGGGGTAAAATGTGCATCATCTACATTGCACCCCAAATTGACTATTGTACCCCACCCACAGACAGCCCATTTTTGGCCTGGGACAGCAAGCACTCCTCTAAATCAAAGTGGTTTCCTAACCACAGTATGTAATGAAGGCTGCCTGTGGCAGCTCGTGGGCAAATAGCGCTCTTCTACTTCCCAGTGGGACATAAGAGAGATCAATGAAATGCTCAGACCAGATGCTGCTTTCAGAAGACAGAAGGAGTTATCAGTACGTTTATTTTTCCTGACCAAACTTTGTAATAACCTCTGCATTTATTCAATTGCATAGTTTGTGAATCAATGGTATTTACTGAGTATTTACCATGTGTACCTTACTGGGTCTCACAGGAAAAAGACGCCCACTGTCAGCCAATAAAAGCCAAATGCCTTACTTAGCTTGTCATTCAATGACATCAATTATCTGACTTCTACTTACCATTTTGGCTTCAACTCCACGCACTGCTACCCCTGGAACACAATCCTCTAATCACGAGAACTACACCTATAACCTGACTGCTCCATGACTGTCAGGATTGGAGGGTCTTGGAAATGCCTTCCCTTCCTTCTCAACTGACTAATGAAAAAACTATTCATAATTAAGCATTCCTTTATATTCAAGCATAATTGCTTCAAAAAGGTTCCGTGACTTCCTTCACCCTCTCCTTTGTAACTTGTGTGTACATGTGTGTGCACGCATATGCGCGTGTATGTGAGCATACTTCTGTAAAATGCATTGTGGTAGGCATCATAACGGCTCCCCAAAGATGTTTACATCCTGATCCCCAGGACCTGAGAATGTGTTATCTTGCATTGCTAAAGGATCTTTGCAAATATGATTAAGTTGCAAATCTTAAAATGGGGAAATTATCCTGGATTATCCAAGGTAGACGTGAGTGTCCTTAGAAGTGGAAGAGGGAGTAGGAGTGTTGGAGTTAGAGAAGGTGTGACAATGGAACAAGAGGCTGAAGTGATGTCATCTCTGGCTTTGAGGATGGGGGGCGGGGGGAAGCAAAAGACAAGGAAAGCAGGTAGCATCTAGAAATGGGAAAAGGCAGAGAAACAGTTTTTCTCCTAGAGCTTCCAGAAGGAATGTAGCCTTAAATGCAATGTTAAAATATTGCATTTAAACTACTGACATATGTTTCAGATTTCTGACTTCAAAAAATGGCAAGATAATAAATTTGTGTTATTTTAAGCCAGTAAGTGTTTGATAATTTGTTATATTAGCAATGGGAAACTAATATACACCCATAACCTTTTACTGATTTCATTTCTATGTCTTTCTCCTTCCACAGAACTTTCAAGTGGCTGAAAGTAGCAACTCTATATCAAAGGTGATCATGTCAGACCCTGTCTAAGTATATGCAACACCTAGAGCATCAGATTACAGAGCAACGGGCATGGGGTTCAGTACCTCATACTGGGCCCCAGATTACTGGGCTATCAGTTTCATCACATACAGTCCCAGGACCTTGGGTGAGTTAATGCTTCTCTGCCTTCGTTTTCTCATCAGCAAAATGGTTATAAAAATGATGCCTATCTTATAGGGCAGTGGTGAGAATTTGTTGATTAGTTCATATAAAGGCATATTTATGTATGACAAAATAAGCAATATGCAAGTGTTAAACAACAGAAATTAGCACCTCCACTTTATTTATTTATTCTTTTTTTAAAGATTTTATTAATTTATTTGACAGGCAGAGATCACAAGTAGGCAGAGAGGCAGGCAGAGAGGGAGGAAGAAGCAGGCTCCCTGCCGAGCAGAGAGCCAGACGCGGGGCTCGATCCCAGGACCCTGGGATCATGACCCGAACCGAAGGCAGAGGCTTAACCCACTGAGCCACCCAGGCGCCCCAGCAGCTCCACTTTAAAGGTAATAAAACTGAAGTCCAGAGGGCTTAATGCACTTGCCCTGCAGAGCAGAGATGGGAAGAAAATATATCCCAGCCACTCAACTTGAACACACAAGAGGAATCGTGTTTCTTGACTGAACACACCAACAATCCATAAACTCTCTACCTAATGGGAGAAAGGGAATTTACGACAAAACATTGGAAAGAATGAAATACTGGGGCGCCTGGGTGGCTCAGTAGGATAAGCATCTGACTCTTGATTTCAGCTCAGGTCATGATCTCAGGGTCATGAGACTGAGCCCCGTGTCAGGCTCTGAGCTTAGTATGGAGTCTACTTGGGATTCTGTCTCTCCCTTTGCCTCTGCCCCTCCCTCTGCTCATTTGTCCCCTCTCCAGATAAATAAATAAATAAATAAATAAATAAATAAATAAAATCTTTTAAAAAAATGAATGAATGAAGCATTGAGGGTATTTATGAATGTTGTAAGGAGATATGAAACAGGGATTATAGTTTGATTGAAGTGAGAGAGACAATCACTGGTATAATCTGGTAGGTACATAAGTAGTGGTCATATCACATTAGAAAATAAGGTATGACAATGTCAGGCAAGATTTATGCTGAGAGGATGATTGGCTTGGAGAGATTAGTACTTATTAAAATAATGGTTCACTCTGGAAACATGCTAGAGTCAAAAACCAGAACCACAGATGATGGTATTTTCACAGACTTCATAAAAGAGCATGTGTTTCTTTCTTAAGTGTCTCTCTATAAACCCAGGGCATCTGGTTGGTGGGTCCCATCTCCATGCCGTTCAGATTTAGTAGGGTTGGGGTCAGGCTGCAAAATTCTCATTTCTAACAATTAGCAGGTGATTCTAATGCTTCTGGTTAGGAGACCGCACTTAGAAAGTGCTATAGACCACACTCTATAGCAATTATTTCCCTACTGCCTTAGTTCAAGATTACTTCCAAAAGGTTCACAAAGGGGGTTTAATTGTCTCAATCTAACCTTTCAGGGAATTGAAAGGGAAGTCCTGTCTGAGTATTTGTAACAGCATGAAGCCCATTAAAAGTACAAGACTCCAAGAAAGCAAATCGGCTTTATTCGGGAAAGCTTTTAAAGGACTTGCAACACCAAGGGAATGATTCTAAGCAATGGCTATGTCAAATACTTGGTTTTCAATATATGGGCCATGTCATTCTATGGAAAGTGTCTCTTGACTTAACTAAATCTCTTTGGCTGCATTTCCAACACCACCCCCATCAATTTGTCCACATTTGAGGACGGGATTTTTATGGACATAAGTCTTTATGAGGCTTTTAGTTCATTTTCTGTGTTCGTACTTTGATAAAGAAACATTCTCGAGCAGCACAGCACTGCACCCTGGGCATAGAAGGCTAATCAACCAAAGAAGACTCGTTCCTAAAATAGATGCGAACTCAACACTTCTTGCTTCATTCATCAGATTGGCTGGGTTTCTCTCTCAATACAAGTGATATATCAAGAGGAAGAGGAAAGAAACCTGAATATTTTGCAAGCTTTTCTTTGATCTCTTTTTAAAATTTCTCATCTAGCTAAGAAATAACTTTGGGCTCACATTGAGAGTGAATAAATCAAGTGTTTAAACTAAGATGATGAAATATTGAAACACTGCTAGTTAAGAAGAAAAAGTGAGAAGGTTATCTCTGATCAAAATTGAAGGCAGCCACTGAGCAAGATGAGTGGAAAAGAATGAATGTACAGTCTTGCAAAAGTTATCTCAGTCATCTTTAAAATTAATCACTCATCAAAATGCACAGTATTGGAGGATGTGGGTCAGGAAGAAATACACCTATAATTGCAGAAATGGAAATGACCTTCAGAAACTCTTAATTATGAATAACTATACTGTTAATGTTCAATGTTTGGTAAGAAATTTTAAAGCATCTTTTTTTTAAAAGATTTTATTTATTTATTGGACAGACAGAGATCACAAGTAGGCAGAGAGGCAGGCAGAGAGAGAGGAGGAAGCAGGCTCCCGGCTGAGCAGAGAGCCCGATGCGGGGCTCTATCCCAGGACCCTGGGATCATGACCTGAGCCGAAGGCAGAGGCTTTAACCCATTGAGCCACCCAAGTGCCCCAGGTAAGAAATTTTAAAAGTTAATAACAAAAAATATAATCAGTGTTTTAACAGAAGAATGATAAGTATTTGATTTATTGGAAAAACTACTCCCTACAATTTTTCCACCCAGCAAATTCTCAACAGGAAGGTGTCACTGTAGCTGTGCATCAGTGCAAACACTTAAAACAACATAAACAAGAATGAACTCATAGACAGTACCCCCGCTTATCCACTGGGGATACCTTCCAAAACACCCAGCGGATGCCTGAAACCAAAAATAGTAGCAAACTCTATAGACACTATGTTTTTTTCCCTATACATTCATACCTATGATAAACTTTTATTAATAAATTAGCCACAGTTAGAGATTAACAACAATAACTAGTAATAAAATTGAACAGTTTTAGCACACTGTAATAAAAGTTACGGGAATGCAATCTCTCTCTCAAAAATCTCTTACTATGCTGTTCTCACCCTTCTTGTGATGATGCAAGATGGTAAAACGCCTATGGGAGAAGATGAAGTGAGGTGAATGATGTTGGTGTTGCAATGTGGCGTTAGGCTACCACTGACCTTCTGACACACATCAGAAGGATTACCTGCTTCCAGACCATGGGTGACTCAGGGTAACTGAATCTGGAGAAAGTGAAACCTTAGATAAGGAGGTCTGCTGTATTCAGTTTGTTTGCCTCAAAGGTGAGTATTTCCTACCAGTAGATACAAACTGATAGGCAAAGGCACAATTTCTCTTTCACTTTGCACGGGTAGAGATTTATTTCCTACTCAGTAAAATAAGAATATGATGCTAAAAGGAAAAAACAGACAGAATGCCGTTAAAATGTTCTTATCCATCAGGATATATACATGCCAGATCTTCCAATTTGTTGATTTATCTCTGTATTCTCTGTAGCATCTTGTAAATAAGGGCCCTGCCATTACTAGCTTTGTGACTTTGGACAAGTTAGCTTTATCTTATTGGTTAAAAATCCTTAACATATGCCAGGAATGCTCCCACGTGCCTTAAAATATTAACTTACTTTATAACCCAATAAGGAAGGCATTATCGTTATTCCCAAACTATTGATGAGAACACAGAGGCACAAAGAAATTAATGAATTTGCCCAAGGTCACAAATTTGACAAGCAGGGGGCGCCTGGGTGGCTCAGTGGGTTAAAGCCTCTGCCTTCGGTTCGGGTCATGATCCCAGGGTCCTGGGATCGAGCCTGCATCTGGCTCTCTCCTCAGCAGGGCACCTGCTTCCCCCTCTCTCTCTGCCTGCCTCTCTGCCTACTTGTGATCTCTCACTCTCTGTCAAATAAATAAATAAGATCTTAAAAAAAAAATGACAAGCAGGAAATCCAGATTTTTTATTTTTATTATTATTTTCTTTTACTATAAAGCTAGAGACACTTCTGTGTCTCAATTTAGAAAATAGAAGAACCTACCTTGTGGAGCTGTAAAGATCCAAGAAGTTAATTTTGTTAAGCCTTTAGATGAGAATATGACCTCCAGTTATTGATGAAAATGTGTTAGCTAAAAACAGTGGTACTAGATAAGCACTAAATAAATGATTTTTGAACGAGAAGTTTGACTTTGCAATAGTGACTGAAACCATTACAAATATAACCAAAAAATAATTAAATACCACTTAGTAAATAATCACTCTCAGCAAAGAGAAGTTCCATTTCTTGATAATCATCTTATCAATTGTCTCTAATAAATTTTTGTATGGATAGTACTGAGGAGTATGTGTGTGTAACGCACTGTCAATTGAAAAGGTTTTCACGTATTTTTCTGACTCAGTTTGGATCCAGACTGTTGAGAGCCAAGGTTGAAAACAATATCCGAGATTGTCAAATGGACTTTGCAATGAGCTCGAGAGGGATGGAAGGTTGCAGGTTGAAGCAAAAGCAATTAGTTACCCATCATGTGGCTATTGATCTTCCTGTCTTTTTTGTTATCTGGACCTCAGAGGCGAGATAAAAGCTGTGACTTCAATACATCACAATTTGGAGTAAATATTAATAACCTTTAGAACATAGGGGCTTAATTTTTCTATGAGATACAGACAGTAACTATCTCTGACCCCTACAAAGGGGAACTGATTGTTGAATTCAAATGACACCTTTCAAGGACGAATACTTTAAAAAATAAATTAGAAGAATGAAAAGCCACTTGGAATAATTGAACTGAATTAAAAATAACAATAAATATTCCACCTCTGCCACTCAATTTAAGGCCTCAATTAAAAGGCCTTTTAACCCCCATTTTTCTATTGAGGTTTGAAAACAGAGAGATCCTGTCATCGAAATGCTCGTATCAGATTTCCAGTTTCTATACCCTGCACATTTCGGGATGAGTATTTGAACATAAACACTTACTGGAATTCTCAACAAATGAACTGGCACTTAAGAAAAAATAAGTCTGGTTTTGTATTCTTCTGAAGCCTCCATTCCTAAGTTGAAGATATTTTTGAAGAGTAGTATGAATTATCATTCTATGACCATATACAAGAGGTGTAGGCAAACTGTAGTCCACAGCTGTTTTTTTGTAATAAATCTAAATCCGTATTGGAACATGGCCACACTCATTCTCCTATGAAATGCCTATGGCTGAAGACAGTGTGGCCCACAAGGCCTAAATTATTTACTAATTGGTCCTTTGCAAAAAAAGTTTGCTACCTTCTGACATATATTACAGGAATTTAAAAAAAAAGAAAGTTGGGGAGATATTGTATAGCCATCAACATAACTTGGAAAAGTTGTTTAACACATTACCTTTTAAAAAGGACTATCATCAGGGCGTCTGGGTGGTTCAGTGGGTTAAGCCGCTGCCTTTGGCTCAGGTCCTGGTCTCAGGGTCCTGGGATCGAGCCCCACATCAGGCTCTCTGCTCAGCAGGGAGCCTGCTTCCTCCTCTCTCTCTGCCTGCCTCTCTGCCTGCTTGTGATCTCTCTCTGTCAAATAAATAAATAAAAATCTTAAAAAAAAAAAAAAAAAGGACTATCATCAGGGCACCTGAGTGGCTCAGTCCTTAAGCATCTGCATTTGACTCAGGTCCCCTGGCTTGTGTTCCCTTTGTCACTGTCTCTTTTTCTCTGTCAAATAAATAAATAAAAACAATAAAAAGAGCTATCATTAGTTTCAATGAGAAAAACATTTTCTTAAATGAGAACCCATTGATAAATTAAAATTTAAAAAAAATCTCTGGCTTTTCAGCAATGGCACCACCCTCTCAAATGCTTGGCACAAAAAAGGAGGACTCATTCTTTTTTTTTTTAATTTTATTTATTTATTTGACAGAGAGAGAGATCACAAGTAGGCAGAGAGGCAGGCAGAGAGAGGGAAACAGGCTCCCCACTGAGCAGAGAGCCCAATGCAGGACTTAATCCCAGGACCCTGAGATCATGACCTGAGCCGAAGGCAACGGCTTAACCCACTGAGCCAACCAGGCACCCAGAGGACTCATTCTTAATTTGTCTCTTCTTTCTCCAACATTCGTTTCATTAGCAAATCCTGTCATGGCCACCTGTATTACCTTCAACAGGTGTTGCAAATCCACATACTTCCCTCTGACACCATTGCTGTGATCCTAGCTCAAGGTAAAAATCAATTCTCAGCTGGACTTCAGCAGTGACATCTTCACAAGCTTATTTTTTGCCCCTGTTCCAAACAATTAGTCATCCAATAGCTAATAGGATTTTTTTGGGGGGGGGGGGGGCTAATGGAATCTTTAAAAAAATTCAAGTCTGATTTCTACTTGAAAGTTTCCATTGCACTTACAGTAAAATCCAAACTTTGTCTACATCGCCTGGACCTACATGGTCTAGCTCCCTTCTGTTTCTGCATCGCTACCTGCTTGCTTACTAGGTTCCAGCCTTATGGACCATTTTGTGTTTCTCGAAGAGGTCAACCTGGCCTTGCCTCAGGGTTTTTTGTACTTGCTCTTTCAGTCCAAAGAATCTGTTCCTAGATCACTGTGGTGTCTACTCTTGTGATTCCCGTCTCGTTCCAAACATAATCTCAACAAAAAGATTTTCCTGAATTCTCTCATATGCCCTGCTTCATCCTAGCAATCTCCTGCCAACACATCATCTGGTTAATTTCTTTGAGGACTTATCATTATTAGAAATCATTTCATTTAGTTACATCTCATTTCTGTCATCTTTCATATTACACCTAAGGTCTATGATAGCAGGGAGTGTGGCTTTATCCATATCCCCAGTGAGTGTCATGTACAAAGGACATACTCAGCTTATACCTGTAGAATAAATAGCATGGTGGCAGGGGTGGCGGGGAGGGGGGGATTGTGATTTAGTGGAATAGAAAGGTACATGATACATTTATTCACCTAAAATCTAAGAATTATTGTATGTGATATAAAGGTTAATGACAAACATGGTTAATAAGGTCCATAGGAGATCAGAACATGGAAAATACATAGGTTGGCAAGGGCAGGAAAGATCTTCTTCAGGAAGAATAAGACTCCAGTTGAAGGAGGAAATGTGCGAACACTGAGACAAGGATTGGTACTTGTGAAAACAAGATAAAAAGGCAAGAAATCCTAGAGATTAACCAGATATGAAATTTGCAGAAATAACAAATTTTATTGACCATAAAATCAAAATTAATGAGGTGGCTGAAAGCACATCACATGAGGAAGAAAGACCATTTCAAATCAAATGACTTAAGTACTGTAATCTCTATACCAGAATCAAAAGAAGAGATGAGGAAATTTTCTATTGCCAAAGTCATAATGTAGGCACTTACAGACGGTTCACTAACGCTCCTGCAAGTAGAAAGGTGTGGGGTTGGATCTGTGGCTGCCCTTTCTCTTTTTTTCCACTCATCTCATGGTTGCATAAGCAGTTTTCAAAGGGCTCTTAGTTTTGCAAGGGACAGACTGCCTGATATCGGGTCTCTTTCTCTTTAGTTTACCCTCTGCAACAGACTGGCTAAATATTCCAGGCTCCAGTGAGCGTTTTGTTCCCCAAACTTCTAAAGCAATTCCAATGTGCTCCAAGTTAGGTAGCCACTCCCCTTTTTTTCTGATGCTCCAACCTTTTTGTTCTTCTTGTCTATTTACCAGCATTCCCTGGATCTATACTGCTCCTGCTGTTCTTGGGCCTGAAAATGCTTTCTTTTGTATTCTCTGTCCTCCCTACAACCCTTCCTGCCCATATCCAAACTCACCATCATTTTAGAAGCTCAAATACTAGTTTCGTCTTTAAATCTTCTCAAATTTTTACAGCCTATTTCTCTTCATAATAGCTTACAGCTGCAAAGTGCTTGCCATGGGCAGAAACTGTGCATAAGTGTAATGTATGTCAATACGTTACTGCAGTTGATCCTTGTAACTACTTAAGCATCATTATGCCCATTGTACAGACCAGAAAACTGAAGCTGAGAGCAGTTAAATAAATTACACGTGCCAACAGTTCTAAGTGTGAGAATCTGACTTTAAATCAGGTCTGTTTGACTCCAAATCCTGTCTGTATTCATAATGACTGAATTCCAAGGCCAGCTCAGCACTGATTACTTTCTTCCTTAAATTCAGGTCCAATTCCTCAGTTCGCATGTACCACTACCTGGATGATGATGATATCCTTTCTGACTGTCCAGTCTCTGCTCTGATTGGTCTATGCCAATGCTGAACCCATTATTAAATTTTGAATATGTGTGTGCTTATACTTTTTTATATTATGTAACTTATCCATCTTTATGATCTTTCTAGTACTTAGAAAAGTACCATAATCAGATGCCTGCCTCTTCTTTTTTAAGGAAAAAAAAAGATTAAATAAATAATAAATATTTTAATTTTTAATAATTTAACATTTAATTCTCCCAGGTCAACTATAAGGTTCTTGAAAGATGTCCATTCATTCATTCATTCACTGATTGTTCATTTATCAAACATTCCTCATACAGGGAGCTCTTAGTTTTGCTGGTAGCAATCAAGGTTCCTGGCAATGGGGAATAAAACAGACCTGGTCCTTGGCAGACAGAAATTACAACTTGTGTTCGTGCGTCTCTGTTCCTCTCTGTTACACAATACCAGGCATCAACATACAGTGACTGATGGAGAATAAGTTCATAGGATCTTACTGAAAGTTTGGGCACAAAGAAAAGCACAACTCATGATCATGGGGAATAATTATTGAATTATACATGCCTGACACATTTGATGTTTAGTCTGGAACATAGAAAATGCAATACAATCTTTTGGTGTAAGGCCAAGGTCTTTTCTTTATGCACGGATCATCTGTTCAGCATTCCCTGTCATCTTTCTTACATAAACCACACTCATAATGGATTATCTATATTTCCATTTTCAATTTCTATAACAAGGAATGGGAACTTAGAGGTATTTGTGATATATATCTTTTTCTGAATCATTTATGGTTGTCTTGTCAACATTATCATGTAATAAAATTTCTTTAGCAACTTTTCTCTATTGGGTCTTTCTAAAACATTCAAATTAGTTGCCATAGCAACACAACACTTTATTTTCACACATATATTTCATCAATTTATATTATATTTAATTAAATTAAGTAATTATAACAACAAGTAAATAACTTAAACAGGTTTGGGAACAAATGGCATAACAGATTCTTGGTAAACATTCAATTCAACTGGTGGGAACAAAATTGCATGAGTCACTACAGAGTGTCTTTTAGATATCCAAATTCAATGAATGTGTAATGATTAAGGTGACCGACTATCTGGGTTTTCCTATCACCAATGGTTTCTTGGGATTCAGGACTTGCGGCGCTAAAACCAGGATAGATTTGGGCAAACCACGTTGGTTGCTCACCCTGTGGGTGTCAGGGACTATTCTTTATAGCAGAGCACTGGTAAACCTGATAAATTAATTAAGTGGAGTTTGATTGACAGAGTTTGTGCACAGTTTGTACAAAGCCTCAAACAGAACTTCAGGATCCCTTACCCAGCCACAGTCTTGTTTTATTCCAACACGCCTACTTATCAAGAGGTGGTTTACACCCATCATTGGAATCACTCTGTTTCTCCCCGGGCACTGAGGGTGGACCACAATAACCCATAACCCCACAAAGTAGAGAAGATTGTAACTCGTGAATTTCTAAAGTTGAGAGTTTATGTCCTGCCTCTGACCCACATCTCAATGGGTTGGTTTTCAATGGAAACAACTATTTCTTCTTAAGTATACCCTCACCCCCACAAGGGTGTGTTTGGGCCTAGGGCCCCAGGGAGAAAAATCACACAATCTTGTATCTATGCATTCCTCAGAGTAGTTTTAGATACTATCTCGCTGGGAATGTCAATAGTTTGGGACAGGTTGAGCTTCAGCAGACACAATCTAGTTTTTCTGACATGTTTTCTCATCAGGGATCAAGACATTGGAAGGTCAAGTTTTGCCCATTCTCACCTGTTACACATTGGTTTTTGGCTGTCTAAGAACAGGAAGCAGATTTTAACAGCTCTACCCCTGATAAAACTGATATTTGTGTGGTTCTCCTTTCAATAGCAGGGCTATAAATGAAATCTTAAGAAGAATAGGAATAGTATTACAGAGAAGTCTGTATCTTTTCCTTCAGCTCTCAAAAATAAGCTAAATATTCAACGTTTATTGCCATGCTCAAACATCCTATAAATAGGTATCTTCTGATGAGTACAGGGAGATAAATATTCTAGCTCAGCCTGAAAACAAGAGAAAAGGGGAGCATGTAGAATCTCTAAGCACATGCTCCTTTGAGTTATTCAGAAGAGGGAAAGTCTCATTTATTATTCAGTTGATGAAAGCTGCTGATAAGTATAAGACATTTCTACCAAGGGCTGTCTTGGGATTTAGGGAAATCAGATAAGAGAAACCCTGCCCAAGATTGCTATCATTTTAATAATCATAATTCTATGAATCAAGCCTTAGTTTGAAGTTGTTAAAAATGGCATTTGTAGGATAATCCAAATAAATCAATGTTGTATCTCTCTCCCGGGAGTTTCTCCCAGCTGGAGAGAATTATATCAGACTTCATGTTCCTAAAGGTTGCTTCTCAGGTGTTGTACTTTAAGAAGGGACACTATATTTTGGTGCATCTTATATACAAAGTTCCTTTTATAATGGCTCTATATATTTTAAGTTTACTGTCTGAAAATGTCTTCCCACGTCTAATGTATTTGTTACTATTTTCAGTGCTCCCATTGTCAATAAAAATCATGTATACGTCCAAGTGAGGAATGAAAACATTGGCATATTCCTGAAAGGCTGAAGGGCCCTGTCACAGGATCTGGTTGGCTGGTCATCTTTGTAGACATGAGCTGTGGGAAGAAAGCCGCCGGCAATGCAGTTTTACAGGGAACATATGGACAGAAATTTACAAGATCCTTGGGGAGGGACTTCTGTTACCCAGATGGTTGCCAAAATTCCTGATCCCTGCACTCTGGAAATGAAACTGGGGGAGTTAATCAGATCAGTATGAATGATGATGTGGGAACTTTCATGTGCATCACCTCCCTGGTTCATAGACCTCTAATGAATGCCTTCATTATGGTCTACCTCTTCTGGAAGCTCTTAAAGTCATAGAGATGCCATCATAGCACCACCACGCAGTCCACTAACTCGAGTGGATCACGAACATGTACAGATCTTAATGAGCCAAGTCCAACAGAAAAACAATTTTAAAAATCTCTTCCTTTTAAGTACCTGATGATAATTTTTTATAGCTCATGGTTATAGTTGCTAACAAATTCTTACAGGCAAGTATAATTTTTTTTTGTTTGAAAGTAAAAGCCTACAGAATCAAAACCAGGTTTGAAAGAATGTGATGAAAGAATGTGATGAAAGAAAAAAATTAATCTGAGTAATTGGAATTTATTAGGCATTTTCCAGGAATCATCTTACCTGTACTGTTTACCTCTATGACCCCTGAATTAAACATAATACTTGCTATGTAGTAGCAATTAATATTTTTTTAATTAAGTTTCCCTGACCATTAATCATTATTTCTAAAAAAAATCATAAAATTAGGGGCAACTGGATGGCTCAATCAGTTAAGCCTGAGCCATCCCGGTGCCCCTAATTTGATGATTGGGCTTAGGCTGGTGATGATGCCAGGGGTCCTGAGATCCAGCCCTGCTCAGTGAGGAACCTGCTTCTCCCTCTTCCTCTGCCCTCTTTTGCCTCCCCCCACCAACTTGTGCATGCTCTCTGTCTCTCTCTCTTGCTCTGCTTTCTCTCTCAAATAAATAAATAAAATCTTTTTAAAAATCATAAAATTAGACATTCCTTACTAAAGTGTATATATTTTCCCCTTGTACTAACAAAATAAGAAATTGGACTTGACTTTATTTCTCTAATTATGGTTCACCTAATGCATGAAAGGTATATTCAATAACTGAGAACCAGGAATCTTGGATTACAATCCCCGTTCCCCTCTTACTTGCTGTGCAATCTCAAGCAACTAACTACAGTAGAAAGATCTTGGTTTGACATTAGAAAGACTCGATAAGCCATCTTAACTCCTCCCTACCATTCACCATTCTGAAATTTAGTGCCCTTATCTGCTGTATGTGGCAGCACATAATACCTGATGTCATGATTCAATAATGTGAGGATTTTCCCCCCACTGAATTAGCACAGTTCTTGGCACACAGTACGATGGGATAACTTGTGCAAAAACACTTACTATACAGGCCAGGTATTGTTCTAAGTATATTACACACATTAACTCAACCTCATAACAATTTTCTAGGAATTTGGTAATTCTACTATTTCCATTTTACGGTTAGAAGAAATGAGAACAACAAAGGCTAAGTAACTTCCCTAGGGTTACAAAAATAAGTGACCATGAGAGGATTTGAACCAAAGCTCTTCTTTAATTTCATAGTCTACACTCTTCTCCACTTCTCTCTTTTTCAATAACAGGTGTATATTAAAGGTTAGGGTTTTTCCTACCAGTGATATTCTATCTGTGATATTTTATTCCTACAAGTGTTTTAAAAAAAAAAAAAAAAAACTTGCATTCTCTTGTTTTCTGGAAAATCATGAAAGTTCCAGAAGGAAATAAGGCATAATCCAATCAGGCTTGGTATTGGTATTTGGGTTTGATAGAATCTAGCAAAAATTTCTACCAGAGCTCTCTGCTTGGCAGATCTTCAACTCTGCAGGAATCAGGTAGAGAATGTACACATGGCAGACTAGAATCTGACCTGCCATGTTGATTCACTCCTTGGACAGACTGGATACAGACCTACAGTGATTTTCCAATTCTAGCTGTACTCTCTTATCCTGGGATTCTTAGGACCATATTGTAAGCTGAGTCCTACCCCACAGTTAAATTCAAGACTTTGCCTGAGACTAGGGCTAGGTGCCAAGTGAGTTGCTGCTTTAGTAATATAGACACCTGTCTCCTAGCAAACTAAATGAGATCACCAACTCATTAACATAAACCAGCAGATGGGGAAGAGTTGCATTTGTTATCAGTTTTGGCTGGATTTCAACCAATTACATGGATTTAAAATGTTTGGTCTTTCATTGCCAAACTTCTGAGCTAACAGCTCCCCAAATACATTTTTTATAAACATAATTTTTAAGACAACATATTAATGGCATTTGCTTTACATTTTTCCCCTAACTGGCCAATACATTAGTTGAGACACTCATACTACTATCCCTTTCTCATGAACCTTTTTTTTTTTTTTTTTAAAGATTTTATTTATTTATCAGAGAGAGAGAGGAAGAGAGAGCGAGCACAGGCATACAGAATGGCAGGCAGAGGCAGAGGGAGAAGCAGGCTCCCTGCCAAGCAAGGAGCCCGATGTGGGACTCGATCCCAGGACTCTGGGATCATGACCTGAGCCGAAGGCAGCTGCTCAACCAACTGAGCCACCCAGGCGTCCCTCTCATGAACCTTTTTAACTGTCAATAATTCCACCAATGATTTCTAAATGATAAGCTTGTTACTCTTCTTGAACCATTAATTTTTTTTAAATGTTATTTATTTGAGAGAGAGAGCAGGGGAACAGGGAGAGAGAGAAGCAGGCTCCCCACTGAGCAGAGCTCAATGTGGGGCTCAATCCCAGGACACTGAGATCATGACCTGAGCCAAAGGTAGATGCTTAACCAGTAGAGCCACCCAGGCACCCCAGCACTGTTATTTTTTTAAACAGATCATGGCTTAATATATCATATACTCATATATGATATATTAATATTAAAATTGTGTCCACTCATTTAAACCTAGGTCCAAATCCGTGCCTGGAACATAATAGGTATTCAACAGAGATTTGCTGAGTGACTGAGTAAGTGAATTAAAGAATGAATACTCCAACCACCAGCATCTAAATATTAGTTGTCACAGCTTTAATGGAAGGCTGGTGAGAATTTCAATAACCTCGGTAGGGTATACGTAGGGAATAGCAATCAGTCATCCACTGTGAATCAATATTTACAAAGTGTATACTACTATAAGCAAAACTCCAGAAGGGGAGCAAGGGTAGTATTTTTTTCATCTTTCCAATACAAGTTGTTAAAGGAGGGGCACATACATGGCAGAATCTCAATAAATGCTTTTACGTGGCCCCAAAAAAGTGTAAGATTTTTACCCTTTCCTCCAAGGAATGCATAATCTATGTTTTGGTGGCAGAAAGACTATCTCCAACTTCCTGTGGGCTGCTGCTTACTACTCCTTAGGAGTAGTAAATACCAATATAATACTGATTAAAATTTCTTGACTTTTTTTAAGAGTCCAAAACTGTTGCTAGTTAATTCTTTTACTTTTTTTTTTTTTTTTTACGATTTTATTTAATTTTGAAAGAGAGACAGCACAAGTGGTGGATGAGGGGCAGAGGGATTGGGGCAGAGAGAGAGGGAGAAGCAGACTTCCCGCTGAGGGAGGAACCTGCTGTGGGAGTAATCCCAGAACCCTGGGATCATGACCCGAGCTGAAGGTGGACACTTAGCGGACTGACCCACCCAAGAGGCCCATTTAAATTCCTTTTCAAAATGAAAAGATACTCATGACATGGATCTCCTTATGATTTTATTCTAAGATAGGGATTTGGAAAGAGAAATCCCAATTTCTTTGCATCAAAAAGAATAATATCTAGGAATAAATTTAACCAAGGAGTTGAAAGACATGTAGTCTGAAAACTGTAAGACACTGATGGAAGAAATTGAAGACAATGCAAACAAATGGCAAGATATTCCATGCTCATGGATTGGAAGAATTTATATTGTTAAAATGTCCATACTATTCAAAGCAATCTACAGATTCTATGAAACTTCCATCAAAATAGCAATGGCATTTTCCACAGAAGTAGATAAGAGTCCTAAAATCTGTATGAAACAAGAATAGACCCCAAATACCCAAAGCAATCTTGAGGAAGGAAATCAAAGCTGGACATATACTTCCTAATTTCAAACTATATTACAGTAATAGTAATCATAACAATACGGTACTATGAAAACTGACACATAGATGAATGGAATAAAATAAGAAGCCCAGAAATAAACCCACGCATATATTACTCTATGACAAAAGAGCAAGAACATACAAACCTCTTCAATAAGTGGTGCTGGAAAAACTGGACAGCTACATGCGAAAGAATATAACTGGACCACCATTTGACACCATATACAAAAATAAATTCAAAATGGCTTAAAGACTTGAATGTAAGACCTGAAACCATAAAACTCCTATAAAAAAAACATAGGCTGGGGAGCCTGGGTGGCTCAGTGGGTTAAATCGCTGCCTTCAGCTCAGGTCATGATCTCAGGGTCCTGGGATGGAGCCCAGCATCAGGCTCTCTGCTCAACAGGGAGTCTTCTTCCCTCTCTCTCTCTCTGCCTGCCTCTCTGTCTACTTGTGATCTCTGTCAAATAAATAAATAAAATCTTAAAAAAAAAAAAACATAGGCTTCAAACTCTTTGACATCAGTCTTAGTATCTTTTGGAGCAGTCTCCTCACACAAGGCCAACAAAAGCTAAAATAAGCAAATGGGATTATATGAAAATAACAAGCTCCTGCACAGCCAAAGAAAGCATCAACACAATGAAAAAGGCAACCTAGTGAATGCGAGAGTCTATTTGCAAATCATACACCTAATGAGGGGTTAGTATCCAAAATACATAGAGAACCTCCACAATTTAGTATCAAAATAAAAACAACAACAAAAAAACCCAACAGATTAAAAAAAAAAAAAGGGCAGAAAACTTGACTAGACATTTTTCCAAAGAAGATATACAGATGGCCAATGGGTAGATGAAAAGATGTCCAAGATCACTAATCATCAGGGAAATGCAAATCAAAGCCACAATGAAGTATCACTTCACACCTCTCAGATTGGCTATTATCAAAAAGACAAAAAATAACAAGTGTTGGCAAAGATGTGAAGAAAAAGGAACTCTTGTACACAGTCTGTGAAAATGCATATTGTTATAGTATGGAGATTCCTCAAAAATTAAAAATAGAACTACCATATGATTCAGCAATTCCACTTCAGGGTGTTTACCCAAAGAAAATGAAAACACAAATTGGAAGGGATATACGCACCCCTATGTATATTGCAAAATTATTTACAATAGCTAAGGTACAGAAATAACCCAAATGGCCACTCACAGGTGAATGGATAAAGAAGATGTGAGATATATATGATGCATATATGTGATATATATAATGGAATGATTATATATATATATAGATATATATATAATGAAATATTACTCAGTCATAGAAAAAAATGAAATCGTGCCATTTGCAACAACACTGATGGTCCTACAAGGTATTACGCTAAGTAAAATAAGTCAGACCAGGGAAGACAAATACCATATGGTTTCATTTAAATGTGAAATCTAAAAAACAAAACAAATGAACAAAATGAAACAGAAACAGATTTACAGACACAGGAAACAAACTGTTGGTTACCAGAGTGGGGAGGGATTGGGGAGCAGGCAAAGTAGGTGAAAGGGATTAAGAGATAACACACTTTCAGTTCTAAAATAAATAAGTCATGGGGTGAAATGTACAGCATGGGGAATACAGTCAATAATATTTTAATAACCTTGTATGGTGACAGATGATAACTGACATTGTGGCGATCATTTCATAGGGCACAAAAATACCAAAAATGATACGATGATGTACACCTGAAAATAATAGGACATTGTATGTCAATTACATTTCAATTAAAAAAAGAGAAGCGCAACTCTTCATCATGAGTTACTCTGTAGGAGATAAAGCAATTCATCTTTTGTCATTAAGCTGTGACATCTGCCTGCATGTGGCCTGAGTTCCAATGAGTTTGGCTTTGTCTAATTCCCTGGGTCATTAGCTACGTAATCATAATTATTTTCAGCTGTGCAGACTGGTGTTATTTTTCTCATCCATTTTCTCCTCCCCTTCTTCACCACATTTCCACATTGATGGAAACCATGAGTACCATCTGGTACAACCTGTGCGTAGAGCTAGTCAAATGACGGCAGCCACTGAAGGATGCCCATATTTCATTAGATGCATTTGTATGCTGCCTTCAGTCTCACGCCATTTCCTGTCCCTCCAGATTTGCCTTTAGGGAGTTCAAGGGCTCCCCAAAGCTGACTAAATACACATCTCCCATCCCTAACGCCAGTGACATCTGAAGAGCAGTCCTTATTGAGGGCAGTACGATTGACACCAAGTTATGAATAACTATATTTGCAGAGAATTAACATTTCCTTCATGTCTACCAACTGACTTAGGCAATTATAGAGGCAGCTGTCAAATGAGTATTAACATAACTGGAAGAGCTTCACCGGGTATGAGTCAGGCTATCCAGGCTGTGTGCAGCACCATCAATAGACTGCAGAGACTTTCATTCCAAGAACAACTCTTTCATGTACAGACCATGCCTCGTCTTGGAACAATCGCCTGGAATCCTCCTCAGTAGAAATTACATTGAAGATTGTGGGAAGCAAGTGAATTAGACTCTGCCGCTACTTTTCTTTAGGCCCATGCATTATTTTTAGGCAAATTAATTAATCTTAATACCAATATCAATAAAATTGGTACTTCAATCTGTTTTGGTACTCTTAGTAGTTTTAGTTAGTGTCAAGAGGAGAAAATGACATCAAAAGGGAAACAGGGGCACCTGGGTGGCTCGGTGGGTTGAGCCTCTGTCTTTGGCTCAGGTCGTGATCTCAGGGTCCTGGGATCGAGCCCCGCATCGGGCTCTCTGCTCATCGGGGAGCCTGCTTCCCCCTCTCTTCTCTGCCTGCCTCTCTGCCTACTTGTGAGCTCCCTCTCCCTCTCTGTCAAATAAAATCTTTAAAAAAAAAAAAAAAAAAAGGGAAACAAAGGGGTCCTAGTTTAGGCTTTGCATTGTGCAACTCAAGTATTTGACATATACACTTTTGGGTTAGTGTCCCTGGGCTCAGTTCTATTATCTATAAAATGTTTCTCAAATTATGGCCCATAGACACCTACCTCAGAATCACCTGAGATGCTTATTAGAAATGTATATTCTTGAGCAATTTCTGCTTCAAGGAATATAAAGTAGAAATATTTTTCCCTATCTCTCCTACTAAGTACAACTAAAAAGCATAGGCATTATATATAAAACAAATGTGGCGGGACGCCTGGGTGGCTCAGTTGGTTAAGCAGCTGCCTTCGGCTCAGGTCATGATCCCGGCGTCCTGGGATCGAGTCCCGCATTGGGCTCCTTGCTCATCAGGGAGCCTGCTTCTCCCTCTGCCTCTGCCTGCCATTCTGTCTGCCTGTGCTTGCTCTCTCTCCCTCTCTCTCTCTGACAAATAAATAAATAAAATCTTTAAAAAAAAAAAAAAACAAATGTGGGAAAACTGAAGGATGGAGAGAATAGATTGCCTAGGGGCTTCAAAACTCGAGCGATGACCTACTTGTGAGTTTCTTGGGGTTCCTCATATACCCAACACTTACAGCTGAAGAATCTGGTGACCTAGAAATGCCAATGAGTGTAGACAAAACAAACAAACAATCAAACAAACAAACAAACCACAAACCATCACCACAACAAAGCAACAAGAGCTTATTTGCTTTAGCCAAAGTTCCAGTAAAGGGCCAGCCTAGCAAGATAGAAAACTTCATACCATCCCCCCTCCGCTCCAGCTAAACATCACAGAAACTGTAGTCCCATCCCCAACAGCAAGAGTCAAGAGAAGAACCTAAGTTTTCACCCACACAAGGTTATGAACGAAGTCCCCTTTCACATCTGCTGGGTAATCAAAAAAGGATAACTAGGGACCTGGGACTTTCATCCCCACAGGCAAGTAATGAGGTTCCTGCCTCTACAGTGTCAGTGGAAAGTAGAAGAGAAATCAGATATCCTATCCCAATCTGGTAATGGCAAACTCTACCCCTTTGGTGTCAACAGAAACTGAGCAGAAGTTTGAAATTCTGCCTCCACTCGACAGTAACAGGACATGCCAGAGTGATGTCAGAGAAGTCAGCTAAAATAGAACGTTTAAATAAGACCCATGGTCCTATAATATATTATAAAAATGCCCAGGTTTCCATTAAAAATTTTTTTTTTTCATTACAGCAAGAACCAGGAAGATCTCAAGCTAAATGAAAAAAAGAAAAAAAAAATGTCAATCCCAAGAGGAGAAAAGATGCTAGAATTATTCAAAATTTTCAAACCTGGGGTGCTTGGGTGGCTCAGTCAGTTAGGGTCTGCATTTGGCTTGGGTTATGATCCCAGGGGTCCTGGGATCAAGCCTGCATTGAGCTTTCTGCATCAAGGGGAGCCTGCTTCTCCCTCTCCCTCTGTCTATAGCTCTCCCTGGTTGTTTTCTCCCCCTCCCCCCCGCCGACCCTCTGTCAATAAAATATTTAAAAAATATTTTTTTTCAAGCTGTCATGATAAAAATGCTTCAGTGAGTAATCATGAACATGCATGAAATAAATGAAAAATAGAAAGCCTTGGCAAAGAAATAAAGGTTATGAAGAAGAGCTAAATGGAAACTTTAGAATTGAAGAATAGGATAACAAATAAAATGTTCTGTGGATGGGCTCAATAGTAGAAAGGAGAAGACAGAGGATAGATCAGGGAATTGAAAGATGAACATAGAGATTACTCAGTTTGAACAACAGAGAGAAGATGGACTGAACAAAATGAACAGAGCCTTAGGGACCAGTTAGATGGTAACTCAACATCAAACATTCATGTCATCAAAGTACCAGGAGGTGAAGAAGAAAGAAAATGTAAAAAGTGCTCACAGAAATAGTGGGTGAAACTTTCCAAATTCGGCAAGAGACATTAAACCTACAGACTCAAGAAGTGATCAGATGCTCAACAGGATAAACCCAAGGACATTCATGCCCCCAAATAATAAAATTAACGTCTGAAAACTGAAGGCAGGAAAGCAATCTTGAAAATAGCCAGACAGGGGTGCCTGGGTGGCTCAGTGGGTTAAGCCGCTGCCTTCGGCTCAGGTCATGATCTCAAGAGTCCTGGGATCGAGCCCCGCATCGGGCTCTCTGCTCTCTAGGGGAGCCTGCTTCCTCCTCTCTCTCTGCCTGCTTGTGATCTCTCTGTCAAATAAATAAATAAAATATTTAAAAAAAAAAAAAAAAAGAAAATAGCCAGACATCCAGAGACACCTTTATTTACAGAGGAAAACACTTGGGAGGACAATTTCTCATCAGAGATATCATACACCAGAAGAAAAAAAGAAAAAAAAAAAGTAAAATAGTTTCCTAGGATTTAAAGAAAAGAACTGTCAATCCAGAATCCGATAGCCCCTAAAAATGTCCCTCAGGAAAGAAAAGGAAGTAAAGACATTCTCAAATAAAGGAAAACTAAGAATTTGTCACCATAATACCTACCCTATAAGAGTAGCTAAAGGAAATTTCCTAAACACAAAGAAAACAGGGGCACCTGCGTGGCAGCTGCCTTCAGCTCAGGTCATGATCTCAGGGTCCTGGGATTAAGCCCCACATTGGGATCCCTGCTCGGCAGGGAGTCTGCTTCTCCCTCTGCCTCTCCCTGCTGCTCATGCCTGCTCATTCACTTTCTCTCTCAAATAAATAAATAAAATCTTAAAAAAAAAAAAAAAAGCATGAAGGAAACAATGAATGAAACCTGGAGCATCACAAAGGAAGAAAAACATGATGAGCAAAAATATGGATACAATAGTCTTTGATCTCCTCCTAAGCTTCCTAAAGTATGTGTGATGGTTGAAAGAATAGTTATGGCATTATCTGATATAATTCTAAATGTATACAGAGGAAACATTTAAGACAGTTCTATCACAAATGGGGGAGGGTAAAAGGACATAAAAGGAGCTAGAGGAGAAAAGGCTCGCGTCAGAAAAGCAACAGTTTTCTAGAAACTTCTAGTATATTTCTCATTGCTTCGCAAATTCTCTACCACCATGGCCCCCAAGAGGAGAAAGCGTCCGGAAAGCAAATGCTCTTAGCTGGGCACATGGATTTTGTTAGAAAAGAAGCAGGGAAGACTATTTGATGGACTACAAGGAGTGTCTGATATCAACTCTGAGAGTCAATGGATTTTCTAAGATTGCTGTTTTCAAAATGCATAGCACAGAGCCTAATCCATATTAACTGCTTTAATAAATGTCTCCTTCCCTCTTACAAACATACAAGAATAGCAAAAATCATATTTCAGATATGTGGAGTTCTCCCACAGTAGTAGACCTAGTATTTCACTGTCAAGACTAATTTCAGGAGTGTGTGGGTGACTCAGTTGGTTAAGCAGCTGCCTTCAGCTCAGGCCACGATCCCAGGGTGCTGGGATTGAGCCCCACGTTGGGCTCCTAGCTCAGCGGGGAGCCTACTTCTCCCTCTGCCTGCTGTTCCCCCTGCTTGTGCTTGTTCTCTGTCTCTGTCTCTGTCTCAGTCTCTGTGTCAAATAAACAAATAAAATCTTTAAAAAAAAAAAAGGATAATTTCAGAGCTCTTCACAAAGACATCAATGCCTTTGATGTACTTTTTGTCCTATTGGCTGACCATGTGAAGAAAAAGCTAACAGTTCAACAGCAAAAAATGGGTAATGATAAAGGGCCATGGATTCATTAAATTTGGGAAACAGTGAAAACAAATGTCTGATATCAACATATACATTGAACCAAGGAAAAGACAGTGGTGATGTAGCAATGACTATCCTGATATTTCTTTTTTTTTTTTAATTTTATTTATTTATTTATTTGAGAGAGAGAGAGAGAGCAGGACCACATGGCAGTGGGGGAAGGAGCAGAGGGAGAGAGAGAGAGAGAAAAATCTCAAGCAGACTCCCCACCGAACACAGAAGCCTCTGCCCCTCTAGATCTCACAACAATGAGATCATGACCAGCCGAAACCAACAGTCAGTCACTCAGTCAAATGAATCACCCAGGCGCCCCTAACCTCTGATATTTCTATGAGAAGGAAAACATAAACCCTTCCCCAGGATGGAGGAAAGCTTACCCAAATCCATCCCCCACGGTATACACTGTCATTTCCTGTGTCTACACTCTTCCAAATCATAAGTACCTTATTTCAGGAAATGAAGTGAAACCACAGCTCTCTAAACATGATGCCGGAGCACAGAACCAAGGGTGCTCCGAGGATTTCCATGTTTGTGTCCTGTCCTTTCCATAACACTTCCTGAAGGAATTTCTTTTTATATAAACTATCTGCCACATCCACATTCCAGGTGCTCTGACTTACTGCAGAAGGACATCCCCGACACTCTGCTTGTATTAAAAGATGTTGGAGAACATTTTAAGGGATAAGCTTAGTGAATCGTAGTTTAAAAAAAGAAAGATAACAGAAAAAGAAAAAGCGCAATAAATAAACTCAGCAATGACAACAAGAGCAAGAAAAGTACTAGAAACCTCACAAACCAGAATGTTCCCAAATAATTAGGGCACCCACAGGCCATGGATATTGGTCTGGAATATGCAAAGCAGTATTTATTTTTATGTTTTTGGTGAGAGTATCAAGTTAAAATTCAAAGAATCCTATTATATCAGACACTGTTGGAGGTCCACTTGGTACACATTCCCCAGATCTTCCCTTGACACAACTACAGCACAGTGAATTGCCCACCCCTCCCCCACGGAGACACAAACAGGTCAGAGTCTGATTGGTTTTAAGGCACTTCTAGGTTCCTCACTGGTTATTGGTTTAGAAACAGTCCTAGGACTCAGCTCAGGTCAATGAGGCTTCAGAAATTTTCTGTGAAAACCTACTTGCTCCTAAGAAAGATAAACTCCTTTCTCTTTTTGACATTGCCTTTTTTGGGGATGGGATGCCTTGAACTGCAGGGAAATATTAAAAACCAAAGTCTCTGAGGGCACCATTGAGTCATTTGCCCTACCACGCCTGTCCCATCTTTCAACTTCCAATTACATAAAATCATAATTTTTCTTATGTTTTATTTCCTTTTTTGGTTGTCATTGGAACCCAAAGCATCCTGATACATCTAGAAAAGCCAAAATGGTTAAAAAAAAAATTAAAATTAAGTATTCAGTTAAAAATCATGTCAGTTAACTGGAAAGCAACCAGGAAAATCAAAAGAACAAAGTGCTTTTATTTCTACCCTGGTTTTAAAAGTTATTCCCAAAATGTATTAACCTTCTTTCAGTTTTTGAGAGGCTCAGTAGAGTAAATGTGGTTTACTACTTATTTATTTATGTTTTTTGCCTGGACCTTGTAGGATCTCAGATAAACATGGATAGAAGTGGTCCTGTGCTGAGCCACCGGGGCCTATGTGTATACTGAGACTTTACTTAAAATACCTAGCTGTACTTTGTCCTTTTACATTATCTCCTTCTAGCTCAGATTTTTATCACTTTTTGTCTCCTGTTCCTCAAAGCCTAAAATTCATGGATTTCAGTGGAGTGAGGATTGTGTTGGTTTCATCTACTTTATCCATATATTCTCAGTGGCAGAGGAGCATAAATGATAGATCCCCCAATAATGATGGGTCCATGATTAAAGGAGTGAGAATGATACAAAGCAAAGGTCAAGCAAAGCTTTATTTCACGTCAAGCATCAAGAATCAAACTGAACGTTCGGGGCCACACCTCTTACAAGAGAGGGCGAACTTTCTCTGTTTCACAGACTAGCTTTTAAGGGCAAAGGCCATGCGGTTGGGCCTGGCCACGCACAGGTGGCCAATGAAATTGTAGCACACAGAGAAAGCTGCACACTGATGCTAGGTGACCAACTGAATTCCAATTTACGCTATAGTAGACATTTGACCTAGCCTATCACCTTGGTTAGAATTGGCACCCAAAAGGCTCCCAAAGGGCGGGGCCCATACCCCTTGGTAGCTAAGGAGACAGTAGGCAACCCCCCCACTGATAGGATGTCTCCACCTGGCCTGACCCACCCTTGTATCTGGGCTTTGTTACCTGGGGCTGGTGTCTGGGACTTGTTTTTAAGTAAGTCCCCTGGGGGAAGGGGAGCAGGGACAGTTTAAGGGTTAAACAACAAGGTTATTGTTTAACCTGGATGGAAGCCTCTGGCTAAATAGGTCCTTACATAACAAAGGATGAAAGGAAAAGCACATGGATATTTTTGGTAAGGAAGCTACTGATTCAAGAAGCCCCTTCAATGGGTCGCACCCATAGAGAAGAATGAAAGCATGCTTCGTATATGTGCATTCATATACCAAATGAATCAAAGAGAAAAGTAAATTCTTTCACATGGCACAAGCTGAAATTAAGGTAAATTTTGACTAGAAGTCAAGTCAAGTCCTGACAGCAGAAATCATGAGATTGTTGTAAGGGCCTATTCAGCCAGAGCAGCCCCACCCCGGTTGAACTGCCATTTTGTTGTAAAGCTTAAATTGACCTTGTTCCCCCCCCCGCCCCGCCCAAGGGGAACTTACTTAAAAGCAAGTCCGGGAAACCAGTCCCAGGTAACAAAGTCCAAGTACAAGGGTGGGTCAGGCCAGGTGGAGGTATTCAATCAGTGGGGGCGCATACTGTCTCCCAGCTACCAAGGAGTATGGGCCCCCGCCCTTTGGGAGCCTTGTGGCGCCAATCCTAACCAAGGTGTGATAGGCTGGTTCAAATGTCTACGGGTAAATTGTAATTCAATTGGTCACCTAGCATCACTGCGGAGTTTCCTGTGTGTGTTACAATCTCATTGGCCACCTGTGTGTGGCCAGGCCCAACCACATGGCCTTTGCTCTATAAAAGTTAGTCTGGAAAGCAGGGAGGGGTTGTCCTCTCTGGAGGGGCGGCCCCGACCAGTCTGTCTGACGGTCGGTAGGATTCCTGATGCTTGGCGCGAAATAAAGCTTTGCTTGACCTTTGCTTTGTATCAGTCTCGCTCCTTTAATCACGGACCCATTATTGGGGTACCCAATTTTGGGGGGACCCAACATTGTAAAGTCACATCCCAAGAAGGAGAAAGGCATTTACCTTAGATCATTTGCGAAGATGCAAATACACAGGGAAATATTCTGGAAAGTTCCCATTAGAGAAATAACTTCTGTCATGGCAAATTATTTAAACGTGGCCCAATGATTCTGTTCCTTCTCTCTTTTTGAAGTAAAGAGGTGAAAACAGCAAAAGGAAAACTCTTACTAGAGATAAGAACAAGTATGTGCTATATAATTGTGCATATGCACATATTCAAACATTTAAAATCATTTACAATGATCCAGGAAATGAGAATGTTCTAGGGGCTTGAAAGAATCACAGAAGTCATTCAGCCCCTCGTTAGACAGATAATAACTATGATTTCCTTAGCCCCCCTGTGCCAGACACTGTCAATTCCTTTTTAATTCGTCCCACTCATTTCTGTAAAGCAGACATTTATTATCTTCCTCCGGCAGGGAAATTGGGTTCAGAGAGTTGAAATATCCACCTGTGATCACAGAGCTGTTGAGCGTATGAGTCGGTATGTGGATCCAGTTGGTCTGGCTTATAGCTGGACGGAAGCTCAAAGCTTTCTTTCCACTCTACCATACCTCTCAGGATGCAAAGATCCCAAGACCCTGAGGGTGAACGTGATGCTCACTCTCCGTGGGTGTCCACCTGCCTCCTTAGCCCAGCGTTTTCATATACACATTACCTAAACGGACCACCTCCCTTAACAATCAGGTTGGCACATCAAGGTAATTAGGGGCAGGGCCAAACAGGACCTACTTCTCTGGCTGGTGGTGATTAAACCGCTTATAAAAAAACGTGCTTCCATGCATTACGCTGTGTACACGTATTACTGCCCCCCTTCTTAGTTAATATCCTTTTATGATGGTTAAAGACTTAAAAATACATCACCTTAAAATTTGTTGGAAAAGCCCCACCCTTCTTACTTAACATTTGGAGAAAGAACACGTTACTTCCGATGGAGGGCAATCCATTGACCTAAACTTCGATTTTCTTTTCTTTTTTTTAAGATTTTATTTATTTCTTTGACAGAGTGAGATCACAAGAAGGCAGAAAGACAGGCAGAGAGAGAGGGGGGAAGCAGGCTCCCCACTGAGCAGAGAGCCCCATGTGGGGCTCGATCCCAGGACCCTGAGACCATGACCTGAGCCGAAGGCAGAGGCTTAATCCACTGAGCCACCCAGGCACCCCTGATCTGGCTTCTTTTGTTCCTTCCCCTACCCTGTACCTAGCCACCCCACAATCCCCTTTCCTACCTTCAAGTTCCTTGTATTTCTACCATTGGCATGCACTCTGCTTTCTCCTGCCACTGAATATGCCTGTGTCTGCCCAGAGTTTTGTTGGCAAAGTCTTTTATGTCAAAACCAGTCTGACTTCTCCTCTGAGAAGCCAGACTTCCTTCCTGTGATCCATGAAAGGTCAATCCTCATGCAGGCTCAGTGGGGAGGCTAGCAATATTCTTGCTTACAAATGTGAAAGAGCCACTGGCTAAATTCTGAGTTTAAGTGACCTGGTTTACAACTTTGACTTCCAGCCACCCACAATCATAAGCCCAGTGGTCCATGACAGGCACTAAGCACAGAATTAAGGGACAGTGGCAATTCCAAGAAAAGCCATTCACAGTATCTAGTCAAAGCTAAAGGGACTGACTTCCTTGAGTTTCTTCCCTTCCAACTTTTGCCCTATCCTTCTGCTCTTTTTGCTTGCCTATAAGACCGCATTCAATGATAGGGTTGTCTCTTTCAATTGCAAATGAAACACTGGCTCTCTAAACAGAAATTCGTTCTTGGCAAGCATTGCAAAAGGAGATTTAAAAGCCGGATTCAGAGTGGCAGAGGGTTTCAGATTCTGGAGACATCACGGAATGATTCCTTATTGGCAGCAACTGGTAAAATCCATGGCTGAGGAAGCCAGGCAGCCCCTTCCGGATGGTCCAGTGGAAAATGGTCTCTGAGCTTTTCCATGTACAATGAAAATAACATGTGCTTACAAAGGTGGTGAAAATGGTTGCCTCTCTGAATCTTTAATGTCCTCTCCATTTTAACTGGCACCCAGCTTGAGGCATTCTGGATGAAAACAACAGAGAGGGGGAAATGGCAAGAAAACTGACTGAGAACGATGGGCAAGCTTTGAAACCACAACAGTTTTCTGGCGCATTTTCATGCGAGCAATGGAATGGGTTCTCTTAGGGAATGAGTGGCAAAACTTGAGGAAGACAACACACACACACACACACACACACACACACACACAAGCGCTCAGTCTCAATGTAAGAATAGTACACAGAGGCTTGATTCTAAAGCGGTTGTTTTGAGAAGGAATGTTCCCTCTCCTGAACTGGAATTCACTGCACAAGAACAATGCTCCCTTCAAAGATTCTGGCACATACACAGATAGAAGAGCTATCCAAAAATCCTTGATAAACATACATAGCCTTTCACACAGTGGCTGGAAGCAGAGTGATTTGCAGCATGAATGAAATTTTTTGACCTCGAACAAAAGCACTTCCTTGCCTGATGGTAAACCCCTGAACTAGAGTCCATTATAGTTTCTGTGGTCTGATTTTAATGAGGTGGACAATATATGGTGGTTTGGTAATGGCCAATGTTCAATAATGATTTTTGTCTCTTTTAAGTTACTATTAATAACGAATGAAACAAATCAAAACCGATGCAATATTGCTGATGAGGGGACAGAAGGCAAGCTGAGGACAAAGCAGAAGCTGTCACCCCACAACTCCCCCACCATGGGATATATGTGACATTCTTCATGTACTCCTGGCTGCCGCAAAGCTAAGGAAAGGAAAAACAAATAGTTAAACTTATAGAGATCACAATCCTGCAAGACAGGAGTCCCCCTCAGTTTATAAATGTCTTAGTGATCCACAAGAACAAAGCATTTCTATCAATAACCTAGCTTCCAGAGGGAAATGTAGATACAAGTAAATGCCCTTATAACCTGCAGCCCATTGACAGATAATTGAAGTGGCCAGAGTGTAACGTTCCTCCAGGAAGTTCCCAAGGATCTTTTTTTGTTTTGTTTTGTTTTTGTTTTTTAAAAATTTTATTTATTTATTTGTCAGAGAGAGTGAGCACAGGCAGACAGAGTGGCAGGCAGAGGGAGAAGCAGGCTCCCTGCTGAGCAAGGAGCCTGATGTGGGACTCGATCCCAGCACCCTGGGATCATGGCCTGAGCCAAAGGCAGCCGCTCAACCAACGGAGCCACCCAGGCGTCCCCCAAGGATCTTAATGTTAGTGCCTTACTACAGGGGTAAACAACCTTAACTTGACAATAGCAAGGCCTCCGGTATCTTGTAGGTCCCCTTTAGCATATGAAAGTTCTTTCAAAACCTTCCTTTTGGGGTTTTTGGGTGGCTCAGTCATTAAGCATCTGCCTTCCGTTCAGGTCATGATCCCAGGGTCTTGAGATCAAGCCCCGCGTTGGGCTCCCTGCTCAGCCGGAAGCCTGCTTCTCCCTCTCCCACTCCCCCTGCTTGTGTTCCTTCTCTTGCTGTCTCTCTCTGTCAAAAAAATAAATAAAATCTTAAAAAACAAAAACAGCAACAAAACAAAACAAACAAAAACCCCTCCCTTTTTCCTTACTTCCCCAACCCCATAGCATATAATCAGCCACCCCTCACAACCCCAGGGCAGTAGCTCTTTCTGCCCATGGGCCCTGTCCCCCTGCTTTAATAAACCACCATTTTGCACCAAATAAGTCTCAAGAATTCATTCTTTGTCATCGGTTCTGGACTCCACCCCACCGAACCTCACCTATATTCCAAAACCTCATCATTGCAACTTGCAAAAAGCCATTCTTTGTATAAGATAAGCTAAACCTAAATTTGGGTGGGGGGGGAGTGAAAAGGAGAGCCCCAATGTAAACTTAAAACAGTTGTGTTTTATTCAAGAAAAGCAGGAGTGAGTGCAGAAGGCAATTCTCTTGATGTAGCTACCTGAATCATTCATGTTGAAGATGTGTGCATTTCTCAAAGGCACGGTTCTGCGTGGAATTCAGTATTGACAATGCATCCAGAACTGTGGTGTTTTTCTCTAGCAGGAATATTATAAGGTCCCAGCTGAAATTGGGTGGCAGGTAATCTAGAAGAAGTCACCTCACCTCAGTAGTCTGAAGACTGCTGCAATCATCCTTACTTCATCTATGTTGAAACCCATTTTCTGCAGTTCACCCTCTGTTAAGTGGAAGGCTGATTTACTAGGTGCTCTGGCCATAATCAAGATGGCGAGGAAGTAAACTAACATTTCATGACTATTAAAACACTCTTGATATTTCTTATTTTATTCAGGTTTGAACAGGCTGAGATGAGGTGCTTTCTCGTTTTTGTTTTCTTGTTTATTGGTTTCTTTGTTGAGCTTCACTAGAAGCTTACACTAGAAATCTGTTCAACTAATATTTCTTCATTTATTAATTAAATGAATTAAATTAAAATATTTATTGAGGGGGAAAAATGTACCAGACATAGGGGATATTATTTATTAATTTAATTAAATTAAAATATTTATTGAGGGGGAAAAAATGTACCAGACATAGGGGATAACAGAAGCTAGTGATACAATCGTGAATAAGGCAACTATAGACCTTGCCTTCATGGAGTTCGCATTCCAGTGGGAGAGGAAGAAAAGAAAGAAAGTGAAAGAAAAATACACGTGAGAGGCGCCTGGATGGCTCAGTGGGTTAAGCCTCTGCCTTAGGCTCAGGTCATGATCCCAGGGTTATGGGATCGAGCCCTGTATCAGGCTCTCTGCTCAGCAGGGAGCCTGCTTCCCTTCCTCTCTCTCTGTCTGCCTCTCTGCCTACTTGTGATCTCTCTCTCTGTCAAATAAATACATAAAATATTTAAAAGAAAAAAAGGAAAAGTACAAGTGAATGAATTAATAGGTAGTTAAATAAGTAAATTCAAATGGTGATCATTGTTAGGAAGTGACTGAACCAGTAAGAGGCTGAATTACAGAACAAAAGCCAGAGGAGATGGCATAGGACTCTCTCCAACTCCCTCTGCCCCTCCCCACTGCACATGCACGTTCTCCCTCCCTCCCTCTCAAAATAGTAAGTCTTTTTTATTTTTTTAAGATTTTATTTATTTGACACAGAGAGAGAGAGATCACAAGTAGGCAGGCAGAGAGATGGGGTGGGGGGGAAGCAGGCTCCCCGCTGAGCAGAGAGCTTGATGCGGGGCTCAATCCCAAGACCCTGAGATCATGACCTGAGCTGAAGGCAGAGGCTTAACCCACTGAGCCACTCAGGCGCCCCAAATCAATAAGTCTTAAAAAAAAAAGTTGGGGGACAATGACACAGAAAAGATATATAAAAAGTCCTATGATAAGAAAGGATTTGTCCTAATAAAAGCCCCCCAAAAGAGCTATGTGGTTAAAGTATGCTTAGCTGGGGAAGACAGCTTGAGCAGAAGTCAGAGATGGAAGCATGGACCAGACTACTCCATGCTGTAGGCTGTGATTCAGTGGGACCAGGACTCACATGATGGTCAGCCTTGGAAACTCACATGATGTATGGGGTGGGGGGTGGTCAGGATCCCAATGAATCAACAGGGCACATTGATTGAAATAAGGGGGTAAGTGACCCCCAGGCCATCTGGTCAAGGTATTATGATCTAGTCACATGAATGAGAGGCAGTAATAAGTGGAATTGGTGACTTAAAAGCTAAAGATCTTTTATATTTTACCTGCTCCTTTATAGAAAAATGTCAAAACATAGAATTAGTAGAATGGTAGGCTTGGGAGTGACCTAGAGATCACCTGATCCCTCATTTTACGGAGGAAACATCAGGGCCAAGTGAGGTCAAATGACATTCAGAGGCAGGACTGAAAACTGAATCTACCATGCTCTTTGACTCCCCGGTAAAGTGTTTGAAGCCATCACACGTGGCTGAAATGGAAAAATGGAGGTGAAGAGAACAGAGGAAGTTGTGGGGGCAAGGTTTAGGGTATTAGAAGAATCGTTAACAGAAAGTTGATGAATAAATCTTCATGTAGCCTAATTTATGAGAGAGTGTGAAGAAACAACCTAAATTTTCATCAGTACGAGATCATTCATGGAAAGTTGACAGATTCTTATGATGGGATATTATGTGGCCATTCAGTGTGATACATATGAAGGGGATGATTGAAAGCACTTATGACAAACATGGGAAAAGCAGGATATACAAGTTTATACCCAAGAAATGAATTCTAAACCCTTCTGTCGCCCACACAACGGAAAAAAGACTAGATACACATTTGTAAAATATTTTGATATTAAAGCTACCAGTTTTAATACTCCATTATTAGGTTTGGCTGTTGTGTTAAGCCTATGTAGCCTCTTGTTTATCCCCATCAAAACGCTAACAAGGAGTTAAAAGTGTACACATGAGTAAACGGAGGCTTAAGAAGGCTTAATTAAGTCACTTGAGGTCACAAGGCTAGAAAATGTCCTTGCCAAGTGAAAAATTACATACTACTTTTTTTGAATCATTTTTTTATGGTGAAAAATTCTATACTACTATCTTTTAAGTCATTTTTTTTTTCTTTTCTGCATTTTCAATTTCACACTATGGAAATTGACTGCATTATAATTTTTAAAATAAATTGGATGTCAAGCCAACTAAAGAAATATAATGGCAACCTGTGCTTCATTTATGATAGGATTTTTTTTTCCTTCCTTTCCCGGTTCTCGACTATGTCTTGATAGCTGGCTTTCTAGTCTGGTTTTCAATTCATTAAGTGCACATTTAGCACTTACTATGTTGCTAGTATTATTGATTCTATTTACCCTCAGAACCACTGGCATGAGCTGCTGAAAACACAAGTTCCTTTCACTGCAATTATCCTTGTGCTCAAGAAATGACTTCCTGTGCTTTTGCTTGTTCCTACTTGTTGAAGCTGGGTGGCCAGGGGATTGGCGCAGTTGGAACTGGCTTTCTCCTTACTTGCCCTCAGCAAATTCCTTATATTTGTACGGAAAAACTCTAATCTCAAAATTTCAATGCACTCTTGCCTCATAATATTCTCCTCTCAGCCAAGGAAATGAGAAGCATTTTGTAACCCAAAAGCTGCCGTCGTGAGTCAGGTCAGCAACATGACCTGCCTCGACTTCCTGCTCTTAGTGAATTCTAGTTTTCCTCTAAGTTTTAACTGGGCAAGCAGTAGTTTGCAAAGCACTTACATCTTTTGTTTTTTCCTGCCTGGTTGGCTTTAGCAATATCTTCATAACGATTTGCTACCAATATCTTATTTCAATAAAATGTTTTAAAGAATGTGACACCTATTTTTCTAAATTTGTGGTACGACTTTGGCTTGGATTATGCTGTTTGCTGTTTTTGGTAGTATCCTATGCTCAAAAGAAGAAACTAAAAACTACTCCTTTAATTTTATGCCCTTTAAAAAAATATACTTGAACATAAAAGTTTATTATCTAGGACATAAAAATTCTTAAGCGGAAGACATTTTTTCAGAAATTTCTAAAGACACTGGCTAAGTATTTTCAACTTCCAGAACAATGTACATAATAATAACAATAAGGAAAGTACCAACTAATGGGGCACCTGGGTGACTCATTTGGTTAAGTGTCTGACTGGTGATTTGGGCTCAGGTCTTGATCTTACGGGTCCTGGGACAGAGCCCGATTTGGGCCCCAAGCTTGGTGCAGAGTCTCTTTGAGATTCTCTCCCTCTGCCTCTCCCCTCAGTCACGTGCTCTCTTTCTCTAAAGTAAATAAAAATTTTATAAAGGGGGTGCCTGGGTGGCGCAGTTGGTTAAGAGTCTGCCTTTTGCTCAGATCATGATCTCGGGATCCTGGGATCCAGTCCTGCATTGGGCTCTCTGCTCAGCGGGAAGCCTGCTTCTCCCTCTCCCTTTGCCTGCTGCTTCCCCTGTATGTGCTGCCTCTCTCTCTCTGTTAAATAATTTTTTAAAAATAATCTTAAAAAATATATTAAAAAGAGAAAGTTAACAACTATTGAGGCATTACTACACGCCAGATGCTATGCTAATTTTTTAAAAGTGAAAATATTATTTATTTCATTTAATCTTCCAAACAAAGTGAGAAGTTAGGTGTTACTACTAACTGTTATCCCAATGAGCAGACTGATGCTTGGAGGCTATGCGACTTATGTCAGAACACACAACCAATAAATAGCAAAACTGGGATTTAAGCCCAAATCACCCTCACTCGAATGCATATTTTTCAATAACCATAATATACAGCATGATTAAATCATATTTGGCAAATGAGATGACATTTATGTTCATTCATTTTAAAATAAAACCACAGCTTGGAAAGCCAGGAACGTTTTATTAACATCCAGGTCATTCAGTTCCCGTTTATGCTGAGTGTAGGCACGTTAAAGGAAAGTGGCTTCCAAATTATCAATCAAAGACCATAAAACTCAATAGAAGAGAAGAAACAGTGGATCTAATTTATTGACCACAGGTCCCTAAGTGCAAATTGACATAATCAAATCAATCACTTAATTTTAATAAACCTTGTCCACATATCCATAATCAATAATATGAATTTAAATGAGTTGCCTCATATTTTTACAAGTATAATCTGCAACATGTAACACTTGGTCAGCATTATACATAGTCACATGAGAAACATGCCTTTATTGTCAGAAATGCCAAACTGAAATGTAACAGCCGAACACCATGTTTAAAGATCTCCTTATAGAACCTTTAATATTAACAAAAATGACTATTCTTAATTCAGAGACCACCCTTTGCCATGCTGTATTCGTTACTCCACCCAATTATCCCTCTTAATCACCACAATAACTGTACTCGGAAAGTATTATCTCCAATTCAGGCTGAAGAAAGACACAGAAGGGTCAATTCACTTGTACAAAAACCCACATGTGTTTAAGGGCCACTTAGCAACTCAAATGAAGATATGGTGGCTGTCAATGCGCATGTTCTTTCAACCAAGACTGCCTACTTCTGCAAGCACTAGGCCTCTGTTTCAGATGGCTTCCAAATTTTATCATTCATGAGCTATCAAAAGAAAATTGAAAAATACACTTTGAGGTACGTTTTTCTATTTTAATTGTTTTGCTATCTTTACCAACGCTTTACATTTGTGTATTTGTTGTTTATGTCATTATAACATCCTTATGGATGCAGGGATACCAGAAATCCAATTATAACTGCTTGTAAACATTTCAATAACAATAACTCATGGGCCTTTAAAAAAATCCTTCCTGGTTAATGAACAAAAGAGTCCTTCTCTAAATTAGGAAACAAGAAGGTTCTTAGACTCTATCTTCAAATAGGTCATGGAAAGAATATGTGACTGCCCGTCGGTCCTGTTTTCTAGACGTCATCCCCTTTTGCATAGGGTTTGATGCTGGGGATTTTTATTCTGGCCACCTCTAATTACCAGTTATCTGATTAGAGACAAGAAGGACAAACATGCTGAACTTTAGAGTTTGTTTTTTTTTCTTTGTATTTGAGAAAAAAAGATTATGAAATACTAAGATTGACTTAATCACACTTCATTATATATTTTATTAAGGCTGAATGAGGCTGTGTTTGTGAAAAGAGATTTATAAACACAAATGTGAATTAATGTTCCTAGGTAGTATCACAAAGCTGACCTGGTTTAATCTCTTAATTTTATATACATCAAGGCCCAGATAATGAAAAAAAAATTATGTAAGAACACACAGTGACATTTGTAAATACCATGCAAGCTCTTTCATGCCAGCTTTTATGGGACATTGCTCTCAAAGGAAAATAGTTTCAGGCTTGCCCCATTGCACAACTCTAGAGGGCACCATTCATAGTGTGAACTATAAACAAGGCATGCCCTAAAGCACAACTTGAAACTCAAAATGTACGAGGACCCCAGAACTGTTCTGCCAAGCGGCCTTGTTTAATAGCTTCAGCCCAACTGGCTTTTTCTTTCCTCCTTCAAATCCTTACCAATAAGCTCATTGTTTAAGTATTTAGAAATTTCTGTCCTTTTCTAGTGATTATTCTTGCAATATCTTATTTTTTTTTAAACTGAATAAAGAATCAGTGTTCCATACCCTTTTCTCAAAACACATTGCTTTGCAGAGCCTAAATTTTGAGTCGGGAGGTTAGGGTGGGCAGGGAGCTTGAACACCCTCCTGAAATCCACTTCCTTAATACTAGCATTTCCAAAAGTAATGAATTCTTGACTACATGTTTCCCTTTATTTCCCCCTATTTCTTGGTATCATCAATTTATATATATTCTTTGGCTTTTAGAAAGATTATACCCACTTATATTATAAGCTTGTCCTATATCTCCCTCAAATCCTGAACACTTCACATAGTCCTTTTCCACAAACTTTCCCTCTTCCAACCCATGACTGTTGGACTCTCCTAAAGGTTAGTTCTAAGGTCTTAGTTTATTCCCATCTTAACTATTCGATATCTTCCACTGTCAAGGTGAAGGCTTTGGAAGCAGACAAACCTATATTTTGAATTCCAGCTCTGCTATCAATTACGTATGTTTTCTTTGAGTAGACCTTGGCCTCCCTGAGCTCGGTTCTTTCATGATTAGTTGGGATTGATAATACAGTCTCATGGGACTGATCTGAAGAACCAGTATTCTGTGTAAAAGGCCCCACAGATCCTCACAAACTATAGCCCTATTACGATCATTTCTATGACATTGTCTTTTCATTGGAAAGGAAGTTCTTTAGGCACTGGAGGCTATGCCAGCCTTGATCACTAATGTGTATTACTGCCTAGCCTCGTGCCTCCACACGGAAGGTGCAAAGTAGAAGTAACCTGACTGTAAGCGGGCACCCGTGTGGCAGAGTTTCTGAGTAGTATTCTGGTCCAATGTTACCCAGCCCAGGAGCCAGAAGCAGAGTGAACTGTAGCATAGCCACATACTTTCATTTCTTAGAGAAAACAAAATGTTAATTCAAAATTCAAATGAACACTTTATAAAATTATCTTCCTCCTAATCTACCATCTTATAGATCCCATTCTTTCTCAGCTCCCCACCTTAAACCTCCCTGTAACACTGTTACTCTTTTCCACTGTTCCCCATCCCTCCTGCCTCTCTGTCTTTCATGACACAAATTGTACAGAAGTCTAGGAAACACACAGGAAGCAGCAAAAGGGGAATACCTGAAGTCCAAGGATAAGACTGTATTTACCTGGCAAGGGAAGGAGTAGGGGAAGAATGGTGGTTCTTGCATTAAGGGACTTTGCTACCGTGTTACCAATGTCTTTGTTTAAAGTAAACTCCATACCACGCATGGGGCTCAAACTCACAACCCCAAATAGAGTCACATGCTCCATCAACTGAGCCAGCCAGGCACCCCCCCATGTCACCTATGTTTTTTTTTGTTTTTTAGATTATTTATTTATTTATTTGACAGACAGAAATCAGAAGTAGGCAGAGAGGCAGGCAGAGAGAGAGGAGGAAGCAGTCTCCCCGCTGAGCAGAGAGTTTGATGCGGGGCTTGATCCCAGGACCCTGGGATCATGACCCGAGCCGAAGGCAGAGGCTTTAACCCACTGAGCCACTCAGGTGCCCCTGTCACCTATGTTTTGAATGAATACATGAACAAATGCCATTGGTCTGGTCCCATCATCTCGAAGACTCTCGTTCTCTTAGTTTTTTTCATTCCCTATATTCAGCAAGTCCTGCACCATGTTCATTATGAAATGTATTCTTTTTTTTTTTTTTTAAGAGTTTATTTATTTGACAGAGACCACAATTAGGCAGAGAGGCAGGCAGAGAGAGAGAGAAAGAGGAGAAGCAGGCTCGCCGCTGAATAGAGAGCCCGACGTGGGGCTCGATCCCAGGACCCTGAGATCGAAGGCAGAGGCTTTAACCCATTGAGCCACCCAGGCGCCCCATGAAATGTATTCTTTTAAATTTCCTTAATTGTCAATAATTAATGTATGATATTCTGTCACAACGTAAGGATTTTGCAAGTGCCATACTGCCTAGTGAAGAGAGGGGGCTGCCAGAGCAGATAAAGAGAAATGAGCTGTTATAAACCCAAGAGGCCAGTTACTGGATGAAAAACAGTTTATATTTCCTCTCCAGATGGTGACAGTGAAGATGTTTCAAAGCACTAGAAAGTAGGATCAAAAGGAGGGAAGTCTCTGTCCTGAACTGAGTTTGGTGTTGTGCTGCCATTTAACTTCATGAAGGGCTACTCTTTCCCTCTTGACAATGAGCTCTTTGAGAGTAGAGTCTTTATTAATCTATATATTCCTTTTGCAAATCCCCAAATATCCCAACAGACAATTAAGCATACTGCAGTTTCTCAATAAACTGACCACACACCTTGAATTTGTAACATCTCACTTTCTTTAGACCTGTGGTGAACAGAACAAACAATCCTCCTTAAAAAACTGAAGGGGTAAAAATATAGAGTAAAAGGCTAAAGGAGGTAACTAGAAATTGTAAGTGCTGAGAGAATCTCTCTTAAAACCCTGTATAAAACCCTGCTTAATTGCTGCATGATTTTATTCCACCTACATCTGAAGGGTACTGCTAACAAGTCTCATGATCATGCCTGTAATATTAAAGAGGGAGAGTTAGTTTGTGTTGAAAAGCGGATTTCAGACAATTTGACTCAAGAGTAGTAGCTTCCTGGTCTAACAGAAAGATGGCGGATGTGAATCCTATCTTGGCTTCAACAGTTAGGAGCTTCATGGTTTGAAGCCAGTCTGTTAATTTTCCTGTCTTAATTTCTACATCTGACTTCCCTATGTAGGGATATTAGAAACAAATACAAAATATTTAAGGCACTACCTGGCACTGGTACTTGCTAAAAATTTGGTAGTGCATTCTTTGTAAATTATCCATATATTTTGACCACAAACTAACAGCCCAAATCTACAAATTTAAAAGAAAGGCATACTAACATTTTACCAAGTCAGGTTTTCTGCCACTGCCATTTGCTTTCTTTCTGTAAAATCTGTTCTTAGTATTTTGACTATCTGCGTTGCATTCTCTCTATACCTTGTCAGCTTTACTTTTCACACCCTTCTAATTCATGCTGATGTTTTCTTAGTCACCATTTGGACACAACACTTAGATTAGCTAATTGGGCCTCATAAATCAACTCCTCCTGGATTTCAGTAATTTTCTTCACTTGGTTTTGCGTTACCGATTAAGGCTTATTCGGGGTGTTGGCACAGAGTTAAGGTGAAAGCAACACGCCTTGGGTGGAACCGTTCCCCAGACAAAACGTTTCCCAAGTTGTACAAAGAACTAAGAACTCTCACCTCCCCTGGTTATCTTGCAAAACTGCCATTTGCTGCAGGCTAAGAGCAGACTGCTTCCCCTCCCTTCCCCTGCCTCCCGCCCTAGACTTCATAACAGAGAGAACAAAGAAGGCAGCTCCTGTGAGAGATAAACTAGTCAGTAGTGTTTGAGATGATTAAAAACAAGAAAAAGATTCCTTGTGGGTATTGATCGGGCATTCTCCTCCCTTCTGGTGGAAGGCCCAGAGCTTCAGTCAAGATTCCGCTACGATGCAAGAGGTTTACAGTAATTCAGAATCAAGCCTCACCAAGCAAAACAAAGAATGTGTTCATGCCTCCAATAATCTGAGATGTAGTTTGGGGGCTGGGTGATCTCCTTCCCCGAAACGGGAGTGTAAAAGTGGCTTTTCGTTTTAACAAGTTGGTAGAATGACTGCGGGGAAATCTCATGTTTAATTTGTGCATTGACCATGTAAATATGTGGTTTTCAAAGTGCTGCTTTGCTGCTGCTGAGCCATCAGTCAAAACTGCATTTTAAAACTTGTTTGGGGAGTATTGTTTACTCGAAATGAGAATTTGCAAGAATATTTGGAAAAAGAGTGACCTTTTGAAATGTGGCCTTTTGAGACTATCTTGGAAAGGTCCGTGAAATCTATTTGCACATTTTGGGGACATTCATTTAAGTCAAAAAGTGTTTTCGGAGCATATACAATATCCTCAGACACGAATTCTATCATAAGGACATAAAGACATTATCAAAAGGCTTTATGCTTACCCTGGGCTAATGCCTTGTCCACACTCTGGTGAATGAAAAGAAGTAAGACAGCTATTATTTGGTTCCTCTACCACTGTGACAGATTGCCACAAATTTGGTGGCTTAAAACAACACACATTTATTCTCTCACAATTCTGAAGGCCAGAAATCTGAAATCAAGGTTGGCAGGGCCACGCTCCCTCCAGAGGCTCTTGGGGAGAACCAATCTGATGCCTGTTTCCAGCTTCTGGTAGCTGCCACCAGCCCTTGGCATTTCCTTTGCTTATAGTCACATTAGGCCAACCTGTCTCTCTCTTCACACTGCTTTTCCTTTTGCATGCATCTTCTCTTCTGTATGTCTATCTCTAACTCCCTCTTGCTTTCTTCCATAGGAACACATGTGATTGTATTTCAGGTTCACCCAGACAATACAAGATAAGCTCCTATTCCTAGCTCAACCGCATAAATCGATTAGCCTGTGAGGTAACATTCACGGTTTTGCCGTATAAAGTGAAATCCTTAGTTCTGGGGATTAGCACATGGGCATGTCCTATCTTCGGCGGGTGGCGTGGTGGGTGGGGAGAGAGGCCTCATTTTTCAGGCAAGCAGAGTTTGCACTCTAGCCTCTACAAGTAGAATATATACTCCCATTTCAACAACCCCCAAAGTTTCAACCCATTACAGCATCAACTCAAGTCCAAATGTCATCAAAACATCATTAGCCCAAAAGCTCTGTATCTCATCATGTAAATCAGGCATAGTTGAAACTCTGGGTATGATTCGAGTCATCCTAAGGCAAAATTCCTCTTTCTCTGTGGACCTGTGAAACCTAGGGGGAAAAAAAAGTTACCTGCCTCCAAAATACAACTGCGGGATGGTCATAAGATAACAGACATTCCCATTCTGAAAGGGAAGAGATGGAAGGAATGATGGGCTCATCCATCCCAAGCAAGTCTAAAATGGAGCAAGCACCTTCATTAGGTTTCAAAGCCTGATCATAATCTTATGTTGCTTGTAACCGTGCCTTTCTGGCCTGCAGCTCTGTCCTCTGCTGCCCCATCTGCCCTCAGGTCTCTGAGGGCAGAGTCAGAGTCATTCCTCCTTCTTACAGAGGGGTAGCACGGATTTACAGCCAAGTAGCCCTATCGCTGTTTCCTATCTGTAGAATCTTCACAGTGTTCCTGCCTTTTGTCTCCTCTCTGCCCCTTTCTTTCCAGTCTGGCAGTGTTTCTGCTTCTGCTGCTATAAAATTCTCAATAACCTCGTGAGTCTTCCATGTTTGTCATGGGTTGTCACACCACTGGGCAAGAGTGCCCTCCACTGATCTTTCCCAGATAACCCCATCTTTCTTCCCAACTACTGCTGACTTGACTGAGTACACACCCCAAATACCTTTATCAAATTATTGCCCAGCCGCATCCTTCGCTTTCTTTAAAAACATGCTTTTCTAACAATAGCTCTTCTCACTTTAGCTTTGTTTTTTTGGCAATCTGGATGGGCTATGAATTTCTGAAATTATTAAATTCTGATTCCTTCTGCTCAACAGTACCTTTTTAAATGTTCCCTTCCTCTTGGATTTTTATCTTTAGCAGTAAGAAGACGTCAGTCTGCACCATTAACATTTTGCTTGGAAATCTCCTCCGCTAAATATCCAAGTTCATCGCTTTTAGGTTCTGCTTTCCACACAACAACAGAACACAATTTGGCCAAATTTTCTGTCACTTTATAACAAAGATACTCCGTCCATCATTTGCCAGTAACATGTTCTTCATTTCCTTCTAGAGGCTCACCAACACTGCCTTTAGCATTCGTATTTCTAACGACATCCTATTTATGACAATATATATGTATTCTCGGAAACTATAGATTTCTTTACCATGCTCCTCACTACCTTCTTTCTCTCTTTATTTAAAAATTTATTTATTTATTTGACAGAGATCACAAGTAGGCAGAGAGGCAGGCAGAGAGGCAGGCAGAGAGAGAGAGGGGGAAGCAGGCTCCCTGCTGAGCAGAGAGCATGACTCGGAGCTCGAACCCAGGACCCTGAGATCATGACCTGAGCCGAAGGCAGAGGCTTTAACCCACTGAGCCACCCAGGCACCGCTCTTCACTACCTTCTGAGCTCTCACCAGAATCTCCTTTAATGTCCAAATATCTACCAACGGTTTGCTCAAGGAAATCTAGACACTTGCTATCACACTCTTTCACATTCTTCTAGCCACTCCTCAGTACCCAGCTCTTCATTTTTAGGAATTTATTGCAGCAGTTATAGAAGGTCTGTTTTAGTTTCTTATTGCCGCTGCAGCAAACTGCACACATTTGGAGGTTTAAAACAACAGATTTTTTTTTTTTTTCTCTTTCTCTCTTAGAGCTCTGAAGGCCAGAAATCCCAAATCAATTCCACCGAGCTGAACGAAGGGAGTCAGCCAGGCTGCGCTCCCTCTGGAAGTTCTAGGGGAGAATCTGTTCTTTGCCTCTGCAGCTGCTGGTGGCTACAGGGCTTCTTTGGCCTGTGGTAAATCAGTCCAATCTTCATTTCCACCTTTGCATAACTTTCTCCTCTTCTGCCTTTTTCTCGGCATGCCTGTGTCCAAACTCCCTCTGCCTTATAAGGTCACATGTGTTTAGGCCCCCCAGATAATCAAGGATAAATGTCTCCTTTCAAAATCCAGAACATAATCACATCTTCTGTCCCATAAAATAATGTTCACTCTTCTACCATAAAGGTGATATTCCCAAGTCTCAGGGATGAAGACATAGATGTATTTTTTGGCGGGAACATTTCTTGGCCTACCACAACAGTTAACAGTCAGTGATATATCACTATGAATGTCAGACACCGTGGTAAGCATTTTATACTTGATTTTAGCCAAAAGGCTGAGAAGTAATGTGTGGTAAGCATATTAAAACTTTATTTCATTTAGTCCTTAAAAAATATACCTTAAATAATGCATTATATCTCCATTTTAAAGATGAAGAAATAAAAAATCAGGGATCCCCCAAATCTTACAGTTGGTTTGCTTGTCTCTAGGTACAGAGACCTTAAAAATACTGCCACACCACTTCTATGTGGCTATTGTACTTCAGGAGTTGACATGCTTATTAAAAAAAAAAAAAAATTGTAGGGGCGCCTGGGTGGCTCAGTGGGTTAAAGCCTCTGCCTTCGGCTCAGGTCATGATCTTGGGGTCCTGGGATCAAGCCCCGCATCAGGCTCTCTGCTCAGCGGGGAGCCTGCTTCCCACCCCCCCCCACCCTCTGCCTGACTCTCTGCCTACTTGTGATCTCTGTCTGTCGAATAAAATCTTAAAAAAACAATGCATATACAGGGGCGCTTGGGTGGCTCAGTGGGTTAAAGCCTCTGCCTTCAGCTCAGGTCATGATCCCAGGGTCCTGGGATCGAGCCCCGCATTGGGCTCTCTGCTCAGCGGGGACCCTGCTTCCTCCTTTCTCTGCCTGCCTCTCTGCCTACTTGTGATCTCTCTCTGTCAAATAAATAAATAAAATCTTAAAAAAAAAAAAACAATGCATATACATAAAATCAATTGGACTCATGGGGTGCCTAGGTGGCTCAGTGGGTTGAAGCCTCTGCCTTCAGCTCAGGTCATGATCCTGGGGTCCTGGGATCGAGCCCCGCATCGGGCTTTCCACTCAGTGGGGAGCCTGCTTCCTCCTCTCTCTCTCTGCCTGCCTCTCCCCTTACTTGTGCTCTCTCTCTCTCTCTCTGTAAAATAAATAAATAAAATCTTAAAAAAAAATCAGTTAGACTCCATCATAACCCATACTTGTTCTCCTTTACTGTATATCCAGTATACTTTAAGAATAACCAGTAAAGAAAATGACTCAACCACAAGTAGATATATTGTGAGGTAGCATTGATTTTTGGATTACAAATGTCCATGAATCCTCATTCTCTGCCCCAGGTGAAAGATTCATTGTTGCCTCATGGCAGCATTAAATTCAAGTAATCAGGCAGGTTGGGGGGAAGGGATGACTACTTTGCTACATGTTTCCAATCCGGTGAAAGATTTAGATCTAGGAGTCTAGACAGATGAAGAAAACCAGGCTGGCCAATCACCAGTCCACTAACCTCAACTAACCACCACCTTCGTCTCAAACTCTCTATGAGGCACCAACAAGAGAAACAAAGGAAAGGGGATGTAGTCCTCTCCTAAAAGTGCATTGCAAAAGCTCATGTACATTTAAACACACATGATAGAAAAACTGAACACTGGTGTTGGAAAGGACCTATCAGCAAGTAGAAAGGCATTTATCAAGAATGACCTGAGAGGGGAGAAGCTGCTTTGGAAAGCCGGCACGGACAAAACCTTCAGTAGATGTATGTGGCTGGGTGGACAGAAAAGGACAAGCAGGTGGCCGTGAGGACCATGTTGCACATGTCTGTGTGGGGCTTTGGCTGGAACACACTGGACTGGAGAGGAAGGTAATTAGGAGAGTCTCTCCAAAACACGGAGTCAGTTTTTACCTTATAAAATATCATTTATGAAGTATAATTTTTAGTGTTGTTAAAAACATAATCTATGTTGATATGAAGTATTATATAAATCACACAAACACACAAGTGGACACACAGAAAATAAAGATTGCTGATAATGATCTTGCAGAAATAACCACTGTTAACATCTTATTCTGAGTCCTTCCTACTGTATGCATTTATCCATATCTATTTTTATACTTTTACATTTTCTTGAGATCTTTTTTTATATTATCTTGGGATTTTGATACACAATCTGCCCTGTAGCCCGATTTCTTCACTTAAAAGCCTGCTATAGGGGAGCCTGGGTGGCTCAGTGGGTTGAGCCTCTGCCTTCAGCTCAGGTCATGATCCCAGAGTCCTGGGATGGAGCCCCGCATCGGGCTCTCTGCTCAGTGGAGAGCCTGCTTCCTCCTCTCTCTCTGCCTGCCTCTCTGCCTACTTGTGATCTCTGTCTGTCAAATAAATAAATAAAATATTAAAAAAAAAAAGCCTGCTATAAAGATTTTTCAGGTAATTAAATATTCCTCCAAAACACGATTTTAGTGGCTCTATAGTTTTCACTCATACTCGTTCATTATTGTCCATTTAGCAATTCGCTATTATTGAGTATTAGGTTGTTGCCTATTTTACCCTTGTATAATTATTCATCTGACCAACACATTTGTACTTCTAATTTTTAAAAAAGATTTTATTTTTATTATTTATTTGACAGACAGAGATCACAAGTAGGCAGAGAGGCAGGCAGAGAGAGAGAGGAGGAAGCAGGCTCCTCGCTGCGCAGAGAGCCCGATGCGGGGCTCGATCAAAGGACCCTGAGATCATGACCTGAGCTAAAGGCAGAGGCTTAACCCACTGAGCCACCCAGGCGCCCCTTGTACTTCTAATTTTTGTGCATGTAAACTGGATGCCTCAGTTTCCAGCAAGGAGGTAAGGGAATCCCAGCAGTTTTTCAATATTTTCTCCCTGTCTTTTTCTCCTCCTTTATGCATGTATCTGTGTGTATTATATACATATCCCCATACACATACCTACATATAAAAATATACAAATACGTACATATATATTTTTGTAGGGTTATTATATGTACATATGAGCAGTGTTCTATTAAAACACACAAAATGTTATTTTATATATATATATTTCTTTATATATATTAATTTATATATGTAAAATAGGGTTTTGTAGGAATATTATAGATATAACCACCAAACAGGTATCACTATACCAGCAAGGCTCGGAGGTTATTGAAATATATATGTGACAAATCCAGAACTCAAACTCAGTCCTCTTTAATATCCAAATCTAAATTGTCCCTGAGATCTCACGGCTGCTACTACTAGTACTACTAGCTTAGCTTGATTGAGCACTAACTACATGGTAGGCAAAGCTACAAATATTTTATATGATCTGTCTTATACAACTCTTACAAAAACTTTATGAGGTAAATGATAAATGGTAAATTGTAACCATTTATGATTGAAGAAATGGAAGTAGAGGGATGCCTGGGTGGCTCAGTCAGTTTAGCGTCTGCCTTCAGTTCAGTCATGATCCCCGGGTCCTGGGATCAAGCCCTGTGTCAGGCTCCCTGCTTAGCGGAGTTTGCTTCTCCCTCTCTCTCTGCCTGCTGCTGCCGCTGCTTATGCTCTCTCGCTCTCTCACTCTCTGTCAAATAAAAAAAATAAAATCTTAAAAAAAAGAAAGAAAAGAAATGGAAGTAGAAAGAACTAAGTAATTAGTGCAAGGTCACACAGCTAGTTATATTTGGCAAGAAGCCCCAGTGTATAGAAATATAATCTTAAAAGAGGACTTTGTATTTGAAGATATTGTATGTGTTTGAGAGGAAACTTCCTGGTACCCATCATAGTCCCCCTGGCAAATGTTTCAATGGTGGCTACTAATTGGCTACTAATTACTGGTTACTAATACAAGGTCTGGATCCAGATTTCTCCAACTGGAATCTCAGCTCCCGCACACACTAGCTGTGTGACCTTGGCCAAGTTACTTAACATGTCTATGCCTAAGTTTCCTCATTTCTAAAATGGAGATACTAATAATAGGTCAGTTATGAAAATTAGTTGATGATTAAATAACAAAATTTATCTTCCCTTGTATAAGACAGGCCTTGGGGCACCTGGGTGGCTCAGTGGATTAAAGCCTCCGCCTTCGTCTCAGGTCATGATCTCAGTGTCCTTGGATCGAGCCCGGCATCGGGCTCTCTGCTCCGTGGGGGAGCCTGCTTCTACCTCTCTCTCTGTCTGCCTCTCTGCCTACTTGTGATCTCTGTCTGTCAAATAAATAAATAAAATCTTAAAAAAAAAAAAAAAAGACAGGCCTTAGTAAATTCAAAGAAGTAATAATAATAATGACAAAGTAGCAAATAAAAAATAACAGATAAATGGAAGCACTTGCTCTTAACTTAGGCTGTAAGAAAGAAGACTTCTGGGGCACCTGGGTGGATCAGTGGGTTAAGCCGCTGCCTTTGGCTCGGGTCATGATCTCAGGGTCCTGGGATCGAGTCCCGCGTCGGGCTCTCTGCTCAGTGGGGAGCCTGCTTCCCCCTCTCTCTCTGCCTGCATCTCTGCCTACGTGTGATCCTTCTCTCTCTGTCAAATAAGTAAATAAAATCTCTTTAAAAAAAAAAAAAGAAAGAAAGAAGACTTCTGTTGGCAAGTTCCAGTTAAGCCTTTTGTTAGGATTTCGAGTACAATGAAAATTAAAAACTACAATAGAAACATAATAAACAACTAATTTGATTCTTCTACACGTCATAAAATAACTATTTGGTCTTCTTTTTCCACTTAAATCAAATGAGATGCCAATTTTCTGCTGGGTGGGCCTTAAAATAGAAGCTCAATTCACACCAAAGAACTGGGATCACTTTTCTAGCATTTAAGAAAACAACACCAACAAGACATAAAAAAGGCCGCAGGTATGACCCAGAGAAGGTCTAAAATGTGAACAGGTGGTCGTGCTTGAAGGGACAGCCCCTCTGAATCAACATTTGTAAAACCCCAAGCTTAAGGACCATGACTCATCCTCGGTAAGAATCTGTATCACATCTGGTGGGAGAGGAGCTTGGGATGCAGAAAGAAACAATTTTATAATTAAAAGGGCCATTGTTCCCAAATGGCCTGAGAGCAGGAGTGACTCACGTTGATGGCTCAAATCTAGGTCTCCAGACTCCTATCTCAGTGCTCTTTCGTTCTATCACCTTCATTTATGCATGTGTGTGTGCGTATGTACGATGATTATGCAAACATATGCATGACTATCTGTATTTCAATGTATGTGCATGAACACATACATGGATGCATGCATATCTGCATATGTGTATATACACATATATCTCATTCTGTATATTCTATCAAGTACTAACTGTCAACTCTGTTGCATAATTTATGCCATGAATAATTGATAATATCCATGGAGGAAGTTTAGGTTAATTTACATCAAGATTTTTTTTTAAACACATTTAGCAATTTTCACAGCTACACATATAGCTGCCTGGATATAGATTTGGCTTTTGTGTGCAGGATTTTCTTTTCTGATGCAGTGCTGAACTGCAAGGACATTTTTCAAAAAAGATATCTTGAGAAGCAAAAGCAAATGGCACTGTAACTGAAGTCTGCATTTTTGGTAAGAGCTTTCCTCTGCTTCTGTGTCATTGTGCATAAGACAAGCTGTGCTGTGCTCTGCTGTTTCAGACAAAGGAGCCGGCAAGGGAAAGGCTCCAAGTCTTTGCTCTAGTTCTCGTCTATTTATTCACAAATGATGTGCAAAACCAAACCCACCCTGTTTACTCTCATAATTATTGGTAATTGTAATTCATTTCTTTAATGAAAAAAACATGCTATGGCTTACCTTTCACTGAAGCAAAAAGCCATTATGACTACCCCATGTACTGTTTTCTTTAGCAAAGCTCCCTCATCTAATATCAGGATAGCATTTTCTTTCATCTTAACTCTTTCTCTTCCCCCTAGATAGTAAGCCAAACTCAGTGGTGACAAAGATCATAAGGGTCCTCTTGCCCAAGTGCCGTGATATTCTAAACCTTCTTCCCTTGTGTGGAAGTCAGATCTGCAGTTCTGGTATACTGATTGGATTGGCTTTGTTTGCACTGAAATAACTGTGTTTTTCTATAGCACCAGGCTGTAGAAAATTGAGCAATAATGGTCATATTCTTTCACTTTGATCTTTATTGGAATATGCTGTTGGGAGTCTACTTATTGGTGATTTCAGCTTTGTTAGCAGGGTGTGTGCTGTTGTGGTACTTAAATGATTAGGCTCAGCTTGCACATGAAGTCACTCTGGTACTATTGTGTGAAACCCGATTCACAGGTTTGAGGCGGTAAATACCATAGTCAGGGAGACGTGTTCTCTTACATAGCAATGGTACAGTGCTTGGCACATCGCTGGCACTTAGGGAGATATAGGAAAGAATGAGTCCCACTGAAACCATTATTTTCTTATACCTGTTTGTCCAAAATGACTCACCTCTTTTAATTTAATAAGTGTGTTCCAACAGAAAATTTGATTCTATAGGTATCTTTTGGCAATCATTATTAATTTTATATATATTATATAAATACGGCACTATGATTCACTGGCCTTTTCCTTCCATACACAAATGAGAGCAAACTCTGGGAAATGCTGGTTTGAAAGTCCTCAAATAATAGTCCCAATAATAATATAAAGCAGTTATCCCTGAAGTACTTAGTATATACAGAGTTAGATCATTTAATTGTCAAATAACCCTAGGAGAAAAATAATTGTTTTTTTCACTTTATATACAAGAAAATTGATACTCGGCAAATTTAAGAATCGATGCAGTAAGTCTTAATAATAATAATAATAATAATAAATCATACGTTTTCCATTAATCAGTTCTCTTATGCTGAGATTACAATATTTTATTTAATTCTGACAATGACCCTATGGATGAGAATTGCTATCTTTGTTAACAGATGAGGAAATTTTAAAAAAAGATCTTATTTATTTATTTGAAAGAGAGAGAGAGAGCAAGCATGAGCAGGGGGAGGGGCAGATGGAGAGGGAGAAGCAGGCTCCCCCTGAGCAGGGAGCCCATGTGAGAGGCTCCATCCCAGAATCCTGGAATCTTGACCTGAGCAGAAGGCAGATGCTCAACAGACTGAGCCCCCAGGCGCCCCAGATGAGGAAATTTAAATAAACTGTCCCTTCACTCAGCTAAGTGGAAAAGTCAGAATTGGAGACCAATTCCCTGCCTCCTCATACTGCAACCATGCCTTTTTCTAGCAGGATCTGCAAAATCACATCGTCTTAGTCCAAAACGTATCTTCTAAAATGAAGAACTACAAGGGCTTTTGAGAGAGTCTAGTTCTGGGATCTCATTCTACAAATGAGTGAGCTGGACTTCAAGTTAAAGCTCATTAGTCAGATGGGGATTTCAAATCAGTTTCCAAATGAATTGAGCTGTATTTCGTTTTTAAAATTCTGTTCATTGGGGAAGTGGCAAACAACCGTTCAGGCTCCGTGAAATGACCAGATATTTTGGAAATGATAACCAGGCCTCGTGGAGCTGTGTGCATATAGTATAAGAGAGATCGTGTGTGTGTGTGCGTGTGTGTGTATAAACTGAGAAGAAAATCACCAACTCCGAGGGCAATGGAAGGTTACCAGTTGACCTTTTGCCTTCTTTCAGGAAGCATAGAACAGCAAGGAACAAATCAAGCTTGGGAGAAGAGGATCCACAAAGTGCTATTTGTTTTCTTCCATTTGATTTCTATATTCAGCTAAGCACTTCCTTGAAACTGATGCCCAGAGCTGTCATTTATCCACTTTGCCATTATCACATCTGAATCCCGCAGGCCCACTTCAAATGCAGGGGAATACAACTGCAGATTCTGAATGGATTTCCTCGACAATGCTACCCAATTGACTCACACTGAAAAATACTTTGATCGACCCATCCCTTTGTCACAGGAAGCCAGAAGCACTAGAGGAGGTTATTGGAAAGAAAGGCCTGGTTCCGTGGCCAGATATGTTGACTTCACCAAAAAGAGATATTTCTTGTCTCTTTAGAAGAAGAATTACATGCAATGGGAAGATTAATGCTCCTCTGTCAGAAGGCTACCTAGGAACAGGTGCTCCCAATTAATTTTCATGAGCCACATTTACCCTGTGGTTAGATAATTAAAAAAATAACCTGGGTAAACCTTCTCATGCCAGTCTAGTTAACCACATTTGATGTGATGAAACACTGCTTATGGATATTCTGCTAAAAATGATTCTTATTCTTATATATAGTTTGATAAATCATACTACTGATGTTCTAGATTTTAAAATTAAATCAGAGCTATCCCACAAAACAAAATGTTTATATAATGGGAAATGTACAAAATGTGGAAAAGATAAAAATTCCAGTACACAGAAATAGGAGTATGATTTTTCTTTCTATTTCTGCATATATATTGACATAGATGTAGTCAAATGTTATATGGGATTTTATGAACTGATAACACACTCATTAAAAAAGTAATTAACCAACTAATATACATAGTCGTAGCAAACTAATTGGAAAACCACAGTTAAGTAAAATATAAGTATTGTTTTTTTTATAGGAGCAAAAGATTTCGCTGATATATATTTGTTATTTCTGTTAGTTTGCTTTACAAGTCAAAGAACAATATTAGTGGTAATTGATTTTTGTGGTTGTTATGGAGCTCGAGTGCCCTTGGGGAATATTTTAAGTATCATGAAACTGAGTCCCTTCCAGTTTTCTTTCTCATTAGGACTGGAGAGACCAGCCCCTTTGCAAAGATTTGACTGAGATATAAAAGAGACAATTATGTGGTCTATTACCAATTCTGATGGACCTTATGGTATTTAAATGAACAAAGCTCTCTTTGTCATTCCATTAACATGATTCCTTTTCAGAGAATGAGCAATTCTCATCTATTTCCTCCATTTTGGGAAAACAACCCAATTTTTCTCAAGCTCATTTGAAAGGGAAGAAGAGGTTGTTTGGTCTCTCCGTAATTGATTGAGAATGCGTATGGCCCCTGAGTGCACCTGACTCTGACCTGCCTCTGTGACTTATTTCAGGCTACACTAGTGCAAGAAGTGGTATGTTATAATCCACCGAATAACTAGAGGTTGAAAAGCATAGAACAACCTAATCCTTATTGATTTCTAATTCCATGGCATTTGTTAGTTTTTCTCATTCTTTTTCTTTTTCCTTCTTAGGAAAACGAAATGTGTAACATCTGTGACCACAACATATTGTTCTGAAAGGGTTCACATTTAATATTCTGGATTTCTTCTTTTGAAGTTTACTCCCTTACAAGGATTTTAGTATTTGCATATTATTTTTCTTTGTCCCAATAAAAAGTAATTTTATATATCAGGTAGTATTAACTAACATGCATGCGTCCAAATCTTCCATGTTTAAGAATCCATGACAAGCATAAACAAAAATAATGGATCCATACGAACAATGAGCTTTTCTAATATTTCACTCTGGTCTATTTAAAAAACTCCTTAGGCTCAGAAGTATTTATTTTATGGACACTACTGCATATAATTGTATATATACAAGCATACTCATTTATTACTTATGGTGTTTGATATAAAAAGCCGGGGAGGATTTTCTGTGTAGCTGATGTGTAAGGAAAGAACTCCTTATGCTCTCTTTCTTTAAGGCTCTGTGCCGCTTATTTAAGATTGCACCTTGCATAAAACACAGAGCACAGACTGAAAGTACTCTTCCTGTATGAGTCTTCCAAAAGTGAAAGAAAAAGGTTAACATACGGTGAATCGAGCGTTAATTAAGAGAAAGGTCCAAATCTCTGCACAATCAAATTCCTGCACAATGAATGGGAACGAACGGAAGGAAGCAAACTTCAAATGCCCTACTGCAGACACTCTGTGGAATTCTTTGGGATTACCCAAGGTTCAGGGCTATTTCACCTAGGAGCTTTTGCTCAAGATGGTATCTTCCTCTACTGCTCATTTACCAACTTTAACTAACCCGATGGACCCTTCGCTAAATCCCATTACGTTAGTTAAATCCCATTTATCTTTTGAATAGAAGTGGGTACAGATTTTGTGGGGCCCGAAGCTTTGACTGGGGCTTACTTGAAGAAAAAAAATATATAAAATTACAAATACGAAAGGTATATTGGAAGTAAACCATCCTTAAGGATGAGAAGGGAAGTCAAATTACTGCGGGCTTGTGATTAAGCCACTCTCTTCCAAGACATTACAGAATTTACTAATGCTTAAAGGGAAATGATATCTTGATTGTCTCTTGGATTTTCTCCCCACGTGTACACCCCCAGCCCTCCCAGTGACCTTCTCGAGGGAGGGACTGGAGAGCTGAAGCCTCCTTAGCATCCTGGTAAATCTGCCTGTCCCTTCAAATCACACTCAAATGGTCTTTCCCGCTTTCCTCTTCCCCAAGGTCCGCTTTCAGCATCCCTGAGCTTCCATACCATCCTGCGCCCAGGATGCTATCCTGGATCTTGTAATTAGGTAAGTGCCTAATTACAACAGGGATCTTTTAGGATTTTGAGTTTCTCCCCCTTTTCTAGCACAGCGCTTGTAATAAAGTATGTGCGGAATAAATATTTTCCAGTAACATTCAATAATTATGTATTGCTTACCAGGCGTCAGGCTCCGTTCCAAGCATTTTATATATTCACTATGATACAGCTACCATGATTAGTAACATTAAATAGAGGAGGAAACTAAAAACTAGAGAATTGAATTAACTTGTCCACGGCTAAACTGCTTGTTCATGTTGCAGCTGAGAGTCAAACCCAAACAGTGTGTGTGCTAAGGCGGTCTATGCTCTCAGCCCCACGCACCTCCGCTCTCGAAATACGAAATAGAAATATGTATGGGATACTTGCTTCACTTCTGCTTTGAGTGCCATTTGAATTCTACGCCTCCAGGCAGGGTTTGTTACAATGACCAGCTCCTGATTATTTAGGAATTGATAATCCAATTTGTGGGTTTTTGAAGACTCTGCAGTCTCTTCAACCCCCTATAGCTTCTTGCCTGCAGGGAGCATTTACATGCTTGTTAGCACCTCCTCAGAGATGGAGCGGAGAGGGGGGAGGGTGCCATGACTGCCATTGTCCGGCACACCCTCCAGTTATCTCCCTGCTACCGGGGAATTGAACAGCTAAGGTTGCAGTGGCTTGTCATTACATGTGGATTCCAAATAGGATGCAACCCCTTACTGTCTACACTTAGCCTTTTCACCCCTGAAGGGTTGATCATACAGACCAATTCTGTCTTCGGAAAGATATGTTAAGCACATAAGTGGGAGCTCAGAATATGCCCCTTCAGTAGAGTTGAAACAGTTTTAGTAGGAGTGTCAGGATAAAAGCTATATTTAAAGAGGATTGGGAGATGGATAGCAGTGGCCAAAGAGATGGAAGACAGGGAGGCAGATCAGTGACCAGCAAGAAGGTATTGCACACTTACACTGTAAATGTGTCAACCATTTTCAACATTGTAGTTTAAAATAATTATTTGCCAAAATTGATTTTATCTTTTTTTTTTTAAGATTTTTTATTTTATTTTATTTATTTGACAGAGAGAGATCACAAGCAGTCAGAGAGGCAGGCAGAGAGAGAGGAGGAAGCAGGCTCCCTGCTGAGCAGAGACCCCGATGCGGGGCTCGATCCCAGGACCCCGAGACCACGACCCGAGCCGAAGGCAACGGCTTAACCCACTGAGCCACCCAGGCGCCCCAAAATTGATTTTATCTTAATTGAGTTTCTTGACAATATATTTTGAGAAGCTTATGAGAAAGACCTTACCTTAGTTTTGAAGAGAAAATATGCATATACAATTGAGGTAATCAAAAATGGTAATTCATTATTGATGCTTCCTAGCCAGCAAGCAAAGTTTACTAAAATTTCCCTATACCAAGTTTTATTTCTTTTATGTAGAATTTCCTTTTTGAAAGAGTAAGAAATATCGGGCCATGGGGAAATTTGTCTTGCAATTACAGACATCTAAAGAGGGATGGCTTTTCTTTCCAAGAGATAGCTTTTGTGATTTTGTAATCCAGACTGTATATGTTTTATGCAACATTAATCTGCCTCGTTTTGCTCAGATGAGAGGTTTTATATGTCATTCCCAGGAAAAATTGGTGACCATAACTGCATAATGAAGTTGAGTTCCTAGTAGCTTATGAGGATTGGGTTCCTGAAATATTTCAAGGCATTCATGGAGCCTGGCCGACACGAGCAGAATTATTTTGCAGTAAAATTTCATTCATTTAGAAGGCACTCATTTGGAGTTTATGATCATGTGGCAATAGCTGGAGTGACCTTTAACAGGGCACTGCCTACCTGAGTTCGATAAAAGTAATTGAGGGAAGCACACTCTTCCAAAGCATGTATTATCACTTTAGAAACACTATTTTAAAGGCTGATAAACTAATTAAAATAATTAGTATCTCGCCTTTTTAGCACTTCTAGAACTTTCTACATATCAGGGCTATTAGCTTAGTTTAAGTTAATTTATGTTAAAAAGTACCACTTTTGTTTTATTCTTGTGATTCCAGTCAATACCATCCCTTTGTTTGATGCAATTTATTCTATACTGACTTAATACAATAGATTTCTATCCATCTAAAAAAATAGAATGGTCTTGGGCAAATACTCGCTGACATCATCAAAAATTATGCATTGGATACTTTTCAAACTCTGGCCATTTTGGAGACTTTAGTCGTAGGTTTTTACATAATATAGGTTTTTGGTGCTCAAGCTGGGCTGTCTTTTGGTAATTATCAGATTCTTTGTCATTCTCTTTATTTTCTGGGTTGGAAACGCTTTTTATTGAATGTGGGATCCATTTTGAGTAGCATGGCCCAGAACTCGGTAGATGCTCATTGTTTTTCTTGAATGAATGAATAAATGAGTGCTTCAAGTTCTTATACGTTGTACCCTAAATTTGAATAACTTTGGAGAGTACACAATCATTTGGTCAGGTAGATCCTGGCATGGAATTCCAGCTAAGCAGAAGGGAGCTAGCAAATAACAAGTTTTCAGGCAGGCAGAGATATTGAAGAAGGCAGGAGTACAGCGTGCTGGCAATGAGTGCTGTACAGATAGAGAAGGTCTTGGTCAAGCAAGGAGGAATGGCACCGTCAGTGAAAGGTCCAGCTCTGAGCCCACGGATGTTTGCTACACCTAGAAATCAGTGAAAGCGAAAAAGGAGAATACCTCCATGTAGGAAAAACTCTGCACATTCTTTCATTATCTTTTTATTCAGTTGTTGATCTTGACTATTTATTACGTATTATTATTCACCAGACTCTGTTTGCTGCTGCCTAAAACTTACAGCTTCTGGGATTTGAGAGTTGGTTAACAGATGTTTACTCAATAAAACTAGTTGAAGGTAAATGGTATAATGAGAATAAGGCTGAATTTGGTCTGGAAAAGGGAAAGAAAAGCCCAGGCATATAACAAGCTATGAATCTCTTCCCTCCTTTATCTTATTAGTAACACTGAGTGTCTCTGTCCTTAAAATACTTCTGCAATCAGGAATGCTATCCAATCTTATTCTTACATCTTCTAATAGAATTTCTCATTGTTCTTTCCATTCCTTAAGTAGAAGAATGAATCTGAGTTAGAGAAGATTGTACGGCTCTTGAAGAAGTGGACTCAGTATGACACAAGGTCTGCTCCCATCTGAACTTAGTGATGACTATATAGATTTAGTTATGGGTAGATGAACAAAAAAAAATACATCATGACTAACTTACCGTCACTCTTGTTTTGATCAGCTAACCTATATAATCGAAGAGAAAGAATAGGCAATCTCAAGAGCAGTGAAATAAATAAGGAATTTTCCCTTTATTAAAAATATTTTTTTTTTTTAGATTTTATTTATTTATTTGACAGAGAGAGATCACAAGTAGACGGAGAGGCAGGCAGAGAGAGAGAGAGGGAAGCAGGCTCCCTGCTGAGCAGAGAGCCCGATGTGGGACTCGATCCCAGGATCCTGAGATCATGACCTGAGCCGAAGGCAGCGGCTTAACCCACTGAGCCACCCAGGCACCCAAATATTTTGTTTTTATTTTTACCTTGTACTACAAAGCAAAATACTATCTTTGCTTTGTCTTATGGTGAGGTAGAAGCCATAGATCTTTTAGTTTTTCTGGTTACATCTAAGAGCTTATATTAGGTATAGGGAATAGAATTGTCATTGTGAATCTTCAGAGTCTGAAACAGTGTTTTGCATATAAGGAGATGACCAAACATCAGTTCACTTGAACTGAATTTGAAAAATGCATATAGATGGGGGAGGTGTCCCCTAAACTTCTTAGGTAGTAGAGATCACCCAGTCAGGTTACCTATAGGGCAAACTGTGGGGTATGAAGGGAATGAGATCAAAGATGAATCAATCTAAGGTAGAAGAAAAGTGTACTGATAAATTTTGAATTGGGATCAGAGGAAAGAGACAGTAGCCATGGATCAAGAAGAACGATACAAGTTCACAATGGTATCCTATTGATCAAGTGACCTAACCATGTCATTAATATTTCTGACTCTTGGTTTTGACATTGTGAACTAAGAAACATAATCTGCCAGCATCTCCTTCAAAGGGATAGCTCATATTCCTCTTGAGTATGAGTTAAAAGAGGACCTGAACTTTTATGTCCTTCGGAGTAATTAGAATAATTTAAGAATCTTGGCCATCTCTAGAAACTTCTGGTGGTTAAGCCATATCTTACCTCCCAAATCTTTTCTCTCATGAGGCCAATAAGTACTAACAATTATTTATTTAAAAAAAAATGTTGCTAAACATTTTTATGTGGTCTATATACTTTAAAGTCAGAGGCTTAAGTGTTCTTCTTTTGAAGACCAGAATTTTAACTGCATAAGATCCAGAAAATTCTGGAAGTGTTCTGGCTCTTATGCAGAAAATCAACTACATTAATGTGTTTCAAATGTAATCTGTCTGAAAATTGTCAGTGTTTTAAAAGTTTCCTTGATAAAATTTCAATGACAATGAGTATGTGACAAACCAGCCATATAACTTAGTGGTATGTAGGATACTGTAAGGAAAAAAAAAAAAAAGCAAAATAGTATATTATTTGGCTCTTTATTGTACAGTACAGGCCAAAATTTTAAAATTTTATAGATGTTCAGAAGATATCATGAATAAATGGTTGTAAAGGCCAGGAGTTTAACTTGATATGGGGTTGGACCCAGATGAGGTTGGGCTTCTCTCACTGCAAAGTCATTGCTCTTTTCACAGTATTCTAAAACTAGCAAACGCTGGTTCAGAAAACTAACCTAACCAGGTAGGAAGAGGGAAAAATAAATGACTAAGTACCAAGCACTGAGGTCAGATAACACATTTTTAAGACAAACCTCAAAGGTGAGCAATAATAGTTTCTTAGAAAACAGAATGTGCAAAGTCAATTCTGGCTTTTTTTTTTGGCAAAAAATACTGAGTTTACATTAAGGACAGACATAAACTGAGTTTTAGAAAGATTAGCTGAGGGGGACCTGGGTGGCTCAGATGGTTAAGTCTCTGCCTTCGGCTCAGGTCACGGTCCCGGGGTCCTGGGATCAAGTCCCACATGGCGCCCCTGCTTGGCTGGAAGCCTGCTTCTCCCTCTCCCTCTGCAGTTCCCCCTGCTTGTGTGCTCTCTCTCTCTCTCTCTCTCTCTGTCAAATAAATAAATAAATAAAATCTTAAAAAAAAGAAAGAAAGATTAGCTGAAAATATTTTTAAGAATATGCTGAGGTTAAAGAAAGGTCATTATCAGTGAAAAGATCAGATCAAACGATGGTTTATACCTGTTTTCTTGAAACTCAAAGTCTTTATGATACTACCCTGTAAAAAAAAAAGAAACTGTAAAATCCAAAGGAAGTCAGACTATGAATTGATAGAAACAAACACATGAATGATCGCTTTCATCCCCTGATAAATCACTTATATTCTTACTCTAAAATGCTTTTAATTTCAAGTACACAGGTGAAATGAAAATTAAGGGGAGGGATGAGAATTTAAAATGGGTTCTCACACAATAGAGGAAGACGAAGGGCTATGGAGGGAAGAGAAAAAGGGGCAAAGCAGTAACAGGCCACCAGATTTCAGAGCTTTTCCTTGTTGAACTCAAAGATGGGTACAAGCAGCACACTGCCTTCTCTTGGCTCATAAAACTATGAATAATAGTCTAACTATGAATAATATTCTTATGACAATAGACAATTTGTCTAGTTCCTTATCTTTATGTGCACATACACACAGAAATACAACTTGAAATCTCCCTACCTACCCACCAAAATGCCACAAATACACAGGCACACACATATACACATCAAGAACATGCTTATGTACAAAGACACATACTGTGGGCACACGCAGCACCCACAAACTCATTCTAATGCATATTCCGTGAACACATATATAAATGCAAGTACACTGGTACATATCACACAATGCATGCCCTTGCATGTGTACCTGTGCACACACACACACACACTTCATACAGGCACACATGCACACACACACACACTCATGCATGCAACATTCACACACTTATATAATTCACATGCACAGACACATGGGAACAACCCTAACACAGATGTATACAAATGTGTTAAGCACCCACATACACATCACACACACACGTATATACTCACATGCATTCATGCATACATGCACACAGAATCACAGAGTCACCCCCACAGATGCACAAAACAATGATCAGAAAATTCTAGAGAAATGAAATATGTCTATTAAAAACTTTGGAAATTTTTTAGGTTTAAAGAAGAGCAATGAAGAAAGAAAAGGGAAATCAACACCAGAAGGACGGAGTGAATGTGGTTTCAAGCCCCTGAGACCTTCCCTGTGCAGAACGGAGATTTCCATTTTCATTCAAAAGTGACAGGGTATTAATGCCATAGCAAGTTGCCGTAGGTGTGTCTGACTTCCAAATGTCGTGCAGCACTGCTTAATCCTCTAAATACACTGTTGAGTTCCCAGCTGAGTTGAGCAATTTGGTCAAGGTCACTGGGAACAGTCAACAGTAGGAGCCTGACTAACGAACACTCAAGCCTGAACCACAGGACCACTCCCTTCAATTCACTTCAATATTTCATTTCATAAACAGGAAGGGGGGATGGATTTAAAATGGAGATCTATCCATTTAAAATTCTATTGAATTCATCATCACAGATTAGAAGTTTGACAGTGACGAGATGCTCATAATTTATGCATGAAGCTGTTGCATTTTAAGTGTGGATAGCACACATGGAAGACAGAGATACGTGCTTGTAAGCGGTGTGGTCTGCATTGAAGATGGCCAGCCATCAGCCAATACACTCAGAGGATGCCCTGTGAAGCTATGTTAAATATGATTAACGAATGTAAATGAGAAAGAAAAAAAATTTTCCAACGCTCCATCTTATATATTAATAATTATTTTTGTGGGTGGGTGAAGAAAAAGCCAAGCTGTTGGTGTGCAGATGTAAAGCATAATTCCTTACCACCCTCTTGTGGTGAATGTAAAGAACGACTTGCTGATCAGTGACTGTCCACCTCCCCCATATTTCTAATAATGAGCCTCTACAAATCTTCTATGGTGAACCACAATTGATTGCTGATATTTAACAGTTTTTTTTAAAAAGACTTAATTTATTTATTTGACACAGAGAGAGATCACAAGTAGGCAGGCAGGCAGACAGAGAGAGTGGGGGGAAGCAGGCCCCCCGCTGAGCAGAGAGCCCGATGCGGGGCTCCATCCCAGGACCCTGGGATCATGACCTGAGCCGAAGGCTCAGGTTTAACCCACTGAGCCACCCAGGTGCCCCATTAACAGTTTTTAAAGTTCATACGTTTTAATTCATTATGCAACAATAATATCACAGTCCATTTCACAAGATAAATATATGAGAATGTATGAAATAGAATAGCAGCCAGGCCTACACCGATATCTTCTTTCCCTCAGCTCCCACTCCAGGTCCCTTCTTCTTCAAAAATTAACATTACAGACATGGTAATATCAGATGATATAGCATGATGAATCCCTTCCTGATTGCCCACATGTTTTCTGAACCCAAGGATAATGTATACACCATGTACTTGGACTTGTTTTAAATAATCATTCCAGGGGCGCCTGGGTGGCTCAGTGGGTTAAAGCCTCTGCCTTCGGCTCAGGTCATGATTCCAGGATCCTGGGATCGAGTCCCGCATCGGGCTCTCTGCTCGGCGGAGAGCCTGCTTCCTTCTCTCTCTCTCTCTCTGCTTCTCTGCCTATTTGTGATCTCTGTCTGTCAAAATAAATCAATAAAATCTTTAAAAAAAAATAATCATTCCATTAAACTTCCCTGACTAATTAGTTAGAATTATCCAAATTGTACTGCACTCCTCCTAGCCACTTTTTTCTCACTATTTACCAACATGAGGTTCGGTCTATTAAAGTAAGTTCCATTGCTGTTCTGTGCACATAAATTCTTCTTTTCTAACTGTGTTCTTTTTTTCATGAAGGTCATTTCTGGCTTCATCCAATACCTATTCAGTTATTTAATACCCAACTGTACGTAAATTTCTTGGATGTTTCCGGTTTCTTTGGATCAGTGACTTCTTTTTATTCCAATGGTCACAACTTGAACCTAATAAATTAATTGCTCTATATTATCTTTATCTCTAATAACATTGTTTCCATCTTCCAACTTATACATCTAACCACCCAACTATGTGCTAAAGGAGGAATATCTATCTATCTATCTATCTACCTATGGTAGACAGAACAATGGATATCCAAAGATGTCCATGGCCTAATTGTTGAAAATGAATATGTTAGGTTATAGGGCAAAATAGAATTGAAGGTGTCAATCAGCTGGGGTCTTTATTTTTTAATTTATTTAATTTTTTAAAAGATTTTATTTATTTATTTGACAGAGATCACAAGTAGGCAGAGAGGCAGAAGCAGGCTCCCTGCCGAGCAGAGCGCTTGATGCAGGGCTCGATCCCAGGACCCTGAGATCATGGCCTGAGCCGAAGGAAGAGGCTTAACCCACTGCACCACCCAGGTGCACCTAGCTGGGGTCTTTAAAAGTAGAAAGGGAGGCAGAAGAGGAAGGGTCAAAGAATGGCAGTGTGGGAAGTATTCAGTCCAGCTTCACTGGCTTTGAGGATGCAGGAAGGGAACCTTGAGATGGGGACTGTGGGTAGGTTTTAGAAACTGGAAAATGTAAAGAAAGAAAGAGAGAGAGAGAAAGAGAGAAAGAAAGAAAGAGGAAGGAAGGAAGGAAGGAATAGGGAGGGAGGGAGGGAGGAAAGGAAAGAAAGAAAAAGAGAAAGAAAGAAAAAAGATTCTTTCTTGGAGCCTCCAGAAGGCACACAGCTTTATACATACAATTTTCACTCAGTGAGAGCCACTTCAGACTCTGACCTCCAGAAGTGCCAGATAAAACATCTGTATTGTTAAACCCATTCAAAGTATGTACTTTATCGTTAGAGCAGTAACAGGAAACCGATTATCTATCTACAGCTCTCTACAAGCTCTGGAGGGGTGGTAATGGGAGTAGCAGAAGGAAATATAGAGAAAAGACAAGACAAAACGGTGAGAGTCACTGTCTTGCAAGAGCTGCTGCTGCTGTGATCTCTGCAACCAGGCGGCCTGGGCCTCCGCTGACTCTGCTGCTTACTCAACTCCTGTCTGTTGCTTAGCCAGTCTGAGACTCACCTCTCTCATCACAAGAAGAAGGAGGAGGAATTACAAGATCTCATCCTCACAGGTTTGTCTGGATATTCAATACACAGTTTTAAGTGCTAAGCTTTCTGTGTGGCCGTTAGTAAAATTTCTCTCTCCTTGTACAAATACCCATTTTGTATCCCAGGGAGCCTGCTGTTCTTAAAGAATGGATAGGAGAGGAGGGAACGGTCAAGACTCACGATATCAGCTCAAAGGAGAATACACATGCATTACATTGTGTTAACAGAAGCAGCACTGCAGACTTCAGGTTCAAGTCTCAACTCTGTCCCCATTAGCTACAGCAAGCACCAGTGGAGCAGAAATTTTATGCAAGGCTGTGACTGCTTGAGGAAGTCATTTTATCCTTTGGGCTCTCAGTTGAATTGAAAAGACTTCATTCATCCTACCCAAGGCTTCATCCTACCCAAGGCACTCTTGGCATGCATTTTAATTTTTTTTTTTTAGAGCTTCTAAACATTAAAAAGAAAAACAAAAAACCTGACTTTTAAGAAAGCTTAGGCTTCTGGTCTCAGCTCCATTGTAGCTGAAATGTAGAGAGCTTAGACATCACATTTGGTTTACAACAAGGAAACACTGAACAAGTGGAACATCAGTAACTTTTCTGGAACTATCTGGGGGCACCCAGACAGGAACACCTGAGATCTACTTACTTTGAGCAGAAGCTGCTGGAGCTCTATACTGGTAGGAACACTTAGATGGTAATTCTGACAAAATACTAGATCGGTGGGGGGGGTGCGGTTTGCTGTACTGGGGACCCTCACACTTTAGTGGGCTTTATATTTAGAAACTCCATCTGTTTCTCATTGTGAAGATCTGGAAAGACCCCCTGATGGCTCAGGCAGGAGGAAGGGAAGAGTAATCTGTAAAGAGACCAGAGCTTTATCCATAAGAGAGGCTGACTCTTCAGAGGAAAAGAGTTTGCTTAAAGTTTATTTCAGTAAGTGGGCAGGGCATTCCTCCCACTCAAGCTCCCTTTAGTCTTCCTGTCTCACCTAAGGGAGGAAAACATAGCCAACAGGGATCAATAGAATAGATAGGGAATGCTGCAGCCAGGGAGGGGGATATGGGGAAGTGGGGAAAAAGCTATACCAAAAAGGTCATGGTCCCAGGATATTGGCCCATTCAAACACTGATTGATACGATTTTATTTATTTATTTGACAGAGAAAGAGAGAGAGTGTACAAGCAGGGGGAGTGGCAGGCAGAGGGAGAGGAGAAGCAGACTCCCTTAGAGCAGGGAGCCTGATGTGGGGGTCCATCCCAGGACCCCAGGATCATGACCTAAGCCAAAAAGCAGATGCTTAACTGACTGAGACACCCAGGAGCCCAAAGAAAGATTTAATTGGAGGATTATATCATGCCCCCGTTACATCACACCCCAAATTTCCCAATATAATGACAGCAGACTATAGTTAAAAGAGCTGCAAAACTAAGCCTTTATTTGTAAAGAAGTACTTACGGAAGTCCCAGGTCCAGGGGGGAGACAAAAACAAGGTCATCAGCTGAATTTAAAGCCTCTGTATCCCAGGATTTTTACCATGAAGCTATAGTAAACATTAAGTAGAGCCTTACTCTTAGGGAGATTCTCAGAAATTCTCACATCACAGGACTACTGACCTCAATTCCTACTACCCAATATCACATGTCTGACTTTCTACAAAGTATTACAAATTTAGCTTTCTACAAATTATTACAAGGCATGATAAAAGAAAATTAAAAAAAAAAAAAAAACAACACAACATAAAGAGACAGAACAATCATCAGAACAAGAACTGAGGTATGTCTCAAATGTTGGTATTACCAAATAAGGAATTTGAAATAACTGATTTCAGTTAAAGGCTGTACTGGAACAAGGAGACAACACATGAGAACAGATGGGTAACATAAGCAGAGTGATGGGAACTATAAGAAACAAACTCTAAGAAACAAAAGGCTAGAAATAAAAAACACAGTAAAAGAAATGAAGAATGCCTTTGACCTACTCCTTATTAGATTGAGCACAGTCAAGGAAAGAACCAGAGATCTTAATGACAGATCAGTGGAAATGTCCCAAAATAAAATGAAAAGTAAAAGAAAAGAATAAAAACCCCCAGAACATCCATGAGCTGTGGGGCCATTTCAGAAGGTGTCACATACACAGGGGTACCTGGCTGGCTCGGTGGGTAGAGCATGAGACTCTTGAGTTTCAGTTGAGTTTGAGCCCCTTGCTGGGTGTAGAGACTACTTTAAAAGGAAAAAAAAAAGGTTTAAAATACACAATATCTAAATACCACAAGGAAAGAGAATATAGCAGTAGAAATATCTGAAGCAAGAGGAAAAAGAAAACCTTAGACAAAATTTATAATTCTACATACACCACCAAACAAAGCATCTATAAAGATTTTTTCCCAAATTAACAGGTGACAGTATGGGCATTTGCACTGGTAGACCTGTGTTTTCGTGAGCAGTAAGTTCTTTTCAGTTGTGGCAGATGAAATGGAAAAGGAGCCTAGGAAGAGGCAACATAGAGTGGCAGATTGGGGTAAGATCTTGTAGGACCATGAATACCACACTATATTTTTTGGACCTCAATCTGAAATCTGTGATAAAATTTTACCTTAAAAAGAAATACTAATGACACGTTGCAGAGTCAGGCAAGGCTGGGAAACCTTAGGATCATTAGTAGTTACGGTGAAAATCCAGGAAAAGAGAGAATGAGAACAGTGTCTGTGGTGAAAGGTAAAGAATTTTACCACTGCAGAAACATGGAGCGAGTCCTGCAACCAAATAGCAAATGTGGTAACAATGCTCAATGAATAAAATGTGATCAAGGGATTGATTCAGGTTGGGAAATCTTACTGACCAGCACCAATATGAAACTGTTTTCCAAAAAGAAGCTGGCATTTCAAATTTAGAGTTTTCAGAACTGCAATTAGCAACAGGGAAATTATTTAGAACTTCTTCCAGAAAGCTCCTACAGTTTGTAAATGCACAAGAATTGCATCTTAACCACCCATGTGACCTTGAAAATCATGGCAGATGCTATTCGAAAGGATAGTTTCGAATAATACTGATAGGACTGTTCTTAAAATTTCTGACGGGCTACCATTAAGGCCTCATCTCCCACAAATGCAGATGTTATAGGCATGTGATTTCAGCCTTGCTGACTTCAACATTCTAATTACCAGTTTTCTTTATGGATGAATTAGTTGAGTAGCTGTGTGATTTATCCTGATTGATTGTCATCATGGCACAACATTTGCAGATGGAATAGTCAATGAAATGCATTTTTAGCAATAGCTATTCTGGCCTCCTGCAATATACATGTAGTGTCAAGGTCTGACAGTTCTATCTTGCATATTTTAGAGCAGCCTTTCTCTGATAGCATCTACAGAGTTTGGGCGAAAATGCTTATAATTGTGTCATTTGGATGATTATGATAAAAAGCAAGAGGACTGTAAGGCCACATAGTCTTTCATTGCGTCTACTATACAGTATTGTTAACAGCCTGGGTAAAGAGGTTGTAAACCCCCGATGTGTTTTGCATAGACCATGCAGTATTTTATGACTTTTTAAAAAAAATTTTATGACTCTTAAAGAAAATATTTCATTTATTTACTTGAGAGAGAGAGAGCGAGAGAGTGAGAGAGAGCATGAGTTGGGAGGAGAGGCATAAGGCGAGGGAGAAGCAGACTCCTGCTGAGCAGGGAGCCTGATGTGGGACTCCATCCCAGGATCATGACCTAAGCCAAAGGAAGATACTTAACCAACTGAGCCACCCAGGTGCTCCTATGACTTTTTAAATAAATAAAAATATTCTTCTTAAATAGATTTTACATGAATGCTCTTTTTTCTTTCTTTAAAGGTTAGGGAGTTGGACAACACCAATTCTACAATTCTATCAACCATGGCCCCAGAACTCTCCACTGTTCTCCATATGCATGAATTCCATTTAGTCCTTGCTGCCTCCCGTCCTTAAATTACTTGCCTAACTCCTTGCATTGGTCAGCAAGGGCTGACATAACAAAATACCACAGACTGGGGGACTTAAACAGCAGAGATTCACTGTCATAGTGATGGAGGCTAGAAGTCCAAGATTAAGTTGTTGACCAGTTTGGTTCCTCCTGAGGCCTCTGTCTTTGGTTTGCAGATGGATGCCTTCTGGTCATGTCCTCATATGGCCTTTCCTGTGTGTGCATGCCCCCTTGGTGTCGTCCCTCTTTTAAAGAACCAGTTCTATTGGTTTAGGGCTCCATACTATAATTTTATTTAATCTAAGTGATCTCTTTAAAGACCTTATCTCCAAATATAGTCAAATTGAGGGTTAAGGCATCAATCTATGAATTTGGGGGATACAAATCAGTCCATAACACTTGTGTAAGCATTTGGGTTTGTGAACATCCATAAGGCATTTTCATTTTTAATCGTGGAATGAATGACCCAGCAGAAATAAAAATAATAGAGGTAGAAGGGGCCTTTGATGTCATTAGCTTGACTTCTTAACTGACTTTGATCTGAGGTTACTGTCCCTGTCTGATCAACTTTGTTTTTGCCTTATGAGATAACTAACTATGCTAATTACTTGCTACTATTTGTTTTCCATTGAAGCACATCATTTTGGTTGATCAGGTAGTATCTATGGGAGAATTTTGTTTGGGTTATCATTCATCACATCAGGCAAAGTCTTGTCTATATACATTTCTGGGAGACATACTTTTCTGATAATGTCGATGATAGCTGCCCAGCTGTTCTTCTGAGCAACTGGTCTGATATCATCCTTGTGACAATGTATTTTGTATAAAAGCCCATATTTCCTATTTGCCTGGTCAATGTAAACTTAGGAACAAATGTGTGGAGAGGTTACGCCACTTGGAGATCACAAATTGTCCAAGAGTCGGAAAGATAAAAATTCAAAAATCTCACTTGCATTTGCTAAGTGTTTGGTGTTGGGCCAATTACTTTTTCTCTCAGAACTCTGTTTTCTGATCTTTAATGTGAAAATGTAGTAACACTAAGTGTCTCTTGGTCCAATTCTTGGCAATCTTTCCTGTGCTCAGGCATCACTTGGAGCCTTGGTAATGTGTACATTCTGATTCAGCTGATCTGGGATGAGGCCAGAGATTTTGGATTTCCCACAAGCTCCAGGTGATGCTGAGGCAGCTGGTCTGTGGACCACACTTTAAGCAGCAATTGCTAAAAGGACAGAATGAGAGAGCAGGTGCAAAGCATTGAAAACACTGCCCACCACATCATAAGAATCCGAAAAGCCCTGACTTCAACTGTTCATGTTATTGAGATGGAGCTTACAGATCAGTATAACACACCTTCATAAGAGTATTCATTGTATCCCAGTTGTGGTTTTCTTTTGTCTGTCTCCTTGCTCTCTACATCCATGCAGTTGTGTTATATTTTATATAGCCTTGGAAACGACTTTAAACCATTTTTGCAAAAAAAAAAAAATTACATAAATTAAATACATTGATAAATAGACAGGGAAAGGATACATTTATTTTTATAATAACTTGAAAATAATGTAACCACAGAAACTAACTCAGAGCCAGTTTGAACCACCTGGACTCTCTGATCAATACTTCCAGCCAACCACAGCCCAAGGCACCTGGGAGATGATGTCACTCCCAGACAGCTTTATTGTGCCCTCCCTCTTGTGATTCCCTAGTTTGCACAACACAGCTCATGTTTCCAAACTTCTTTCAGGTCCTTAAAATGTATCACTCTCCTAACCTTCCTATGTGCTTTTCCTCTGGTACTCTCGTAACCTCCCCCTCCCTTCAGTTCTCAGCTCTGATGCTGCCTTCTCCAGGATGTTGCCTGATCTCCCTCTTCCATTTGAGTTTAGCACCTCTCCAGGGGCTCTCATAGCATACTTTGCTTGCCTTCATCTCTCTGCATATAAAAATTTATTATAACTGCTTATTTACATACGCTGATCTATCCCTCCATCCCCCCAAATCAGTAAGTTCCAGGAAGGCAAGAGCACTACGTTTATGTACGATGAAAGCCTGAGTACTTATATGAGTGCCTGACGTATGGTCGCCACCACAATAAAGATTCACTAAATATGTGATTATTTTTTTCTAAAGATTTTATTTATTTACTTGACAGACAGAGATTACGAGTGGGCAGAGAGGCAGGCAGAGAGAGGAGAGGAAGCAGGCTCCCGTTGAGCAGAGGCTTGATCCCAGGACCCCCAAGATCATGACCTGAGCTGAAGGCAGAGGCTTAACCCATTGAGCTATGCAAGTGTCCCTAAATATGTGATTATTAATGAATGAATGCACCAGTGAGTGGGTGAGTGGGTGGGTGGATGGATAGATGGATGGCTAGGAAGATGGATGAATGGGTAACAAAGCAGATACCCCCACTATTTTAGGATTTTTGATACAGCATTTATCAGCAACAACTTGGATTAATTTTATTAAGCCCAGGATACTCAGCCACAACCATCATCTCAAAATCTAAATACTCACTGATAGTATCAGTCCACCTAGGCGCTTTGCCCAGCTGAGAAAAATGTTTAGGAATAATAATTCCTAACTGGGTTTTAGCATGTGGCAAATACCTGTCTCCGATATCTCCTATGAAAGGGTTCCAGGCTGAACCTCATTTAACTTCGGTCTGGGTCTCAGATTATAACTTCATAAAAATCAGCAAACCAACACATGTAGAACTGTACCCAGAATGAAACTGGCGTATACTGAGGAGTGGATTTCCAAGAACTCACCATCATTAAGGGGGAAACACCTTCAAATTGTACTGGTAACTGATCATACCATGGTCTCATCATTTTCACTATTCAAAGGAGACAGCTCATGATTATTAGTAAGATAAAAGCAATGAAATTGTTTTCAGCTTGTGAAACATGATGGCATAATCCATTGCTCAATTTAAAATAAAATGAATTCTTCCTCTTTGGTCTGGACAAACTGAGAGCTTATCAGAAATTATGTTACATTTTCAGAAAATACTACTGAAGTTCGTCAACCCTCTGAGAATATAGTAAGCATTCATAGGAATACCTTAAATATAGATCCTGAGGTTTTTATCTTGGTTGGAAGTATAGCACACTCAATTATATACGACAGAAACCATTCAGCATGTGCCTTGAGGCTTATTAAGTTCTCCAGGACTTGTGATAATGAAGATAAACAGTTTAACCTTTGCTAGACTTGGGATCCTGGTTACCACAATGTCTCATTAAAGAAGAAACACACTAGGAAAAGCATAGATAAATGTATTATAAAGCACGATTCTTCTAAGTGGTGTGCCAGATCCTCTACTGTTACACTCTAATTTTGTTTTTTCCCACATTTTGTCTATTTTCTGAATTCACAGAACAGCGCTTTTGAGAAGGATCTTTGTTACCGAACTCTCAGCGTAGGTTTTAAGAGTTAAAATCACCTACACGTTGATAGATTAGCTTGTAATACATTTTGCAAACTGGAGTGCTTTAGGGACAAACATCTGGATGGTCCTTAGCGTTTAGAACAGTTTCTAAAATTTGGTTTGCATTTATCGAGGACTGTATTTCTTTAAAAGATTGTATTTATTTGTTTGACAGACAGAGAGGAGAAGAGAGCACAAACAGAGAGGGTAGCAGAGGGAGAGGGAGAGAAGCAGGCTCCCCACTGAGCAGGAAGACTGCCGTGGGGCTCCATGACCCCGGGATCATGACCTGGGCTGAAGGCAGACGCTTAACTGAATGAGCATCCAGGCACCCTGAGGACTGCATTTTTTAAAAAATAGACAAAGAGGAGAAGACAATCAGACTGTTTAGGATTAGCAAATTGTATGGCAAAAAATAAAAGCAAAAATAATAATTTATGCTGATCATTAGAACCTGCTGACAACATCTTAGTGCCTTGTGTGCCTGTGCTCTGAACCAGCAGTTGAACTAATAATGACTGGCTTCCTTCTGCTTCTCTTGAATGGATTTCAGGAGGAAATAAACCAATGGAAAATCTTGCTTCTGATCTCCACTTTATGAGAGGGAGGTGGTCCATGGAGGAGCAGGCTTCAGCTACTGGTGATGTGAGAGGGAGGGGGATCATTGTAAAGCACGGTTACAGATGGAGAAAAACATCCTTGCTATTTAGAAGAGCCACTGAGACTCCTGAAAGGTATGGAGAACTTTGCTGGAGACTCAGGAAAGTCAAGTCACAGCCAGATGTTATAAGATCTAAGCTTTCACTCATCCCAAGAGAGAAAATAAGACCAAGCTGCCTTAGAATTAAAAGCCAGGGATCCTGGAGGATCTTTTAGCTGTTTTATTTTGTAATCTCTAAAATAGCTCAAGAAGTAGAGTTTGGAAAAAAAACAGACAATCATTATACAATATAATCTGGATATAATTAAAATTGAGAATGGATAGTTCTTTTTTTTAAAATTTAAAATATTTTATTTATTTATTTGACAGATAGAGATCACAAGTAGGTAGAGAGGCAGGCAGAGAGAGAGGAAGGGAAACAGTCTCCCTGCTGAGCAGAGAGCCTGATGCGGGGCTTGATCCCAGGACTCTGGGATCACAACCCAAGCTGAAGGCAGGGGCTTAACCCAATGAGCCATCCAGGCACCCCAAGAATGGATAGTTCTTAAGAAGGCTAAATAAGGGACACAATCCTGGGACTTCTGCGGGAATAACTGGGTAAAAGTGTGCGCTCTCTCTCTCTCCCCGCTGGGGTGTTAGGTTGAGAGGCTGTGGGTCTGGGGCTGCTGAGGTCCATCTCTGGTATTTCATGGGAAAAGAACACCTCAGAATGAAGCCAACACAAAGAAAAACAGCTCCAAGTTGGAGACAGATTAGTGACGTCATCTGAGTCCCAAGCTGTGGCTCTGTCCAGAACAACGTCCACCTCTCTTCTTTCCAGTTACAAAAGACAACAAATCCCCTCTCCTGCCTGAGCCATCTTAGGTTGGATTTCTGTCACTGGCAATAAAACAGTATTGGTTAATGCCCCCCGCCAAAGGCTAAATAAGGTAGAGAGTGATTCATTAAGGCAAGAATAAAGCAAGTTATTTGACACACTAAAATAAAGCAGAATACTACCTTACTCACAATATATCAAGTGACAGGAAATACTTTCTTTTCCTAATAAGAAATAATAAGGATAAAGCAAATTAAAATTATAGCATTGAGACATTATTTCTGAAAGTCTATCTAACATTCTATATTGGGAAGGATGTTGAGAATTGGATATTCTCAGAGTACTTGTAAGAGTTAAAATTGATACCAAAGACCAAATCATCCAATCAAGAAATGGGCAGAAGACATAACAGACATTTCTGCAAAGAAGACATCCAAATGGCCCAGAGACACATGAAAAAGCGCTCAACATCACTCGGCAAATACAAATCAAAACCACAGTGAGCTACCACCTCACACCAGTCAGAATGGCTAAAATTAATAAGTCAGGAAATGACAGTGTTGGTGAGGATGCAAAGAAAGGGGAACCCTCCTACACTGCTGGTGGAAATGTAAGCTGGTACAGCCAGCTTGGAAAACAGTATGGAGGTTCCTCAAAAAGTTGAAAATAGAGCTACCCTATGACCCAGAAATCGCACTACTGGATATTTACCCTAACGATACAAATGTAGTGATCCAAGGGGCACATGCACCCCAATGTTTATGGCAGCCAAGTCCACAATAGCCAAACTATGTAAAGAGCTTCGATATCCATCAACAGATGAATGGATAAACAAGATGTGGTATATATACACAATGGAATATTATGCAGCCATCAAAAAACATAAATCTTACCATTTGCAATGACGTGGATGGAACTAGAGGCCATTATGTTAACTGAAATAAGTCAATCAGAGAAAGATAATTATCATATGATCTCACTGATATGAGGAATTTGAGAGACAAGACAGAGGATCATAGGGGAAGGAAGGGAAAAATGAAACAAGATGAAACCAAAGAGGGAGACAAACCATAAGAGTCTCTTAATCTCAGGAGACAAACCGAGGGTTGCTGGAAGAGAGGGGGGTGGGAGGGATGGGATGGCTGCATGATGGACATTGGGGAGGGTATGTGCTATGGTGAGTGCTGTGAATTGTGATTGGTGAATCACAGACCTGTACCCCAGAAACAAATAATACATTATATGTTAATTAAAAAAGAGCAAAGAAAAAAGGGGGTTAAAATTGATATAACCTATTTTGAAAGACATTTGGCTGTATCTTATTTTTTTTTTTAAGATTTTATTTATTTATTTGACAGAGAGAGAGAGATCACAAGTAGGCAGAGAGGCAGGCAAAGTGGGGGGGAAGCATGTTCCCCGCTGAGCAGAGAGCCTGATGTGGGGCTCGATCCCAGGGCCCTGAGATCATGACCTGAGCCAAAGGCAGAGGCTTAACCCACTGAATCACCCAGGTGTTCTGGTGGTATCTTATAAAACTGAAATCCACATATCCTTTGATCTATTCATTTTACATATATGCCAGAGAATCATATGTTCATAAAGAGACATACTCAAGTGTGTGTTCACTACAGCATACAGCATATTAGGTAACAGTAAAAATTAGAAACAGCATGGATGTATATCAATAGGGAAATGACAAAACAAAGTGTGAGTATAATCACACAATAGAATGATACATGCAATTGTTAACATCTTAAAGCATAGATCTTAAAAACATAATGATGATTGGAAAACAACAAATTGCAAGATTATAGTTACCCCATGCTACTATTTGTGTAAGTGGAAACCTATTTGTACTGGTATAATACATGTAGTTTATAAAAATGCATTTATGTTTGAAAAATATAGAAACTGGAATGGAATAATCTTAAATGACCCCTTGATAAAGGTTGCCTCTGGGAAGGAGTATAAGTGATGAGATTTAGGGAGTAGTCTAGAAGATCTTAACTATGTTAAGCATTTTAAGTCCTTTATTTAATCTATGATTTACTTATTTATTCATTTATTTAAATGATCAAATCAACAATTCAATAAATAAAATTAGTAATTTCATTTACTTAAAGATTTAACTACATTACTTATTAATTTAATTCTTCCATTTGAAAATTGAAATAAAGCATTGACAATGGAAATTGGGGCACTGTTTCTATAGATTATCTATTCATCTATGTCCTTTATATCTTCCTTGGTAAGATAACGTAAATGAAAGATGGACACAAACAATGCTTTCAGAGTTTTGGAGTTGTAGCCAGGAAAAGAAGAGGGAAATGCCACAAGATAGCGCAAAGGAAGAGCATCAAATACCACCTGTGGAAGTAGAAGGATGTCAACTCAGAGACATCTATGCGAAGGAGATATACGGGTCCCTCAAATTACCATTAGGGAACGTCATGACACTCGAGGTATTTAGAGAGGATCATGGGTACTGTAAAATTAATTGCTTGGGAAAATAAAAGGAAGAGGAAATGGAAAGAAAGGGACAAATCGGCAAAATGATATTTGCTGTTGCTGAGACTCTACAGTGGAAAGGCAAATGAGCTGCTTCCCAGGGCTGGTTATTACAGGTAACAGCGCTCTGAATGCAGATGTCAGCGCACTGAATATGCAAGCAATCAACCACTAGTCTTGAACTGTAAAATGAAAAACAGCCACAAGCACGTGGCCCATAGGACGGTTACTATGCCACCACTATTGACAGGTTTCTTAAAAGGAGATTAAAGGAAACTGTACTCAAATTTTTTTTCTTTCTTCCTTCCTTCCCTCCCCTCCTGTACGTCTGTCCCTCCTTCTCTCTCTCTCTCTCCTTCTTCACCCCCGCAATTTTCTTACAGAAAATTAAAGTGACAAGGCTGAGAAGCATTCAATGGGTAGTTTAGATAAAGGAAAAGCAAGCTGGGATGCCTGAGTGGCTCAGTTGGTTAAGTGTCAGACTCCTGATTTCTGCTCAGGTCATGATCTCAGACTTGTGAGATGGAGGCCGGTGTAGGGCTCTGTGCTTGGGTGTGGAACCCGCTTAAGATTCTCTCTTTCTCCCTTTCCCTCTGCCCCTTTCCACCCTGCCCCCCTTTCCTCCTCTTAAAAAAAAAAAAAAAAAAAAAAAGGAAAAAAAAAAGGGGGAAAAAAAAAAGCTTTCCAACAAATATTATTCTGCTGACAAAAAGAAAAGACCAAAGGAGAAAAAAGTTAGACTGAATTTTGTGAATCACATTAATTAAAATGAACTTTGTGAATTAGAGTTGTGTTTGTGTCAACAAGAGTACAGTTTTTGTTTTTTAAAAGATTTTATTTGTCAGAGAGAGAGCGAGAGGGCGCACAGGCAGACAGAGTGGCAGCAGAGGCAGAAGGAGAAGCAGGTTTTCCGCCGAGCAAGGAGCCCAATGTGGGACTCGATCCCAGGACACTAGGACCATGACTTGGGCCATAGGCAGCCGCTTAACTGACTGAGCCACCCAGGCATCCCTGTTTTCGTTTTTTTAAAGATTTCATTTATTTATTTTACAGAGAGAGAGCAAGTGGGGTGAGGGAGGAGTGGAGGGAGAGGGAGAGAGAGAGAATCGCCAACAGACTTCACACGGAGCACAGAGCCTGATGTGGGGCTTGAGCCCAGGACCCTGAGATCATGACCTGAGCTGAAACCAAGAGTTGGATGCTGAAATGACTGAGCCACCCACGCACCGCAACAAAAGTAAAGTTTTAAAGAGAAATTAGAAAGATCCAGAGTACTAAATGACTCAGTGATTTTAAATTGGAAACTTCCAACCTTGTTAATTTATTTACTGGCTATTTAAAATCCTGAAAAGGGTCAGTTGTTATTATAACACCATTCTTTTTATACTAAAAGTCAATTACAAGCTTACCTTTCAAGAACAACAAACAAGTGGGAGAGTAGAAGGTATATTTATCAAAATCAGGTTGGTGGGTATAGTTCCAGCCCACCACTTGCTAACCTTATCACTTTGAGTAAGTTGCCCAGCTAATCTGGTTCTCAGATCCCTCACCTGGAAACAAAGGAAATAAAACAAATGCTCCATTAAATGCTTTTCTGTCCCAATATTTTAGATTTTATTATACCTAGCTAATATGCTGTGAAAAAAAAAAGGTGTTTTGAGGAAGAAAAGGTATTTGTTTAGTAGATGGTAAAAGAGGTATGTTATTGTATTTTATATAAATATATGTATATTTTACATGAATAAAATATTCCCTCAAAATTACATATCCAGAAGAACTTAGAGATGTTGGAAAGCTACTGGATTATAAATTGAATATGGAAATTCCTGCTTGGCATTTTCCTTTCTTTGATACTAAAAGAATAACCACAAGTATTTCCCCATAATTTCTCAGATGATTTGGAGATTGAGTGCTCCTTGCTCTCAAATAAATGGAAAATAATTTTGGAGTTACTGATGACTTTAGTTGGCTGTAAAAAGGTTAATTTGGTGGGGCGCCTGGGTGGCTCAGTGGGTTAAAGTCTCTGTCTTCGGCTCGGGTCATGATCCCAGCGTCCTGGGATCGAGCCCCGCATCGGGCTCTCTGCTCCGCAGGGAGCCTGCCTCCACCTCTCTCTCTCTACCTGCCTCTCTGCCTACTTGTGATCTCTGTCTGTCAAATAAATAAATAAAATCTTTAAAAAAAAAAGGTTAATTTGGTGGATTGGGGTGGGGAGAAAGAGTCTGAGGGAAAAACAGAAAGAATGTGTGAATAGGATTTGGGGAGATGATATAAAGAACATGGTAATGTCACTGGGGACTAAGAACATGAAAGGAAGGAAGAGACTGCGGGAGGAAGAAGTGGGAAGGAGAATCACCTTATAACTGACATGGAATCAAATAGTAGTTGGGAAGTTTCAGAAGGAAGTTAGATGAAGGATACCCTAGGTTCCTTGGAGCCGCACCACATATATTACTTAAGACTGCAACTTAAGCTGCTGTGAGATCCCAAAATACAGTGGAGATCAAAATTACAAAATTAGTCTTTCTCACAGAGCTGCACAGGGTTGAGTTTTCTGGGCTGATAAGGCTGTTCTGTAAATTTTTGTGTGTGCTGCTGTTGTCTTCACAGTCAAACCTGGGTCATGACCACACCCTTAAGAAGTGGTAAGTGAGAAAGTCAGAGAAAAAGAGTTTATCTTTATTTAGAAGATGATGTTGATGATATAATTCTGTTCTCATTCCACTGGCCAAATTTGGTCACATGGCCACATCTCACTGCAAAGAAGGATGGGAAATGTAGTCTCCAGTGGGCAGTCAGGTACCCAGATAAAATTAGAATACCCAACCCCTCTCTGCAAAAGAAGGTGGAAATGGGGCCACCTGGGTGGCTCAGTGGGTTAAAGCCTCTGTCTTCGGCTAGGGTTAGGATTCCAGAGTGCTGGGACCAAACCCTGCATTGCGCTCTCTGCTCAGCGGGGAGCCTGCTTCCCTTCCTCTCTCTCTGCCTGCCTAATTGTGATCTCTGTCTGTCAAATAAATAAAATCTTAAAAAAAAAAAAAAAAAGAAGGTGAAAATGGATGCTGCCTAGTAAGGAGTTTGCTAAAGATGGGAGTGGGTTTCATACCCTAAAAGAGCTGAGTGGGAAATCTAGCCAAGGGCACTTAAAGGAAGTATTTCGGGCATACAACTTGTCATGTAAGAGTCAAGTCATTGGGGCACCTGGGTGGCTCAGTGGGTTAAGCCTCTGCCTTCGGCTCAGGTCATGATCCCAGGGTCCTGGGATCGAGCCCCACATCAGGCACTCTGCTCTGCGAGAAGCCTGCTTCCTCCTCTCTCTCTCTCTGCCTGCCTCTCTGCCTGCTTGTGATCTCTGTCTGTCAAATAAATAAAAATCTTAAAAAAAAAAAAAAAAGAGTCAAGTCATTGGTGCAGAAATCCCAATGCTCACTGACCATGTATTTCCTATCTCTAGTTTCCTAGCATAGGCCAAATTTACCCAAGGTGTCTGGTGAAGACGTTACCTCATCAGCATCTAGAACCTCTCTCACTGACTGGCAAGAGGAATGCTTAACTGGGCCATGTGACTTTGCTTGGGCTGAGTAACTTTCCCCATGTCTGGAATACTGGAAAACCTGGGAGAATGCCAGACCTGTGGGGCTCTGGCAGCTAGTGTGGTCTACTTGGAAAGATGAGCTAAAAACCTGAACATAAGTTGGAACAGGGGCACCTAGGTGGCTCAATGGGTTAAAGCCTCTGCCTTTGGCTCAGGTCATGATCCTAGGGTCCTGGGATCAAGCCCTGCATCAGGATCTCTGCTCAGCAGGGAGCCTGCTTCCCCCCCTCTCTCTGCCTGCTTCTCTACCCACTTGTGATCTCCGACTGTCAAATAAATAAATAAAATCTTTTAAAAAGTAATTTGGAACAGAAGTTATAACTGTCTTGTTACCAAAAGGTGTATATACCTGACTCAATATCAAAAAAGCAATCTATACATACAATTTAAATGAAATTTACATGCAGAGTCAATATAGGGAAGATCAAATACTATAAAGAATGGAGCATGAAAAAATATATATATTTTTAAAGATTTTATTTATTTATTTGAGAGAGAGAGACAGTGAGAGAGAGCATGAGTGAGGAGAAGGTCAGAGGGAGAAGCAGACTCCCCATGGAGCTGGGAGCCCGATGCAGGACTTGATCCCGGGACTCCGGGATCATGACCTGAGCCCAAGGCAGTCGTCCAACCAACTGAGCCACCCAGGCGTCACGAGCATGAAAATATTTTGAAACTTCACTCTTAAGTGGAGAATTTTATTAGAAGATGCTACACTGAAAGACATTAGTTACAGGAAAGAAAATTAGTTTCATTTTAAATATTTTATTTACTAATCTCTGATAAAAAATATATTATCCAAATGTATGTTTTTCCTTATTCCAGTGTCACAGTGGATGTACCTGTTGTATAAAAAGGTGCTTCATTAGCTCACCGTCCCTATTCTCAGAAACAAGAAATCGTGTCCCCAGAGTACATCTCAGATTAAATGGAATTGCGGTAAGTAAAACCTGTCAATAGCTATAGGCAGATTCCAACAGATTAAGTAAAAAGATTGCTAAGGAAAGCTATACACTTTATTTTCATTAATTGATTCAGTGCAGCAGTAATCCACCGGGAAACATGATACATGTTACCTCTTCCAAGTTTGTTTCAATTTTTATGGAAGGCCATGTGTGTCTTTTATGGAAGTTATAGTTTTGTTCTGCACAGAGGAAGGGGTTTTCAATGTTTCTTTGCCATTTGGTATTCTGTTTGACTGCCTAGAAGTTTTGAATGTCCTGCTTATGCTGCCTAATTTCCCAGCTTAGAAATGTGTCCCTTCTCAAGGCCAGACACAGATGTTGTCAACCTCTCTTCTAGCTAGGATAGGGGGCTGTGACCTGTGCTCTGCCAGTTAGGTACATGAATGTCAGTGTCTGAGTTAAAAGTTCAAACTGAAGAAACAGTTACCATGCCTGATCCATCTCTGCCACAGTGGTTGTACTTCTCTCTTCTTTCTGGAGATCCCACTAACAGAAATTCTAGTCTCATTAGCTACAATCCAGTGTAGCACCTGTGACCACAGGTACCAAAGTAGTTGTGAGATGTCATCTGGATGCTCTTCCTTGGTCCACGGGCTCTTTTCTGCCCATGATAAAGAGGGTAAGTTACCTAGTACCCTCTGTTTAGAATAATACAGCGCCTCTCTAATTATGGTAATAAAGCTTGTCACATACATTTGGACCTGGATCTGCAAATTACAAGACGGTGAAAAAATGTTCGTATCCAGATGTGGTTGGTTTTATTTGTTTGTTTTAAACATTAAATGTGTGTGTGTGTGTGTGTGTGTGTGTGTGTAACATTAAATGAATGGACTGGTTTCTTTGTCTAAAACAGAGTTACACTGTAGTGGGAGCCCTGATATTCTAGTAAAGAGAAAATAGGCATGATTCCTTCTGTCAATACCAGCTGAGAATGAGCAAATCATTTTACTTATCTGGGTTTCATTTAACTAATGCATAAAATGGAAAGAGAAACAAGTACTTGTCTGATTTGTGCTATTGCCAGTTAAATGTTTTAGCTGACAGACAGCTTTTGGTTTCATATTTGCCCTTATGTGTGCTCTGTTTTGTCTGGGGGCCAAATGTCTAAAAACTACCCTTCCCAGACTTCCTTGGGAAGCTTTTATTTAGGTTGTGCCAACAGGAGGAGGTGAGAAAAAACAGGAAGAAGGAAGGAAGGAAGGAAGGAAAGAAAGAAGGAAGGAAGGAAGGAAGGGAGGGAGGGAGGAAAGAAAGAAGGAAGGGAGGGCGGGAGGGAGGAAGAAGTAGCATCAACAGTATAAACAGACAGCTCTTGGCTCCTAGACTCTGACGTGGGCGGTGTGAGCCCACTAGCAGTAGCAGCCCTGTCAAGTCCCACAGAAGGTTCCATAGCAGCCTTGGTGACACTGACCACAGCAGGAACCGCTCTGGGAGACGCTGCGCTGCAAAGCTTCAGAGGCAAGAGTAAGTCAGCAGCCTCCTCAGTCTCGGGTGGGACAACAGTCATTCCAAAGCAGCAGGTAACCCCAGTGACACCGTAATCCTGACCTCCTGATTACCTCACATTCATTCCTAACATAATAGCAGCCTTCCACAGTTACTTACCAATGAGTAGCTTCATCTTCCCTTTCTGCTCTGCAAGCCCTTCCCACACTTTTATAAATATTTCTCTGTATCCAATCCCCTCTATTTACAATTCCTGTACTAGTTTTGTTTACCCAACTGTACACTGGTTACAATCAGGCCAAATCCCCCCACCACATTTTATATTTTGAAATTTCTTTTATTACTAAAATCTATCATTCAAAAATTAGAACTATAATATTGATTTGGAATTTCTGAGCAAAGGCACCGTGATGCTAACAGACTTTCATATTTGATCTTAAGGGAATGCATTCTACCAGGTAAATACTTCCCCAAGACCCACGAGAAAATCTGTATAAAAGAAAACACAAAAATATTTTTAAACTATTGAAAACATTTTTGAGTGTTGTTAGGACTTCTGGAGCAAGTATCCTGAAATGAAGTCAGCTAATTGAGGGAAGCCTCAGTTTTGCACAAAACAATTCTTCAGTGGCACAGAATGATAGGTAATACACCATAGAAAATATACTGGTAGAGCTTTAACAATCTAATGAAGATGGGAGAAAAACTAGGAGGGGGCAAGTCCTACAAAGAAGGGAGGTGCACACAAGGGAGTCCAACATGGGCTACCCATTTCCCTGGAGACATTTTCCAGTTCCTAACTTCAGCATGGCAAGAAAGGAACATGACACACATAAATGGCAATGGGAGTACAATTGGAGTGGAAATTAAAATGCCAAAGAGAAAAGAGATAATGGAACAAAGAATATCTGAATACATAATCACCAAGACTTTTGCAAATCTAAAGATGTCAACAAATACTACAAACCACAAAGAAAGACATAAAATAAAACCACACCTAGGCACACCCTAATAACATGGATGAAAAAACAAACAAGAGATAAAGAAAAAAAAATCTTAAATAAATCCGGGGTGGGGGGAGGTTAAACAAAAAGAGAAAAGAAACAGTATTTTTCACAGTAGCAACAATAAGGCTGCTAATGTCTCCATAGAAGAAAGGAGGAGAGAAATGGAGAAAGCCAGACCAGGAGACAAAGAATGACCTCATTAAGATACTGAAATAACTGCGAACCTAGGATCTTATATGCAGAAGAGACAGGAAAAGGAGATTTGAAAAAAATGATATTTTGAGACAAAATCTGTGATATTTTGTCCTCCCTGGATTCCCCCTAAAAGAAATAAAAAAAATGGATCTCCTTAAGCAAAAGGAAATGATCTCTGACTAAAACACAGAAATTCAGGAAGCTAAGAAGAACAATGTAAGTTGTTCATTGTGTGGTTAAATCCAAAGTAGTGTTGCTTTTCCAAAATGATGACAATGAAAATGGGATCTTGAGGGGCTCAAATTATATGTTGAGTTAAAAATCAAGGACCACAGATACACTAAAGGCAAGAGTTCTTACATTCTACTTTCCTGATATTGACTGGGAAATGGTCAAAGAACTAATTTATAGTAGTCTCTGCTAAGTCACTTATGCATATTATGATATCCAAGACAACCAAGGGGAAGAAGAATAGAATATAACTAATAAGCTAAAAGAAGGGAAAGTGGACTAGTAAATCACTTGACTTGCCTAGTCCAAAAAAAGGCAAATGACAAGTAAGAAAAAACAGAAGAATAGCAATGGCAACATGGCACCCAGTAATACCAGAAATTAATTAAATTACAAAAATAAATAGTCCTACTACATTGCAAAGATTGCCAAAACAAATTCTATACTACCTAAATATAAGTACACAGATCTATTGAAAATTAAAAGATGTAAAAAGGTAAATCATAAAAACATTAATCAAGGGGCGCCTGGGTGGCTTAGTGGGTTAAACCTCTGCCTTTGGCTCAGGCCCGCATCCGGCTCTCTGCTCAGCAGGGAGCCTGCTTCCCCCCAATCTTTCTCTGTCTGCCTCTCTGCCTACTTGTGATCTGTAAAATAAATAAATAAAATCTTAAAAAAAAACCCCCACACATTAATCAAAAGAAGGCTGATGGGGGCGCCTGGGTGGCTCAGTGGGTTAAGCCTCTGCCTTTGGCTCAGGTCATGATCTCGGGGTCTTGGGATCGAGCCCCGCATGGGGCTCTCTGCTCAGCAGGGTGTCTGCTTCCCCCTCACCCCCCCTACCCTCCTGCTTCTCTGCCTACTTGTGATCTCTCTCTCTCTCTCTCAAATAAATAGACAAAAACTTAAAAAAAAAAAAAAAGAAAGCTAATGTAGCAATATTATTATCTGACAAAGTAGAATTTAAGTGAAGAAGCATTAATAATGAAAAAAGGGACATCTATGATAAAAGGGTCAGTCCATCAGGAAAACATATACCTGTGATCTGATCTCAATTTACTTCAGATTATCTGGCATTTCCTCTCTTTTCTCCTCTTTGATTTGGAGTAAATTATTATGGATCACAAATAAAATTACTTTTAAATTTCATTATTCTCTCAGAACAGCATCAAAGATTCCAATATCAATCTTGAAAATACTGTTTCAGAAGTGCCTGGGTGGCTCAGTCAGTTAAGTGTCTGACTCTTGATTTCAGCTCAGATCATGATCTCAGGGCTGTGAGACTGAATCCTGAGTGTGGCTCCATGCTGGGTGTGGAGCCTGTTTAAGATTTTCTCTCTCCTTCTCCCTCTGTTTATCCCCACCCTGCTCCCACTCACGATCCCTCTAAAAAAAAAAAAAAAGAGAGAGAGAAAGAAATACTCTTTCAATTTGGTACTTAGTACATTTTGTTTTTATTTCTCACATGATTTGTTTTTTCTAGAAAAAAATTAAAAGACTAAATAACTCATATTTCTTGAATAATTCTCAGAGCCATAGAATATTTAGAAAAGAAAAAAAAAGGAAAACAAGTTTAGAAATGTAATTTAACAAAAACCAGTGATTTCCTGCCCTGATTGGAAGTGTGGTATTTATTCATTATAGAACATGAAAATGTAAAAAGTAAAAAGAACCATATAAAATATCAAAAGTCCCCTATAATACTATCCTAAGCAGAACTAATACATTTGCTTGTTTATTTTCTTCCAGATTGTTTGAGAGAGAAGTGGAAATCGTATTGCATATACAATTATTTATTCTGTTTTTTACTATATGGAGAATGCACGTATCCTCATTCAGTAAATCACTTTTGAATATATCTATTTTCATGACTGTACAGTATCACCCATTTGACCCCCCAAATCTGTGTCTCATCTTTTTCAAATGTCATTCTTTTTCTGAGGCTAATCTGTGACTATCAAATAAAACAGCTCCCTAGCCCTCTGGCTTTAGGTAGGTTTGGACTATAGGAAACATGGGTAGGACAACACAGAAAGGACAAAGTAGGAGGTAGGAATTTTATTCATACGCTGCCATATTAGTTTCAAGTGTAGAACTTAGTGATTCGCCCCTTACATAAACACCCAGTGCTCACCACAGTAAGTGCCCCCTAAATCTCCATCTTCCATTTAACACATCCCCCTCCCCACCACCCCACCAGCAATTTTCAGTTTGTTCTCTACAGTTAAGAGTCTGTTTTCAGGTTTGCCTCTCTTTTTTCTTCCCCTCTGTTCATCTGTTTTGTTTTTTAAATTCCACATATGATTGAAATCATGGTATTTGTATTTCTCAGACTTATTTTGCTTAGCATAATACACTCTAGCTCCACATCATTGCAAATAGCAAGATATCATTCTTTTTGATGTCTGAGTAATATTCCATTATATAAATATAAATATACATATTTATACACACACACACACACACACACACGAACGCACCCCTCGCATCTTCTTTATCTACTCATCAGTCGAGGGGCAGTTGGGCTCTTTCCATAATTTGACTATTGCTGACAATGCTGCTGAACATTGGGTACATGTATCCCTTCAAATTAGTATTCTTATACCTCTTGGGTAAATACCTCATAGTGCAATCGCAGGGTTGTTTTTAACTTTTTTAAACTATTTTTAACTTTTTAAAAGAATATTTTATTTATTTATTTGACAGAGAGCGAGACATCTCAAGTAGGCAGAGAGGCAGGCAGGGAGAGCGGGGGAAGCAGGCTCCCTGCTGAGCAGAGAGCCCCATGCAGGGCTTGATCCCAAGACTCTGGGATCATGACCTGAGCAGAAGGCAGAGGCTTAACCCACTGTGCCACCCAGGTGTCTTATTTTTAACTTTTTAAAAAAAGATTTTATCTATGTATTTGAGAGAGAGAGAGAGAGTGAGCACAAAAGGGGGGAGCACCAGGGGGAGAGGGAGAAGCACACCTCCCAGTGAGCAGGGAGCCTGACACGGGCTGAATCCCAGGACCCCGAGTTCACAACTGAGCCACATAGGCGCCCCAATTTTTAAATTTTTGAGGAACCCCCATACTCTTTTCCAGAATAGCTGCACCAGTTTGCATTCCCACTAATAGTTTAAGAGGGTTCCCTTTTCTCTGTATCCTTGCCAACAACTGTTGTTTGCTGTGTTGTTAATTTTGGTCAAACTGACAGGTGTGAGGTGGTAACTTGTCATGATTTTGTTTTGCGTTTCCCTGATGATGAGTGATGTTGAGCATCTTTTCATGTGTTCATTAGCCATCTGTAAGTCTTCTTTGTAAAAATGCTTACCCAAAGCAATCTACACATTTAATGCAATCCCATCAAAATACACCAGCATTTTTCACAGAGCTCGAACAACCAATCCTAAAATTTTATGCAACAAAAGACCCTGAAGAGCCAAAGAAATCTTAAAAAAGAAATGAAAAGCTGCAGGTGTCACAATTCTGGACTTCAAATTACATTACAAAGCTACAGTCATCAAGACAGTATGGTACTGGAACAAAAACAGACACATTTATCAGTGCAAAAGAATAGAAAACCCAGAAATAAAGCCACAACTATATAGTCAACTGATCTTTGATAAAGCAGGAAAGAATATCTTGGAAAAAAAATAGTCTCTCCCATAAATGGTGGTGGGAAAATTGGACAGCAACATGAAAAAGAAAGAAACTGGACCACTTTCTTATACCACGCACAAAAATAAATTCAAAATGGATGAAAGACCTAAATATGAGACAGGAAAGCATCAAAATCCCAGAGGAGAACACAGGCAGTAACTAACCTCTTTGACATAGGCCATAACAACTTCTCACTAGATAGGTCTCCTAAGGCAAGGGAAACAAAAGCAAAAATAAATGATCAGGACTCCATCAAGATAAAAGCCTTCTGCACAGTGAGGGAAACAATCAACAATACTAAAAGGCAACCTTCAGAATGGGAAAAGACATTTGTAAATGACATCTAATAAGGGTTGGTATCTAAAATATATAAAGAATTTATAAAACTCAATACCCCCCCAAAAATAATCCAGTTTAAAAATGTGCAGAAGATATGAGATTCTGCTTTTTTAAAAAAATATAAATCTCCTACATCTACCAACACTCCTAAAATCTATTATTTCTAACAGTTTACCTGAAAAGTCTCTTAGACTTTTATGGAGATAAATATAAGAGTTATAATTAAGATTTGTTTCTTTCCAATTTATCTACCTCCCATTTTTAGATCATATTGCATTGTCTAGGAATATAATACAATGCTGAGTGCAAGTAGATGTAATGGGCATAATTTTCTTCCTGATTTCAAGGGGAATACTTCTAAATTTTACTACTAAATATAAGCTATTGCTTTAAAATATATTTCTAAATGTTGAATTATTCAAACAGTATAAATATCTTATTGTTTTAAGATTTTATTTATTTATTTGAGAGAGAATGACAGAGCGAGGAAGAGAGAAAGAGAGTGCGCATGAGAGGGGAGAGGATCAGAGGGAGAAGCAGACCTCCCACTGAGCAGAGAGCCCCATGCAGGACTCCATCGCTGGACTCCAAGATCATGACCTGAGCTGAAGGCAACCATCCAACCAACCAAGCCATGCAGGTGCCCACAAATAGTATAAATATTTTAAAGCTTTTTGGTGTATATTATGAAATTCCTCTTCAGAAAAATATTTCACATTACTGTCTATATTTTCTGAGAGTGCCTTTTCCCACATAGTCATGCCAACATTAAGTGTAAATTAGATATGTTTCATTATTTATAATGAAACAGGTTTTTTTAAAGTTATGATTCATTATCATATTCATGAAAAAAGTTTAAACATTATAGAAAAATAAAATCTCCCTTCCTACCTCCTGATGTTTCCACTTCTACCCTTTAGAGACAATCACTATTAGAAAAACTTGTTCATCTGTAAATATTTAAAAAAAAATAATACATGACTTTATGGTTGTTTTTAAAGAGGTGTAATTGGTATGTTAAATTATTATTTAGAAAGAAATGAAAGAAATTATAGCTTCTAACTTCTTAATGGTTTTATAGAAAGGCTGTTTTTGGTCCACCCACATTAAAATTACAGGAATTGAAGAAAAATTGTAGAAACTGAAAAAATATTTAGCTCGAGTGTACAACTGAACATTACTCTCTCATTTTTCAAAGGAGAAAACAGAGTTTCATAGACATTAGAACTCTGTAATTGTCAGCTAGAAGGTAAGTCATATGATGGAGGACAGACCCAACTGACCCCCATAAGGACCAATTATCTTTCTCTGCCCCATAGCCACACCTAAATCCAAACTGACTACAGAAGTTGAGGGGATGAGGGAGAAAGTAAGATTAAGGTTCTGATGACAATCAGTCAAGAATATTGTCCTTGTAGGTGGCTGACATATTCCATTTACTTTAAAACAAATGTTGGGGTACCTGGGTGGCTCAGTGGGTTAAAGCCTCTGCCTTCAGCTCAGGGCATGATCCCAGAGTCCTGGGATCGAGCCCCACATCGGGCTCTCTGCTTAGCAGGGAGCCTGCTTCCTTCTCTCTCTCTTCCTGCCTCTCTGCCTACTTGTGATCTCTGTCTGTCAAATAAATAAAATCTTTAAAAAAACAAAAAACAAAAAACAAATGTTAACTTGCCTATTTTCTAAAGTCATGAAGCCAGATTTCCTATTTTAAAATATTTCAGAAACATTTAAATCTTTGAGGGCCAAGATTCCTTCCACATAGAGGCCCTTAAAATTACTTTAGTTTGGGTCATTTTTCTCTAACATAAATACTAGAAACTAAAAATAAATAAATAAATAAATAAAATAAAAAACAAACCATTTCACTCTACCTGCTATACCTAGTTTTTTCTGAAGTGAGATGTTTGTTCCCCAGCTGCATAAATGTAAGTCATAAAAAAATACTAAATGTTGACAGCTTTACTTCACCTGAAATTTACATTAGGTAGTCACTGGGCTATGGAAGGCACAATGTCTATGAGAGAACTCATCAAAAATATAGATATAAAACACATACCCGCCTTTTGTCTCAGAAGGCTGCATGACTTTTATCTCATCCCATAAATAATGGAGGCATCAGCACATTTATCTGCACACAATAACAAATCCCATCCTCCTGGTAATTGTAAAAACACTGAAGTCCGTTATTGACCTTGTGTAAAATATAGGCATGGGACAAAAAGGTGAAGAAACTTTTTGTCTGTCTACATTCACTTCTGAAGCCCCATCACACACTTTGAAAACCATTAAACTAAAAGTCAGTGATGTGAAAAGGAGGAGGAAAAATATATTATTGAATAAAGCAAAACAGACAAGTTAAATCAAAAGATGCATTCATCCACACCATGTCACTCAATGTTCCTATTTTCTCTGCTTAAGTTGTTTTTGAGATATTTGCATTAAGGGAAGGCTAAAACTTCAGATCTCAGAGCTATGACTTACACTGTTACTTCTCACATTCTTTTACTTTGCTCACTCATTTAGCAGATGAATAGTTTCTGTGAATGTATTTCCAAAGTATAAAACTTTTCCTGTGTTGTTAGAACACACATATTCTGAGTTATATTCAAAATGATCAGCAAATATTTGTTGATGATGATTTGCAAATACTTATTATGCCCTCATCTTAATCTCTGCTAGTTACCCTGGGCAGGGTTCTCAAACTGTCCATTGCCCTGGGGAGGAAGTCATACATACATAATGGATGGATGACATGATAAGTGATGAGTCATTAACTCTTCCAATGAGCAAAACACAATAATTACTGTAACAGTTCAGGGAAGAGGGAGACAAATGCAAGCCACAGAAATGAAAAGAGGCTCTTTAATCAAGGTAGGATTTAAGCTGGAGCTTCACAATTAAAATTGAAACAATTGAGAAGACAACAAAAAATGTTCCACAATGGACAGGGTGAAGGCACATGATGTATATGAACTTTATATGTACTCAACGGACAAGATGATGGGTTTTCTTGGGGTAAGAAAGGGATATGAGTTTGAGTACAGAGTGCAATGACCAGTTATCAAAAGTCTTTAAATACAGGCCAAATAGTGTGAACTTGATTTGAAAGATGAGAGCCAACAAACACTCAGAATGTGAGCCTTGACTTACCCTTCCATGGCATACACCATTTTTTACATTAAGACTTTATTATTTGGGGGGGGGGCAGTTTAAGGTTCACAGTAAAATTGAGTTAAAGCACAGATATTTCTTACAGACTCCCTGCTCCCCCTCTCCACACACAGCTTCCCCCCACCACATTCCCTACCAGAGTAGTGTATTTTTTTTTTTTTTTGAAGATTTTATTTATCTATTGGACAGAAAGAGATCACAAGTAGGCAGAGAGGCAGGCCGAGAGAGAGCTGGGGGGAAGAAGGCTCTCCCAGAGCAGAGAGCCCGATGGGGGGTTTGAGCTCGGGACCCTGGGATCATGACCTGAGCCAAAGGCAGAGTCTTAACCCACTGAGCCACCCAAGCGCCCCCACTTTATTTTTATTTATTTATTTATTTATTTTTTAAAAGATTTGTTTCTCTGAGAGCAAGAGAGCACGCTTGGGAGTGGAGCGGGGGGCAAAGGGAGAGGGAGAGAGAATCTCCAGTAGACCCCCCACTTAAGCGAGGAGCCCAACGTGGGGCTTGATCCCACAACCCTGACATGACTTGACCTGAAACCAAGAGTCGGACACTCAAATGACTGAGCCATCCAGGCATCCCCAGAGTAGTACATTTGTTACAATAGAAGAACTTACACTGCTATATCATAATCATCCAAAGTCCATGGTTTATCTTGATTTTCCTATAGCACTATTACTTTTTAACATAATACATAGTTCACTTAATTATTAAATTTATTATTTCTCTATTATAATTATAAACTCAATGAAAACAGGAATCTTTGTTTCTCTTATTTACTGATCTATACAAAGCATTCAGAATAAGTCATATATTCAAAAATATTTTCAAATGAATAAATAATAATAATAGTAAGTAGTAACGATTAAAGCTCTCCAAGAGCATTTACTTTTTTTAAGAGTTAAATTTCCTACTAAGCATGATGGCATTTTTCTTTCCCGTTACACTTTATAACAAATGTTGGAAAAAACTAAGATTTAGGCTGAGTTTATATAACCAACTTTTCATGGCTGTCTAACTCTAAGACTCTAAACTCTCTCTATGGATTGCTGTGGCTAGAATATATTAAAAAATAATAACTCTGCTCTTAGTTAAGACATAGCAGCATCCAAAAGTAAGATTGTAAAAGAAGGAAATTATTTGCTAGAAAGAAAGTGTGGAGGCCGAGAAAAATCAAGGCCATCCCACCTCAGGTTTAGTCTTAGCATAAGTACAGCCATCTCAGACCCCTGTGCCCAAGGGCTGAACTTTCCTTACTTTACTTTAGTTCCAGGAAGCCCCACCCTACTTTAGTTCTAAAGACTCCCACCCTACTTTAGTCCCAGGAAGCCCACCCTGCTTTGGTTCCAAAAACCCCCACCCTGCTTTAGTAACAGGAACCCATAAATACCCCTGCCTTAACTAAGCTCGGGGTCCAAGTCCCTACTCTGCCTTGTCGGGTATACTTGGGCCCCAGCTTAAGCTTGTCAAATAAACCCTTGTGTGATTGCATCAGTGCTTGGCTCCTTGGTGGTCTCTCAGACATGAAAACTCGGGCACAACAAAAGTCCTCTTGGGAATGATGTTGGAATTCGATCAAAATTCTAAATTTTGATTCGATTGAATGAAACACTATAGCAATATTTCAGACAGAACAGAGGAAATTTTTCTCAAATTAGTGACTATTTACTTCATCTTTCCATTAAAGCTAATTATGATTGAATTCATAACCTAAAATTCAAATATATATATAAGTGAGCTGACACCAATTCTTTCAAATTGAGATTGTATAGTGATTTTAGGTAATGTCTATTATATTGAGGTAAATTACACTTTAATTAAAACATTTCAATGATTTTATATTTCAAAGTTTCATTTTCGAGAAATATATAGCTTTTCTGTCAAATTATTAACATATTATAACCCTCTTTCTGCCTCACTATAAAAGGGTATCAGGAAGGTCAGTTAGGAAGGTTTTAAACATGCCAACCACATCCATTAAGTTCCAGTAGCTTAGAAATCTCATAATTATTCCATCTTCTCATAGTAGTAAAGTACTGTAAAATCCAATCTTATTTTCAACACAAACTTAAAATGAGAGAGATGTAGAAAATAAGAAAAACCTCCAACTTATCAAAATCTCTAAACTATAAATTTTCTCAAAAAAAAAAAAACCCTAGAAAAATGTACATTTTAATTTGGTACAACTGCAGCATATAGCAAAATGGAAAATGGCTCTCTTGTGAAAGGCAATCTTCCCTTTGTCAAAGCACTGACAAACCAAAGATAATTTATTTATTGATCTTTCTCATTTTAAAATAAAAGAATTCTCTCAAGGAAACAAAAACAAGGTAAAGAGTTGGGCTTCATTATGTAAAACCAATAAAGGCAAATGTAATTTACAAAAAAATACATGTTACGTGATGCGCATTGAAGAAAGACATAGGTTTCCTGTTTCGGTAAGTAAGGACATGTACTACTGCATTTTGGAAGGCTGTTTCTTTACTTCAAAAGGAGACCTCACCATTTTGAAAATATTTTGGCAGGACTGATACCAAGGACTATTTTCTCTTCCCTCCCTCCCTCCCTCCCTTCCTTCTTACCTTTCTTCCCACTTCCTTCCTTCTTTTAAGAAAAAATTGTGGGGGCGCCTGGGTGGCCCAGTTGGTTAAGCAATTGCCTTCAGCTCAGGTAATGATCCTGGAGTCCTGGGATCGACTCCCACGTCGGGCTCCCAGCTCCAAGCGGAGTCTGCTTCTCCCTCTGACCTTCTCCCCTCTCATGCTCTCTCTCACTGTCTCTCTCTTAACTAACTAAATAAAATCTTAAAAAAAAATATTGGGGGGGGTGCCTGGGTGGCTCAATGGGTTAAAGCCTCTGCCTTCAGCTCAGGTCATGATCTCAGGGTCCTGGGATCGAGTCCCGCATCGGGCTCTCTGCTCAGTGGGGAGCCCACTTCCCCTCTCTCTCTCTCCTTGCCTCTCTGCCTACTTGTGATCTCTGTCCGTCAAATAAATAAATAAAATCTTTTAAAAAAATGGGAAAATTATAAAAAAATTAAAAAAATAAAAAAATTGTGGTAAAATATACATAACAAAATTTGCCACTTTAACCATTTTTTTAAGTGTACAGTTCTGCGGCATTAAGCATATTCACATTGTCCTGAAACCATCTTTTTCTGTTACACTTTTAAATAAAGCATATTATAATGATCTAATCTGCTTTATCAAATCTTATCTGGGCCAACACTAGGATACAGATTAAGGTCAGGGAGAAATTTCTCAGGGAGTTCTATAACCACATGATTTCCATTTCCCTAGTGAAGTGTGTAATATAAGAACACTGATGGGCCTAGAAATTAAGACACCTTTGCCCGCCTTTACTTTTGACTTGCTTCTGTGAATTCATGTGAACCACACCACATTATCCCAAAGTGTATTCCCTGGATTACCAGTTCTGGGGAGTTCATAGGTATTACCCAGAAAGGGGGTATGTGATCAAATAACTTTGGATCTACTATTTAAACAGGTTTCCTCTCTGCAGCGGTTTCTTAGATGTCATTTGCTCCTGTGTGTTGTGACTCTTTCAGGAAGAAATACAGTAGATATTTCACCAATGAACTTTATTATCTCTTGAAAATGTTTTAGGACTATTTTTCAAGCCCTGGAAAACATGAAATTTCAGTTCTACAGATCCGTCATGGTGATTTCAAAATACTTTGGCACTAAAAATTTCAAAAAAATTTTTTAATTTGCTGTTTCCTTATCTTGGAACCTACTGTCACCTTTTCAGATCCGTCTTCGTTCTCCACCTATTTCCTGCAAAACTCTGTACCTTTCTGATGTTGTTCTTCCTCCCCAGCATTTTTACTCTCAAAATTGTACTCATAAGAGGCTAGCTATGACAGAAATACATATAGAAGCGAGAAGGAGAAAATAAATTCATTATTGAAGTCTTAAGAAATAAGAAGTCTAAAGCATACTAAAAGAATGCTTTGCAAGAGTATCAGCTTAAGAGCTCTGTGTGATGGGAAGACATGGAGAAAGTTCCAGTGAGGGCATCTCAGTATGCCTTCTGCACCCTGTCCTCCCTGGGGTCTCTGTTGGACATGGATTAGCAGGGAGGGATAGATCAACATTCTATACTGTTTAAAGCTGTATCCATTTTATCCCCACATCCACCCCCAATCCACCACTACTTTCAAAAAAAGATTCACTTCTCCAGACCCTAGAAGAAGATCAGAGTGTTCAGTCCACTCTCTAATGGGGAGGATGAGTCACAGAGCTCAAGCGAGTGCCAATCATAAAGAACAGAGAACCTCAGATACCACAAAAAGCAACCTGAGCTACTAAAGATCTCTGGCTTCTCTCTTACATTTTGGTCCTCTGCAAAGTCAACACTGAGCTACTAACACTTGACAAGGATAAGATTTTGCGCATTTTTGAAAATATTTATATACACTGTACTCTGTGACAGACAGTGAGCCAAATCCATTGGCAATGGAAAGGTTTTCATTTTCACAAAGAAAGATGATGGGGGTGGGGCGCCTGGGTGGCTCAGCAGGTTAGCCTCTGCTTTTCGCTCAGGTCATGATCTCAGGGTCCTGGGATCGAGCCCCACATCGGGCTCTCTGCTCAGCAGGGAGCCTGCTTTCCCCTTTCTCTCTGCTTACTTATGATTTCTTTCTCTCTTTGTCAAATAAATAAATAAAATCTTAAAAAAAAAAAAGAAAGATGATAGGGAATATAATCAAAGACATCTTGACAGGAACAGTGGGATAAGCATTCCCTTCAGCCAGAACTTCCAAAGCAGACTGCCTGCAAATGCCACACTAGACTCATAGAGTCTTGGAAAATGGGAAAATTTCCTTCTTTAGACCATTATGGTGGTGTTTGGTCAATACCTTAGTGGTTCAAGGCCATTACAATACTCTATGAAAGGCAAGACAGGGGCAAGGGGATATTTACCAAAAATGGGAACTCCCTAAGTATAATTTTTGCCTCTGATCTTCCCCTCTCTCTATTGCTAAAGAAAGGTCATTGGTTCCTTCAGGGCTATCCTATTTCCACTCATCCTAGTCTTGGAATCTGTGTGTGTATGCATGTGTGTGTCCCTCTCCCTCTCTCTCTTTGCTTTAGTTCCTCTTACCCACTAACCACCCTCCCAGCTTAGTTTCTTTTCTTTTCCTTTTAAGATTTTATTTATTTATTTTAAAGATATATAAGGGGGTGGGGCGTGAGGAGCAGAGGAAAGGGACAAGCAGATTCCCTGCTGAGCACAGAGCCTGCTGTCGCAGGGCTCGATTCAAGGACTGAGATCATGCCCAGAGCGGAAACCAATTTGGACACTTAACCAACTAAGCCACCCAGGTGCCCCTCAGCAATAGTGGCAATAAGAAGCTCAATCACTTCAGATGGCAAGTCAGAAAAACAAACAAAAACATGTTGTCTAGTGGCAACATCTGCCTCTGACCTTATGATGTAGTCCACACTAAAGATAAGTGTTTTGGATTAAATGATGATCCCAAAAGTTATGTTAAATCTTAATCTCCAGGACCTGTGAATGCAACCTTACTTGGAAATCAGGTCTTTGGGGATAATCAAGTGAAGATGAGATCATACTGCAGTAGAATATGTCCTAAATCCAATGACTGGTGTCCTATTAAAGACAGAGAGAGAGATCAGGGGACACTATGTAGACACAGAGTGGGAAAAAGCATTGTGAAAACAGAGGCAGAAACTGGAGTGATGAGCTAACAGATAAGGAGCATTAAGAATTGCCAGCAGTCCCCAGAACCCTCAGAGGAAGTATGGTTTTGGTGACTCCCAGTTCAGAGTTCTATCCTTCAGAACTAAGAAGGAACAAAGTCTGTTGTTTTAACCCACCCACTCTGTGGTCATTTGGGACAGCAGCCCTAAGAAACTATGTACGCAAATGAACACAAAAGTCTACCTACTTGCATGGAAAAAAAAAAAAAAGAAAGATAATATGGGAAGAATAAAACCAGATTAATATCCTAATAATTTATTTGGCACATCAGAAAGTTGACTCGGGGTGGTACAGTTCTATCTTAAAAGCTACTAGTAACTATAGTTCATTTCAGTTTACAAATAGACATTGGATATCTCTGCTGGGTCCCTAAAAGAATAAAACCATGACTTTATGCTGAAAGGGATAACAGAGGATGTGTAAAAACACAGGACCACATGCTTTGAGTAAGTGTGTAAGGACACCTTAGAGGTAGAGAAAAAGAGAACTTAATGACAATATGAAGATCTGAAGAAGGCTTCCACAAGAAAATAAACCCTCAGCTGGGGTCCAGCAGAATGAGTAGGTGTTGGCCAAGGGAAAATGGTATAAAGGGCACCTTAGGCAAGATACAGAATAACCAACATCAAAGGTGCGATATTGTGCATGATGACCAATTATGTGTTCTCAAAGCGTAAACTCTCATGTGGAAGGTAAGCCTGAGGAGGCAGATAGAGATAAGGATATGAAAAGTCTCATGTGTCATGCTAAGACATGAGTCCAGACCCGACAGGGAACTGATGATGGATTTTACATGGAGAAGTCAGATGTTCATTTTGTATATTACACTTCAGTGAAGAAGATAAATTGGAAGGAAACAAGATCTCATGCTTAAGGACTGGGCTTGAAAACTGGCTAAGATCTCATACTGGGAAGGATGAAGGACCCTGAGGCTGAGCCCAGCCCATATTGCACAACTAGTAATAGCTCAGGGACTATTCCATGGCTAGTGAGTGCATCTCTGTGAGGCTTTCTATGATCCGGTAATAAGCATTCATAGCCTCAGAATAATCTAAATTTATGTAGTCCCCATTGGTCATCTCAAAGCCGATTAAAGCCTTTCAGGTGTCTTTCTTTCTCCATCCTTTTGTAATGGAGTGGGTTATAGGTATTTTGTATTTGGCCACTAATCGATACCCTTAGAAAACATTAAGATGTAGCACTACATTTTCCCCTAATGTATTCATCCACACGAACTCTATCCATCATAATACACTCAAAGAACAGACTGAGAACTCCAGGAGACAGGATGCAGCTTTTCTATTGATTCCAAACAATTCATCAATTTTTCTTGCGGCAGAAGCCACTGGGTCATCTGACTGCTTGGGTATCTTTGCACACCCAGCTTGACCTTTTGCCATTTAAGACTTCCCTATGACTGCTCCTCTTCAGTCAGGAAGGTTTGCCAGAGAGCTCAGTCTTTTTGTCCATCTTTGTACCCTCTGATGAATGTCAAGTGTGGCATTAATTTCCCCTTCCTCTAGCTCATATCATCACCATGGTGCCTTGATATCTTTCTCCATTCTTTTTTTTTTTTTTTTTACTTACAGCCTCTTGAAAAGCCAAGCAAATGGCTATCCTTCACTTTGATGGTTAGATACAGAATGATATTACTTTCACTAAATATAACTTCCCTAGAAGTTATATTTACATTAGGAAGTTATATTTACATTAAGTCCCAATCTACTCTCTTCTTACAAATAAAGATTTGCCCATAGGAGAAATTGTGTGCAGAATAAAAGGATACATCAGTTTTCACCTGTGTGATTTGAGCTACAATAACCTACAAAGAGCCTCAAATTTGAAAATACTACTTTACCATCTGTTAACTCAATGCTATGCTTTGTTCAAGCTAATAAAACCATTTTATATTTTTCTATAGCAAGAGATAATAAGGATTTTTAAATGATTTTATTAAGGGAAAATATACTGTTAAAAAACACGACTTGAATGATATTAATAAAGAGAAATGTGCTTTCGTAAAAACTCTTTTGCATTTGACAGAAATTCATCTCCAGGTAGCTTAAAGGAAAGAAACTCTTTATCTTACTTACCACTAGAAACTCTGGGGTTAGAGATCAAAATACTTTAAAAGTCTCCAATGACCTTGCCAGTTGTCTCCCTTCTCTTTCTCTCTTTATTCCTTCATCTTTAAGCACCTCTTCTTTCTATGTTATTTTTATACTCTTTTTCTGTGAAACTGATGAGCCATATAGGAGTGGGCATAGAAACGGATTTTTTTTTTCTCCAGTTGAAATCATTCCAGTTTAGAGGATGTAAGAAAAAGCATCTCTCTTCATATAGCCACTTACCGAGTCTCCGAGAAGCACTGTAATTAAGTCTGTTGGACTCTGCGTCCATTTCTGAGCCAATCACTGCAACTATGTAAAGGGGAGAGAATGAAGAACTGTCCCGTCAAAGTACCCTGAGTGGAGTAGAGGCACCCTAAAAGAAGGGAGATGATGTTGCCAAGGAGGAGGCAGAGTTGTGGGTTGGGGAACAACAACAAAAAAAAAGCAAAGGAAGGTTTTACTAGTATTCTGAATCCCAGCTCAAGATAAGTCTGAATAAATGTGGAAATTTTTCCAAGCATAATAAAATCAAAGGAATACAGAGAACAAACCAATGGGGCATCCTATCCACTGTGAAAATGGGGACCTGATATAATTTTTCCTTCCAGCCAGAAGTTTCCAACAGAGAAATAAACCTACATTTACCAACCATGTTTTTCACCCAAGCCAATTATATTCACTGCATATAATAATGTCACAAAATAAATGGTTTCTCCATAATTTTATGGGTGCAGGATTCTTCATCCTAACAGTATTATTCTATTCATTAGAGAGCACAGCTAGTCTTTAGTTCTGTTCTAAACCTAGCAAAAAAATAAATAAAAATTAAAAAAATAAAAACAAAAAAAGGAAAAATTTGCTAGTCTTTGCTTCTTCCTGCAGATCTTCCTACCGCCAGAAGAGATATCTCTAGCTTCCAAATTTTCAGAGTCCTTACTCCCAACCATTCACAAGAGACTTAGCACATTGTTTTGAATTCTAGTTAGTCATAACATTTTTACATTCTCTGATCAGAAAATTTTTGAGTAAGATCTACTAAAAAGACAGAGCAATAAGAGTTAATTTTGAGCAACAACTATGAGTCAAATTTTATGCTCATTGTTTGGGTATATATGTTTGTGTACACGTGTGTATATTAGCATGTGTACATATGTGTGTGTACTGCTTGAAATATACCTATGAGATAAATTTGTCCTATTTTTGCATGAATAAACTGTGGGTCCAAAGGTACATTAATTTGTCCAAGATCACCTATTGATAAGAGGCAGACCTGTGATGTGACTCCCCAGATGAGTGATCCCAAAGCAACTAAAATCACTTGGAAAGGGCATGATGAGAAAAAGAAAGACAAATTAAACGGCTTTGTCTGTAATCCAGGTGACAGACGACAGTGGTTTGGACAAAGGTGGTGGGAGAGAAAATGGGGAAATATAGATGGATTTAAGGATATTTTAAAGCAACATCCAAAGCTCTTGATGTGGAACTTAAGTTCTGTTCCATCCACCAATGTTCCAAACTTTTGGAAGTACCTGGAAAACCTACCCTGGTTGAGAGGTTATGAGTTGGAAGAGAATGATGCTGTGAGGCTTCTCTGAGTGTTTTACCTTTCCCTTGCACACCCTTTCCTGAATCAGGGAAGGTGGAAAAAGAAGCTACTGGGTCAATGTCTTGGACAGTCACTATCTCAGGAGCACAAGGGAACTTATGAGAGGGAGAGAATTCTGACTGTGCCGTCCCTTCAGGTATCTAATTGAGAGGCAGGGTATTGGGGAGGGAATATAGGTCAAGCAGTTGGGTCGTTTTGCGGTAAAGAACTCAGAAGACAGGACAGAAGTCTCCCTATCTCCACTAACTGTGATCCCAAGAAGACCTGTGAGTCACTGGCCTGGACTACCATGACTTTGGTGCTCCCTCTGACTCTGCCTATTACTTTTGCATTTGGGTGGTCTATGGATACATAGATAATCTCAGGAAACTTCTAACCTTTTGAATGATGAATACAAATTTAAACACGGGTTTTACTTATTAGAAGTCATTAATCATTTTAAACTATATTAATGAAAACTAATTAAGGTTGGGAAAATCTTGTTAAATTTTCAGAACCAAATTTAATTTTTCTAAGACAATGATACTCAGTCATCCACTAAAGTGGTAGTAATTATCCATTAGTCTTATGATATTCTGTACCACAAAAAGGTTATAAGTTAAATGGCTTCTATTCTGGGGCCCATTTTCAGATTAGAAGTGGAGAAATTAAAGAGTTTGAGTCATACATTCAGAGACTGAATCCCAGATTTCCAGCAGCAATATAAAGTGTAATATAATCCTTTCCTTCCTCACCACCAGCTTTCTCTCCCTCCGTCCTTCCTTTCTCTTCCCTTCTTCTCTCTCTGTCCTTCCATTCTTCCATCTCCCTTTAATTTTTAAAAAAAAATATTTCCTTATGTTCTTTCCAAAATAATCCAGTAGAGGGCGAATGTCCTTTGCTTACATTTTATAAAACGGAATGAAACTGAATTCTTATCAAGCCCTGACTTCCTCTTTCTGCATGTAACAAATACAGGATTTTTCATTTTCCTGGGTCCCTCAATATTCTTTCTTCTCTTGCAGTTCTCTGTAGTTAACAAAACTGTGTGAACACACCAAGAAATAATGACCTTTTTTTCATTAACAACCTGTTTATTGTTTATTGTAAGTAAAAATGTACTCTGACATGAGACATATTTTAAAAACCAGTTAAAAATGAACTAATCCTATGTCTAATTTTATATTGCCATAAAACTCCTTCCTTTAAATGTGTAAGTAAGCATCAAATAGTAAAGTTGGAAAATCAGAGTCATAAATTAACAGTAAACAAGGAGAGACAAAATAGCATTAAACAAGTAGTTGCATTAAAGCTCATAGAAGTTATGACTAAATTTTAATCAGCATAATGTAGTTGCTTTGTATTTATGTCTGTGAAAAATAGTTCTATCCTAGGCAGAAATGGTTCTGGGAGATGTACCATGGAATTACATATGAAGTCGCCAGAAGCTTTTGGTTAACAAACTTCTTTTAAACTAATCTCCACGTTAGAGAAAATACTGTATCACTTTGTATGTCTCATTTTAAAGAAAGAATTAAAAAATTAACTTATTTGGAACAAAATCACTTTTAAGATTCAGTATGTTGTCTGATGATATCTTGGAAGGCTTTTGTTTATTTATTTATTTATTTATTTATTTATTTGACAGAGATCACAAGCAGGCAGAGAGAGAGAGAGAGAGAGAGGAAGGGAAGCAGGCTCCCGGATGAGCAGAGATCCCACTGCTGTGATATGACCTGAGACGAAGGCAGAGGCTTTAACCCACAGAGCCACCCAGGCGCCCCTTGGAAGGCTTTCTTAATCCAAATGCTTATTCCTAGTGGTGCCTGGCCCACTCGGTAAAGTATAAGATTCTTGATCTCAGTATCATGAGTTTGAGTCCCACATTGGGTATAGCAATTACTTAAAAGAAATGCTTGTTCCTATAGTTTTAGGGGATATTTTTTCTTAATTATTTGATAGGTGGCTGGCTGATAGGTTGGTTTATTTTGTTTTGTTTATTTTTTAGAAGATTTTATTTATTTCTTTGAGAGAGAGAGAGAGAGCGAGCGCAGCGGGGGGGGGGGGGGGGGGAACAGAGGGAGAGGGACAATCAGACTTTGCGCTGAGTGCGGAGCCCCACAAGGAGCTCTATCCCAGGACCCTGAGATCGTGACTTGAGCTGAAATCGGGAGCCAGATGCTCAACTGAGCCACCAAAGCACTCATGGTTGGTTGATTTTAATTGTATGAGTAGTACCCAAATACAGTATCTTAAATTTCTAACTAAAGAATAATACAGAATGTAAGGTAAAAGCTATTAATTAATTAGTTCACTTATTGGGCAATAATGACTGAACTTCCACATGCTCGATAAGTATAACACCTGGTGATAGTTGTCCTGGTAAGGAAATGGAGACAGAATCCCTTTCACGGAGCTTTCAATTTGGATGTTCCTCACTCTCCTACCCAAATACCAGTTTGGTGTAAATCCTTTCATGTCATTTGGTATCGTTTCTGTGTGTGTGGGTGTGTGTGTGTGTGTGTGTGTGTGTGTGTGTGTCTGCGCGCGCGTGCGCGCACATATATGCATATATTTCAGCTTCATTGACATATACTTAGCAAATAAATTTCCAAGATATTTAAGATTTTATTTATTTATTTGTCAGAGAGTGAGCACAGGCAGAGTGGCAGGCAAACCCAGAGGGAGAAGCAGGCTCCCTGCTGAGCAAGGAGCCAGATGTGGGTGGGACTCGATCCCAGGACACCATGATCATGACCCGAGCTGAAGGCAGCTGCTTAACCAACTGAGCCACCCAGGTGTCCCATAAATTTCCAAGATATTTAAAGTATACATTGTGATGATTTGATATATGACATCCATTTTTATACATATGTGCCCTTTTTGACTATGTGTGTGTTTTCACATAAATGGGATTCCACCCTTTATGTTGTGTTAGTCCTTGATTTGTTTTTCCCTACCTCAGCATATGCACCCTGACTGTGTGATTATTATCTAAATCTTAAATTATGGATGTATCACCTTTACTGCCCTACCCCCTACAGGTAACATATCGGTATACACATATTTTAACTATTGAGCATAATACAGTAAAGAACATTCTACCTCCTAGTATGCTTTCTATGTTCCAGCAAACTCCGCATCCTATGCCAAGGTCAACACTTCTGAGGACCCCCTGCAATTCTTCCATTAGGGCCACCTGAAGTCTGCTCTTTTCCCCTTGCCCGGTTTTCATTCTATAGTCACTCATTAAAATAATTTCTGCTGCATACTTCCTCTCATCTCTCTTGTGCCTTCTCAGTCCACCTTATTCACTTGGCAAAGACTAACCATGGGTAACTCCCAATCTCTGCCCATCCTCTGCTTGTATCTGTGCAGCTAAACATGTCTGGGGAGGGACTATAACCAGACTGAACAGCCTCACTTGGATTTCATAAAGTCAAACTTCAAGCAGATCTTACAAGCCTTCTGGCTTTGATACTGTGTCTCCTACTCAAAACACTCTCCAGGACTCCCATGTGACTATTTCACTCCTTCTTCTGTCTCCCACTCTGTTCCCTAGCTGAGATAGTAAAGCAATCAGAAGAAAACTAGAAAACCTCCGCCCAACCCAGCCGCCTGTATTAAACCACCTGTAGGGGTCTATACCCAATGTTCTTTCTTACCTCCGGTATCTACTGTTTTCCCTCTTTCCACCAAAGTTCAGCCTCTCCTTTTGTACTCTAGATTCCAAAATGTACTTCTATTTTTCAAATGCTTCAACTTAACTTCTGCCTTACAGCCACTTTTTAAAAAATTTTTATTTATTTATTTGTCAGAGAGAGACAGAGAAAGAGAGAGCACACAAGCAGGGAGAGCGGCAGGCAGAAGGAAAAGCAGACTCCCTGCTGAGGAGGGAACCTGATGGGGACTCAGGACCTGAGTCTAAGGCAGACGCTTAACCAACTGAGTCACTCAGGTGTCCCCAAAAATCTTTTTTTTCCCAGATTACCACATTGTTCCCCACTCACTTCTTCCACAGGCATACCCTCACTCTCCCACTTAATATCTGTTGCTCCCATGCAACCAAACTAGATGCTCATTCGCTTGCACTATATTTTTCCCATAACACAGTTCTCCTATAAACTGGTATATCACTCATTGTATGTCTCTCCACACTAGAAAGTAAGTTCAATGAGGACAAGAGTTCTTTCTTTTGTGTTTGTTTTTTATTCTTTGATATGTTACCAGTTTCCAGCACAGACCTTAGATATAACGGATGCTCTACTAACACTGGTTCAATGACCAAATAAATATCTCTAGGTACACATGGATAAAGATTTATCTCAAAGGAATCCCTAAATATGGAACTGCTGGTTCTGATGGTATATACAATTAAAATCAGATAGTTTCTGCTAAATTCTCCTCTGAAATCACTAGGTAAATTTACATTTCTATAAATAGTATAAGAAAATTTTTGTTTCTGTACAATTTAACAACCACTGTATATTGCCAGTGGGAGTAATTTTTACTAATCTAATAAGCCAAACAAATCTTACTTTAAGAGGCACTTCCTAGGTTATTTGTGGGGTTGGGCAAAGTTTCATAACTCTACTGACTGTATTTCTTAATGAGTAACCTGACTCTCCAGGCAATCTTTAAGAATTCCAGATTTGTCCTTTTGTCCCTTACATCTGCTATAAATGCAACCAGTATATTGAATAAACAGGACTCTGGGGTTTTAAAGTAACCATTTTCTCTCTTGCTTTTTCTTTGTATTTGTTTAATGAAACTTGTTTTTCTTCTGCCCTTGGTAAAAAAAAAAACTGGGTAACTTCATTTCTAATTGCTTTTAGGTAATACAAATAGCATAGACTTAGAACAAATAGTATAAAAATAGTAAGGATTTAGAAAATAAAAACCATATACACATTGAGTGCAAACAGTACATTTCAGAAAGTTGACTTTCTCATTTGATAATCAAAACTTCAAAACTGGCTTACAATTGAATCTCATCTGTCTCCGCTTGAACTGTAGAGGGAGCCTCTAGTTAGGAAAAAAATGATGTAGCTGGCTTTTTTATCCTACTCTCCCAGCTTTGCTAAATTTAGTTTCTGGTGCCTGTGGGGTTTGGGTTTTGGGGAGGGGAGAAAGGGTGTCAGGGAGGCGGGTGCAAAAAGTCCTGATTGATGGATACTGCATTAAGACAGAGTGGAGTTTTCACCACTTGGCAGATACTTAAAACAAACTCTCACATGGGGCTTGCATAGATCCTGTTGGGATCTTTCATGCTCTGACCTGTGTGAATGCTGGTCAGCTCGAATTCCTCTCTGCTGAGGTTCATTGAGCCTTTCTGGATTGGTCCTCTGAAAGCATCACTCTGCCTTTTTCCAGAATGGGACCTGGATTCTGATCACTCAGGGATCCTGACACACTGTCCTGACACATTCTGGGAGAACAAACAAATCCTAAAGCAACAGTGACTTCTGTTGACAGATCTCAAGCCCATTTTTCAACCTCAACATGTCTCCGGTGAGAATCAGGCACACCTGTCACCTTTAAATGCAGCGGACACTTAGCAGCCTCCCCCTGGATTCACTAGTCTTCTCACTGGTCCTGAAATATGCATTTTCACCCCGAGGGAAATGGGAAGAGATGTTTTAGCCCCGCAACAGTTCACCTCAGATAACTGCTTTACAAACAGTCCTTTGGTCCTTTCCCTCAGCATCTCCCAGATCCCTTCATGTTTGGGTTAGGGGATGAAGGTTTGTATAACTGGTTTGGAGAGCTCTCCATTAAAACTTTCCATTTGGCTTGAAACCTTACTTTTAGAATGTCCATTGTAGCATGGTGTTGCTTCTGCACCTCCAACTGAACAGTGTGTTGTACAAATATTGTCTCTCTAGGTGTAACTTGTCTTCTTTTTGATGTATTTTTATAATATGAGATCTTAAGATCTTTTACAGAATTAAACTTTCCAATATTTTCCCTGGGGTATGTATCTTGTTCAAAAACACCATCCCTAAGTCAAGATAATAAAAATATCCTTCTCTATTTTGTTCTGAACCTTTTATTGATCAGTCTGTTTACAGTTAAATACGTTAATTACTTTAAATACAATACTACTTTGGTGATTTTTTTAGTACAGTTCATCTAATTCCATATTTTTTTCCAAATGAAAGCCAACTGGTGTGGAAATGACCATGTGTTTCCCACTGATGTGAAACACCATCTTTATTTTTTTTTAAGATTTTATTTATTTATTTGACACAGAGAAAGAGATCACAAGCAGGCAGAGAGGCAGGCAGAGAGAGAGGGGGAAGTAGGCTCCCTGCTGAGCAGAGAGCCCGATGCGGGGCTCTATCTCCCTGAGATCATGACCTGAGCTGAAGGCAGACGATTACCTGACTGAGCCACCCAGGCACCCAATGAAACATCATCTTTATCACATATTTAATTCCTAAGTAGGATTCAAACCTGACCAAGCAGATATTTTTTTCTTCTTAAACGGGAGGCAATCTACATTCACAAAGCAGATAATCTGGTTACTTCTCTGAGCAACAGCTCTTTTTTTCATGTTTCCATAAATTCTATGGAAAAGGCAGTAGTATTGCAACTGCCTTGCCGGCTTCCCGGGTCTGTTATAAGCTTAAAGATAGAATTAGATAATGCAGACAAAGGTCTTTGGCAAATTATAAAACTATTTACAAATTTAATTGTAATTTCTAAATCTTCTATTTAAAACATATAATCCGGAGTGAACTGTCATTGTAAAACATAGCCCTAATTAAACAAGCCTCCCAGCCTCCCATCCATTTCCAGACATTGTACTCAACAGGATGAAAATTACCCACTGCAAACTGCTCATTTTAAAATTACTTTTATGCAAAAAAATTTTATAGGACGTACTATTTCATTCTAACATTATATAATTTAATAAATGTCAATTCTGTACTTCTTTGACATATCTACATTTGGGGGGCACCTGGGTGGTTCAGTGGGTTAAGCCTCTGCCTTCAGCTCAGGTCATGATCTCAGGGTCCTGGGATCGAGCCCCACATCAGGCTCTCTGCTCAGCGGGCAGCCTGTTTCCCCCCACCCCTCGCCTGCCTCTCTGTCTACTTGTGACCTCTCTGTCTCTCTCTGTTAAATAAATCAATAAAATATTATATCTACATTTGGTTTAAAATAGCAAAAGAGAAAAAACATAGCAAAAGAGGAAAAAAATGGATTTCAACAAATTGGTCTCAAATTCTACTGAGTCTGCTGAGTTGTGATCATGGAATAACATGATGGAATGACACAAATATTGTCAAAGCTGCAATAAATAGGATCAGGTTTTCCCCTGAAGAGGGAAAAACAGGGGATGGCAATATCAGAAAATTTTATTTTTGTCAGTTTCATTCTTCAGGTGGCTTTTATACATTTTTATATTTTAAAATATGAAGCACAGTGAATGCACTGAGCAGTTCTTATCCAGCCCTATAATTTAAAAAAGTGAAACATGAGGCACCTGGGTGGCTCAGTCGGTTAAGCGTCTGCCTTTGCCTGAGATCAGGTCATGATCTCAGGGTCCTGGGATCGAGTTCCGCATAGGGCTTTCTGCTGCATGGGGAGCCTGTTTCTCGCCCCCCTCCGCTTGTACTCTCTCTCTCTCTCTCTCTCTTTTGGATAAATTAAAGATAAATAAATCAATAAAAAAGTGAAACAGTATCAATTTCATTTTGGTAAACCGCTACAGAGAAAAACTATACTTAGATTAAAAACATAATGAGAATATCACACAGTATGCTGTCAACCACATATTTATTGAATAACCAATCCTTGTAAGGATGAAAAGTTAATTAAAAATTACATAGCAATCTGTTACTTTGAAGTTTGAGGTCAGGCTTGGCAGATAAAAACTCAAAATTTCCTTTACCATATGCTTGATTACCAGATGGTTTCAGGAGGAATGTATTTGACCGCTGATTGCCTATATTTCAACGGAAATACAAGAGGGATTTAGGAAAGCCGGATGGAGCCAAACCTAGTTCTTCAACAAACTCATTAAATGAAGGTGAAAGTTCAATGTTCAAGGAATACTAGTTTGAAGATTATGGGAAGAAAGGTGGGGAAAAGTAGTAGACAGGCAAGTGAATACCAACTTTTTATACATATTTGTTTCTAATATGTTTTAATAAGCAAAGACTTTCTAATTGGTTCTCTTTTCCTCTAAGGGGGATAAAAGCCTATAAAATCATACAGGTCTCTTCTTGGACAGGGACAGAGGAGAAACATGTTCCTCAGACGACCTTTGGTTTTACTTTTGAAGGTGTTTTGGGGACTGATATCAGACGTCTACATACACACAGAGCAGCTGTCTGCCCCCTCGGCCCCGTCCTCTGTGCTCCAGCCGACTGAAGAGCTGCCCTGTGCTCTCCTGTCGAATCAAACTCATGGATCTGGTTTGTATTGGTCCTGCTGTCTCCTGAGTCTCGCAATGACTTACATGAAGTATGCAGGCCAGTGGCCATGCAAAAGCAATTATTATGAGAGAGATATCAATAGTAAAAGCAAAAAATACTGTATTTATTGTGTATTTAATGGATACCAGGGATTCTGCCAAGTGATGTTTGCAAACTGTCTCATGTAAACCTCATATTTTATGAAGCAGGCACTCTTATGATTCCCACTTTTTGAAAGGGGGAGACATCCCAGGGTGGTACAACTTGTAAGTGACAGAGTCAGTAGAAGAGCCTGGGCCTCTTGCTGTGAACCATTGACTTTTCCTGCTTCTCCCACGATATTGGAAACTAGGGTGAAAAAGAGATGCTACATTATACCCCTGTACCATTTGGGCCAAAGGACAAAAAGGCCTGGGGCAGAAACTGTGCTAAATGCTATTCTCTGATGGTTAGAACAAAGGGAGGAGTAATTATGGCACCCAGCTTGTCACCTGAGGAGGGGTGAGGTTAGTATTGAGGAAACTCCCTGAGGAGTCCTATGAAGCTAACAAAATGGTTTCTACTTTCATGCCCTATCACCATTCTGATCATATTATAGCTTTAGTAATTCTTCATAAAAGTTAGGGACTATAATTATCTTTTCGGAGTCCAAAAAAAAAGTCTCAGAGGCACATCTGATTTCATAACAAAGGCTCCGAATACAAGTTGAAGAATGACGGAAATTAAATTAGCACCAAATTCAAGACAGTTTTGCAATTTCTCAGTATCCACCTAAACTGAGAAAATATTGGGAGTGACGTTTTGCAGTATTTTGGCAAAATAAGAACAAGAGGAACGGAGAATGAAAAGTTTTGAACATTGACTTTTCCTAAAATTATACTTCAGAAATTTTGATTAGTGATTCAACTAGAAAGGCAGAATTTGCCTGACCTTATAAGTTTGACTGAGATAAGACAGAATTTACCCATTGGATCCTATTCACTCATCATTCATTCATTGAACAAATATTTCTTGAGGGCCTCCTTAGCAACAGGCTCTTTTCCAGGTTCTGGGAGTAAAATTGTGAACAAGACCAATAAATCCTCTGTTTTTAATGAGATTATATTATAGTAGAAGAGAGGAGTAAATAAACAAGTAAATGAGGAAACAAAGTACCCTATGGGGACATTTTACAGGATAGATTAAAATAACTGCAGAGCAATGATAGATAATACCTGGGGGGTTAATTTCAACTGAGTGACTGGACGTAGGGGCTATGTGATTTGGTGATATTAAAACTGAACTTGAATACGAAGATGGGATTCATTATGGGGACTTCTGGAAGAAGATTATTCCCAAAAAAAGGTCTTGTGCAAAAGCACTGGGGTGATGAAACAGAGCTGGCAAGTGTGACTAGGGCTGAATGAGGTACAGGTGTAGTGCAGGAGATGAAGGTGGGGAGCAGGCAGTGCCAGACTATGTTGTAGCACGTTAATGTTCAGAGTCAATAACTGCATTTGATTTTAAGTACATATTTGTAACCAATAGAAGGTTTTCAACAGTGATATTTTCCCCCCAAAGCAGCATATTTTTAGGAAATAATGGTGTTTTTCCTAATTAGTACATCAGGACAATAGGTATAAACTGGGACCACTCTAGACAAGTGGGACAGATGGTCATTCTTGCTTTAAATAGGTGTGCCATTATAACTTCTAAAAGATTCCTATGAGTGTTGTATGACTAAAGGATTTTGGGGGAGTAGCAGTGGAAACGGGGAGAATAATTAAGATGATTTTTATTAGCTTAAAAGTGAAAGATAGTAGCTTTGATGAGTGTGGTATGAGTGTTGATTTCATTTTATTAAACAAACCCATATGTATATTCCAGATAATGAGTGATATTCTTGGATGTAGAGGCAATAAGGACTTGCTAACAGGGAACAGGAAGCTCTCAGCCATGAGGGCTCATGGACAGAGAATAATGAACAATGACTCCCAGTTTTTGGCTTCAGCAAATAGGTGGATGTAATTGTTATTTATAGGAATTTAAGAGAGCATCCTAGGCAGGGGGAAATGAGAGCTCTATTTGTCCATGATAAGTTAGTTATGCCTATTTGACATCTATCTGGAGAGGTCAAGGAGTCACTTGGAATACGAATTTAGGAAATGACAGAGTTGGAGATATGTCTTTGGGAGTCACTGATCTATAGATAATATTACTGCACTTGCCTGATCTTTGCCTTAAGCTCTACTGATCTTTAGGAAATATAGATAAGTTGAAGGTCAACGTTTTACTTATTACAAGGTTTCTGAGAGTCTGGTCTTCCAAACAGTCAAATCAGAATCAATCTTGGTATTTGTGTGTAATTCAGCTTTTGATGCCCCAATGCCAGAAACTTTCATTTGACATGGCATATGGAAGGGCCACAGAATCTGCTTTGTGAATGAGCTCCCCAGGGATTTTCCAATCCCCATGAAGTTTGCAAAGCACCGCCTTCATTGTTGTCATGGTGTCCTATAAGTGTGCAAGAGGTAAGAGAAGTAGGCAGCTACACTGCCTAAGCTGGCAGGTTCTGATGATGGAGGTGGGGTTCGGGTGACAGAAATATGACTGTATCCTCCCTTAATGTCTTAATTTCATCACCATTATCATTGCTGTTTATTTTAAGCTCCTGTAACATTATTATGATTATATTTTGTTTTACTTTAATGTAATTTAATACTGCAGTTCTCTAAGTCGCCATACAGAGGAATCATTGTATTTGTTTAATTCAGAGGTTATCCCTGGAATCCTTATTTTTTGTTTTTTTAAGATTTTTTTTTTTAATTTATTTGACAGACAGATCACAAATTAGGCAGAGAGGCAGGCAGAGAGAGAGAGGAGGAGGAGGCAGGCTCCCTGTTGAGCAGAGAGCCCGATGCGGGACTCGATCCCAGGACCCCGAGATCATGACCTGAGCCGAAGGCAGAGGCTTTAACCACTGAGCCACCCCAGGCGCCCCTGGAATCCTTATTTTTAATGAGCACCTCAGGTACTTCTGAAACTATTATTACCTAAGTGATTCAGCACAAATTCCTGTTTTACATGGAAGTTTCTACATGAGGACTTCCAGTTGCTTCACATTTAAGCTCCTATTATTTGGACCTGTTCATGTACAGTGTGATTTACATCACATTACAGCTCCATATGTTTGTTCTCTGTAATTTTTTTTAAGAACCTATTGAGAATAAGCAGCTGGGTACTCCATTCAGTTTCTGAAAATTAAAAAAAAATTATTTGGTTTCATATAAACATTATTATGATCTCAAGAAAAGAAACTCTATTAATCTTTTTGTCCCCCCCCATGGTGTTAATAAATTTAATTTCACTTAATTTTATTTTGACATACAAAAAGCTGTATATATTTGATGTATACAACTTAGTGAGTATGAAGATAAGTATAAACCTATGAGATCATCAGCACAACTTATGCTATTAAGCCATCCATCATCTCAAACAGTTTCTTTCCACCTTTTATTTGTTATTATCTTAATTAAAAACACATTTTTAGAGAGGGTGTGGAGAGACAGAGAGAGAGAGAGAGAATCTTAGGCAGGCTACACACCCAGCATGGAGGGCCATCCAGGGCTCAGTCTCACAACAACTGAGATCATGACCTGAGCCAAAATCAAAAGTTGGATTCTAAACCTACTGAGCCACTCAGGTACCCCTTATTATCTTAAATTTTCTAAAATTATGGTATAATTGACATATAATATCATTCTGGTTTCAGCTGTACAACTTAATGATTCAGTATTTGTATATATTGCAAAATAACCACCACAATAAATCTGGTTGCCATTCCTCACTGTACAAAGTTAACTTTTAGGATTTATTCTCTTGACAACTTTCAAATATGGTCTACAGTATTATTGACTATAATCACCATGCTAAACATAACATTCTCATGACTGACTTATTTGATAACTGGAAGTTTGTTCCTCTTGGCCTCTCTTTTGCCCATTTTGCCCACCTCATAATTCCTCTTCCCACTCACAACCATCATTTTGTTCTCTGTATCTCTGATCTTTGTTTTAGATTCCACATATAAGTGAAATCATATGGTATTTGTCTTTCTCTGTTTGACTTATTTCACTTAGCAAAATAGCCTCTAGGTCCACCCATTTGTTGCAAATGGCAAGATTCATTTTTTAAAATTGCTTAGTAATATTCCTGTGTGTGTGTGTGTGTGTGTGTGTGTGTGTGTGTGTGACATCTTCTTTATCCATCAGTGGACACTAAGGTTGTTTCTACATCTTGGTTATTGTAATGTTGCAATGGACATAGGCTTGCATAGATCTCCTTGAATTAGTGTTTTCATTTTCTTTGGATAAAAACCCAGAAGTGTAATTACTGGATCACAAAGGGGCAAATGCACCCCAGTGTTTATAGTAGCAATGTCAACAATAGCCAAACTATGGAAAAAAAACAAATATCCATAGACGGATGAATGGATAAGTAAGATGTGGTATATACATACAACGGAATACTACTCAGAAATGGAATACTTTCAGATACAATGAAATCCTGTCATTTGTAACAACATGGATGAACTAGAGGGTATTATAGGAAGTGAAATAAGCCAATCAGAGAAAGACAATTATCATATGATCTCATTGATATGTGGAATTTAAGAAACAAAACAGAGCATCATAGGGGAAGAGAGGAAAAAATAAAACAAGATGAAACCAGAGAGGGAAACAAACTATAAGAGACTCTTAATCTCAGGAAGCAAACTGAGGGTTTCAGGAGGGGAGTGGAGTGAAGGTATGGAGTAACTGGGTGATGAACATTAAAGGGGGCATGTGATATAATGAGCACTGGGTATTATAGAAGACTGATGAATCACCGACCTCTTCCTCTGAAAACAATAATAGATTATATGTTAATTAATTAAATTTAAATAAATAAATAAAAGTGAATAATTTCAAGAGAAAAAAAGGAATTACTGGATCATACAGTAGTTCTATTTTTTTAAGAATACAGAAGGCCTTGCTTGCTCTTTTAACTCATAGAAGCTTTGATCTGCACAGGTTTTTAGCCTCATGCCCTCCTCCAAAAATTGGCAAACATTCTATGAATGAAAACAGCATGGAGAATATTTTGCTCACCTCAGTCAACTTTTGTTATATCTGGAATGTTGACCCCTCAAATCAATATCAGTAGCTCACCAATTCTTCAAAAATATTTTATTTTATTTTATTTTAGTTGACTTTTCTACACTATTAAAAGCTAATTTATCATAGGTTAATGTAGAAGCCATATAACTTTCTTTTTATTTTTCCAGGATCCATTAAGATCTTTTCATTTTAACTGTCATATAATATTTCATTGTGTGGATATTTGATTTATGTGTTCTTCTGCTCTTAGACATTTTTAAACTTTTTACTGAATAAAAATAATAACAATGTCTATATATGTATATATATTTGTGGTAAATATATGAAATCACCTCTTCAGGGTACAAATTTAGAAGTAGAATTATTGAGATGTAAGATAGGCGTATGCTCCATTTAAAAGATAATGCCTAACTCTTTCCTAAAGTGGCTTTTGAAATTTGTACTCCTTGTCAGAAAACAGTTTTATTTTTCTTGATAGCATTTATTTCATCATACTCTATTATATATTAATAACACACAGGGGTTTTTTCCTGGATTTTAGGTACTATGGACAATGATGCTTTGAACAGTTTTGGTCTTGATACCTATGAAAGAATTTTTCTTGTGCATATGCTTCAGAAGAGAATTTCTGGGTCATAGGTTATATCAGTGTTCAATTTAAAAAGGAATGCCACACTGTTTTCCAAAGTGGCTAAATTTTCACTACCTGTTAGTGGTAGATTCTGCTTCATTACATTTTTCTCCTTGTGTTTATCTTAACTCAATATTCTTTTACATGTCTTCTTACTTTTTAAATTTTCTATCCACTCATTAAAATCTAAGTTCTTTTAAGGAAAAAAGAAAACTTTTTCTTTTTTTTTTTTAGTCATTGCTACACTTAGAAAATTAACTAGCATTTATTAGTCATTCAATAAATACTTGATGAATCAATCAATGAGTGAATCAAAATGAGGAAGTCATGGGAAGATTTGAGAGAGAAGATAATGTTTTTGAACATACAGATAAAATATCATGAATGAATCCTCATGGAGCTTTCCAGTAGGCACTTTGACAACATGGCAAGTTTGAAGTCCAGGAAATAGTTCAATATTTCTTTCGATTCACCTCTCAATCAAAATTATTCCTACTTTCTCTGTGTTTACACCACATGCTCTAGTATATTTAATCATGCTGAATTTTATTCTGTCTCTGAGATGATCATGAATATGTTTGCTTCTAGACTGTAAACTCTTTGCTTCTAGACTGTAAACCCTGACCTTGTGCCTTTGTGGTTGCCGTATGCTAGTATGATTAAGATTTGTTGCAACTCTTGACTCATATGTCTTGATTCAACTATTCAGAAAAGAAAATAATTACTATGAATAATATGAGAAAAGAGATATAATGTGGGAATCACGACTTAAGCCAGTGGTAAAAATGGCTACAAATTCTTCTCTTCTTTATCTATGCCCCTGGATACACTCTCTCATAATGAGATTGGGTTTAGCCATGTGACTTGCTTTGGCCATTGGTATAATGTCAGGTATGATGCAACATACGGAACAAAGGAACTTTTCCTGTCTTGCCTACTGCTGTTAGGTCCTGTAAATGCCTTGTAAAGAAGCCCAACCTGTTCTGCTGCAGAGTGACATGTCATGTAGAAGAGAACTTAGACACCTTAGGAGGCACTTGTAAGTACTAAACATGTAAGTAAGGACAGCAAGATCATCCGGCTACCAGCCAATCCATGATCTGACCCTAGAAGCATAAGGAAACCTAACAGGCCAGCTCAGAAAAACCCCTAAACTGCTCCCGAAAGACTTGTAAACTAAGTAAAGTGGTGTTGCTTTAACCTAGTACATTCTGGAATGGTTTTAGAGCAAAAGCTGATTGACACAATGCTGAAATAAATGGGTAAGAAATTGGAAGCTCCGGTTGGAGATCAGACAGTCATTAGCAATTTTAGTGGGAAACATTGCAGTGTCTGGAAAGAGTAGAGGTCAAGAGAATTATAGAAGCCACTGCATCTAGTATCAAAGTGGGTTTCTGTAGTGTGCATTTGACTTCCACAGTGTCACCTTACCCGAAGAAACCAGCACATCAGACCACCACGGCTTCCTGAAGAGAATGGCTTTTCATCAATCACCTAAAGGAGCCCAGATAACCATGGGCTATGCCAGTATTCAGTAAGATACCAAACTGGACATGTCTCTTTTTTATAGGCTCAGTAAAACCAGGCTTGAGTTCTATTCCTTCATGTCCCAGAGAGGAGGAGCAAGATGGTGCCCCCAAACTACCAAGAAATTGTGACTTCTCCCTCTCTTTTGTGTTTCTTTCTATGCACCACCCACCTATGCAATTCTAGCTGGAGCTTCCCCTGTAGAATTAATGCATGTTAACTCCATGTGTTAACATCTTCTCTTCACAGCATAATTCCCATGCTTTGTACTAAGGTTGGAACAGGCTTTAAATAGCTGCTGCAGTGAATTCTCTAGGGATTGCACTAGAGATGGGCAATGCTTCCTTAACAGCTTTCAGTAAGCATGAATTGTCCCTCACAGAACCTTCATGTGGATGTCACATTCCCTTTCCAGGGTCCCGGAAGAGAGAGAGGGATCAAAATAGAGATTTAAATGAATATTGTACACCTCTATTATTTCAAGAAATTTGTTTTCCGGCTCCATTAAGTTTTAATATTTGATATCTTATACTGACTTCTTTTCTAAATTTCATGTTGTATTTTTCATTGCGATTTCCCAAAAATAAGAGAATGGGCAAGTTCTTAGATAATCTTTTCAGCTTTTTAATTTCATAAATATAGGCATTATGTGCTAATTGAGGGCAGGCTATTAGTCAAAAGAAATCAAACATATTTTAAAAAAAAAGAAAGGACAAGAATTCTCTCACTGTGGTCTCATGCATAAGACTGTCATAAATATTCAATTAAGGAAAAACCATGGAATGACTTAGTAGCTACTTCCCTGCTCTGCATCCCCCCACCAGGATTGACATTAAAGAAAACCAACTGGAAGGAACTGAGAAATTGTTGAGGTGCTCATTCAGCAGAGTGGTAAGGAGAAAAACTAAATTAGGAAGGAATGGAAAATATTGCATAGTGAGGAATAAAAACCACATTTTTGAGTTATGAAAAGGGAACTAGAAGAAGAAAACATGGTGAAGATTATGATGAGGTGATGACAGAGATGGAAAGCTTTCTAAGATACCTGCCTAGAGATTTTGAACAAGGCATATGAATACATTTGAGAATTCGGAATACTGTCTCTTCAGGATGAGTCCAAGAACAGATACACATAGAGTGCATTAATCTGGGGGTCTAGCAATCATAGAACTTAGCTGCAGTCAGTTGTTTTATGGAAGTGTGGAGACATCTTAGCCTCAGCTTTCCTATACATTTAAGGATGGATCAATATTTGCCTTGTATCAACCGCACAATGAAGACAATTCATCTTGGGCTTTTGCATCAGCCTTTGGAAGCTTACTTGCCTACTTTAACATCATTTCCATCATCTGTGAACTTGTGCAATGGCAATGGTCTTCTGACTCTTGCTAAGAAGTGACAAAAATACTATGGTTAGTACTTTTGTATGATATCTGCTCTGAAGATACTCATATGGTACTCCTAGGAAGATGCTAAGATTGGTAAGCAATGTAAAAACTTGGAAATGATCTTACTTTCTAGAAAGCCCACACTGATGCTTTGCCAAACTTCTAGATTTAATGTATAAGAACAAATTTAACTCTAAGGATTATGAAAAGCTGCAAGTACTTAAAAGATTATTACCAAAAAGAAAAAGTGAAGGAAACAATTTCAGTCAACAGCTGAAAATATGCTAAAATTCTTTTCTTCAAGTAGTTACAAAGACTTCAGTTTGTGGGATTGCTTCAACGAGATTTCAATTTTACTACTGATGAAATCTTCAAGTGCAGGAATAGAAGAGGAGAATGGGAGAAAAGTGTGGGCCTTAATCTATTATATTAAGTCTCTTTTATTTAGATGAAGAAAAATTTGAATAAGTAGCTGAAAATAGCAACATCAGCAGTATCTAATGCCAGCAGAGTTGGCCAAAAAATATCGTTGCCTTCAACAATTTCAAGTGTAAATTACCTGCTATTTAATATTACAAATGAGTAGTATAGTGATCCCAGTACTGAAGGATGTTTGTTTCTGTCATCTAAGGTTGCAGGACTAAACTTTGACAGCCAAAACACTTACTAATAAATTTTCTTACTAATCATGTTTTTAAATAAAATTTAGATTAAATTTTGTATCCCAGAACTTCATTTTATGATGTGGTATTTGTTTTAGACTTTAGCTTTTGTTCACTATTGATTTTTTTTTTTTCTTTTTGGTATATGGCCAAATGTGTATTCAACGTAGCTTTAATGTTTCTCCATAGATTTCAGGGGCTTAGGGAAAAGGCTCATTTTTTCAGCTTTGTAAATAGCTCATTTGCCTGCCCAATCCATCCATGTGGGTAAATCCAATTACAAGTTCTCTGTGACCCATTGTTTTGGAATGGAGAGAAATCTCAGGGCAATAAAAAGGAATAAGCAGCCATCCTTCTCAGACTCTTATCTATTTCTAAGATTTCAAAACAGAATGCTATCATTGTCCATCCTTGAATAACTATGGGTAGGAAATACTGAGATATTAATGACCCCATATGACCACTGATGTGTTAATGATTCAACTAGAGAATGTCTTGTGCAATTCTAGAATCTACCATAAAGGGGGATATCAGGGAGTGGAATTAGGTATCAGGGCATCATTCAGTTAAGTAGAATGTTCACCAGGCCAGTCCCACTTCCCATCTAGAGGAAATAAAGGAAGCAAGATGTGAAACTTCTATTTTACTTTCCATGTTTTAATTATTTCACTAAAAATACTTGCAGCACCATTTCTGTATCTTTCTGTGAAGAACAAACTACAGCAGAATTATCAAGGCACAGATAAACACCTAGGAAACTGGAAAAATAAATTAAACAATAGTTTTCAGGCATCAGACAGTAGTTAGTGCCTGACTATGATCAATAAGAGAAGAGAATTTAATGAGATATGGTTCCTGTGATTGACCCAGTTTATTGCCTAAAAGCAATTCTCAGACCACAGTACATGGAGAAGAACAGAACCTGGCAGGAGTCTTGTTGAATTGAGAGAATAGAAGGCTGAATTTGGATAAAAAATAGCTGCATGCAGGGAGGAGCGGTTCTAGAGATTTGATCACAGGGTCCCAGGGTCCCTTTGAATCCTTGGCTGAGAACTGATGAGCACGTGAGTGGGATGAAGTTTTCCAAGACCAGGGAAAAAAAACACTTTCACAGAGCTCACACAGAGCTGGGGACATTTGCATCAGTGAGACATGGAGAAAAATCATTCTGCTGCTAGATGTGTCATTGGAGACCCTGAAATATGGAGGAATGCAGAAATAAAATATAAGGAAAAGTAATGGTATAAATATTTTCAAATCTGATGAAACTAAAATCACAGATCCAAAATTTGGAACAAACTGAAGACCACATACAGACCATAAAGAACACCACAGCAATATGAATTAACAGTCTAATCACTGGGAACTAGTGATTTAAAAAAAAAAAAAAAAAGAATCTTAAAATCAGCCAGAGGAAAAAAGACACATTGCAAAAAGACAAATATAAGAAAGATGGAAGACTTCTCATCTGAAACTATGCAAGCCAGGAAATAATGGGCAGGCATTTTTGAAAAATTGAAAATAAAAACTGTTAGACTTTAACATATGTTATGGTTAATATGTCTTTCAAAACTGAAAGTGATACAAAGACATTTTCAAACAAATGCTTGGAGGATCCATTACCAGGATATCTGCACTGTTAGAAATGTTAAAGGAATTCTTTTCAGGCAGAAGGAGAATAATACACTGTGGAAATTTGACTGACACTTGGTCCATACAGTTTTCCCTTATTCTTTAACCAGACTTTCAGTGAAAACGGTCACAGTGCCTTAAAGATGTAATTCACTATAGGTTCATGCAATTCAATATCGACCAGGTTTTCACTACTGTTAAACAATCCTTTCTTTTTTTAATTGTTCTTTGATTTTGTTGTTCTTTAATTTCTGAGTGTATATCTTATAGGACAATTTCTAGGAACTGTGAAATCTACTTTGCCATTTCCCATTGTTTTCTAATCCTTTCAACTGCCATGGGGGAAGTTTGAAGATGAGAGAGATAACTAAAAACTCTACAACTGCTGAACAATCTGCAGTAGGTCCAAAAATGTAAAGAAACAAGGTACAGATCTATGCAACTGAATGTATTACCCTCAAAGTCATATGCCAGTTGAAAGAAATCAGGAAAAAAAGACTTGTTGATGCATATTATATAATTCCATTTATGTAAAACTTTAGAAAAGCCAAAACTATAGCAAAATAAGTCTACATTAGTCAGGACAGCACAAATCAATCAAATAGAATAGAGAATCTAAAAAGAGACCCACATATATATGGCCAATTGATTTTGAACAAAGTTGTGAAGGAAATTTAGTAAGAAAAGGATAATTTAATCACAGCAACTACTGGTATGATTGGATATACATAAACAACAAAATAAAACTAGACCCTTATCACACACCACATATTAAAATTAATAAGAAATGGACAGGAGACAATGAGCACTGGGTGTTATAAGCAAATAATGAATCATGGAATACTACATCAAAAACCAATGATGCACTATATGGTGACTAACATAAGTTAATAAAAATATGGACAGGAGACATAAATATAAGAGCATAATGCTAAATTTCTATAGATTATGCCGAGATTTTGGATATGACACAAAAAGAATGAACCACAAAATAAGGATAATTTGAGAATACATCAAAATGAAAATATTTTGCTCTTTGAAAGACAAAATGAAAAAACAAGCTATAGACTGGGGGAAAATATTCACAAAGCATATTTCTGATAAAAGAATTGTACCCAAGATACATAAATAATTCTTACAACTTTATACCAAGAAAATGGACAGCATGATAACCATATTGAGCTAAAGATAAAAGATGAATGGCAAACAGACATAAGAAAAAAGGTTCAACATGATTAGTCTTGAATATATGCAGATTACAACCATAAATATTTGCCATAACACACCCACTTTCATGACTAAGATTCAGAAGACTGAACATACCAAGGGTTGTGTTGAATGTGAAACCCTTAGATGTCTCGGACATTGTTGCTGGGAGTGTAAAATTTTATTGCCACTTTGGGAAACAGCTTGTCAGTTTCTTAAAGCCATACACTTGCCATTATGATCTGGCAACCCCATCATTGGTGTTTACCTTAGAGAAATGAGAACATATGACCACACAAAGACAAAACACATGCTCCAGGTAAACTAGTGTAGACATGAATGAACAACCCACTCTCAGGCACTGTGGCATGTCTCCATGTGTTTTCCACATACAGATCTTGGTGTAAGTGTGTTAGCAGATCATGAAATAAAAGCATGGGTGGGTTTCTGTTTTCATCAACGACTTAATAAAGGGAAAAAAACATAAATAGGAAATAATCAAAGAAGCTGGGATAAAGTTTTGAGAAAACAACTAGCTTGGAGTGTTCAAAATAGAATAATCATGAATCGATTCTATTTAAAATCCTCTGACCCTCTTGGGTCAATAACAATATTTCATATCCCAAATCTCTTAAGAATACTCTGATGCTAGAATTAAAAACATGCAGACAGCAAGTTAAATGTTGATGCAAATTATGTTCCATGCCATATTATTTGGGTACAGTACTGAAATGGAAAATCTTACCCACTTTTTTTTTTTTTAAAGATTTTATTTATTTATTTGTCAGAGAGAGAGAGGGAGAGAGAGCAAGCACAGGCAGACAGAATGGCAGGCAGAGGCAGAGGGAGAAGCAGGCTCCCTGATGAGCAAGGAGCCCGATGTGGGACTCGATCCCAGGACGCTGGGATCATGACCTGAGCCGAAGGCAGCTGCTTAACCAACTGAGCCACCCAGGCGTCCCTTACCCACTTTTTTTAACATGACTGTTTTCAAAAGTAAATGCATTCTGTTTGTTCTTTTTTGACTCCAATAAATCTAATAATGGAAGTGAAAGCATTCTAAGAATTATAAATGTTGACATTCATTAAATTTTAAGGGAAAGAGAATAGAACTTTGTGTTTTCATAGAGACAGTTGGCATTCAAGTAGCAATTTCAACATGATCAAAGATATTCAGGGTTTTTTAATCACACTTTAGTGTAGTCCTATAAACTAGCTCTCCTATATAGGTCCTGGAATATTTGTTCTAATCATGATGGATGTGCACACACACATGTGCATGCATGATTGTGCGTATGTGTATTTTAAGAAGTTATTGATGGCAAAGAAATAGAGTTACATGTAACAAAACCAAGAGGGATTTAGTAGATCTCATAAAATGCTGCATCCAGTGCTGTGACAAGCCTAATAATGTCAGAGAAATGAGAGGCAATAAAGTCTTCCTTTAATTTATGATTGGCGAAGCATCTGCTAAGATGAGGTACATAAACCACAGGGCACAAGGAGGAGAATGTGTATGCCTCACCATAGACTGCAGTGGAGAGGGTTATAAAGAAAACATTCCACAAAACAGGAAATTTCACATCTTCTACATTTAATTGTGCTGAAAACTACTGGCTTTGTATCAAAGTGGTCTTACACAGTATTTAAAAAATTAAACAACTCCTTCCTCACTACCTAGTCTTTAAGCACATATTTAATTTTTTAATTTAATAATAAATGAATGTGTTAAGACTTTCTCATTTATACTTGATTGTTCAAAATGTGTTTGCATATTTACAAAATAGAGTAAATTTTATATTCATATAACCTTTATTATTCTCCTTTTGCACCCAGCTTTCCTTCAAAGTTAGCTTTGAATTCTCAGGATTCTGATGGTTCTTTAATAAAGGCATTGAGAATGCAGGGAATTTGATTTGTTTTATTCAATATTTGTGCATGCCTGGAAGTTAATTGCATGACAGTTCTCTTAAAATCCTGTAGGAATTTGGGGTAGTAACATAGTAACTTAGCAAAAAAAAAAAAATTGTTTAAAAGTATAAATGGCTTTAATACTTAAACCAGTGATATTTAAGCTACAATTAACAGCATCTCTTATAAAGCAAAACACTCCTTTATTCCCTAATAACCTCTCTTTAAATGTAACAAGTCTGTCTACCTTTTAAACAGATTAAGCTATATATAATAAAGCTACATTTGAGGTGTCTGGGTGGTTCCGTTGGTTAAACATCTGACTCTTGATTTCGTCTCAGATCCTGATCTCAAGGTTGTGAGATCAAGCCCTCCATCAGGCTGCAAGCTGTGTGTGGAGCCCACTTAAGATTCTCTCTCTCTCTCTCTCTCCATCCCTCCCCCTCCTCCACTTAAGTTTCTCTTCCACTTCCCCTCTGTCCTTCCTCGGCCCTGTTCTTAGCCATCTTGCTTGCTTGCTCACTCTCTCTCTTTAAAAAAAAAACAAAAAACAAAACAAAAAAAAGCTTAATGCAAGCTTCCATAGATGTTAACTTGAACAGACAGATTTGACAAGGGGCCCCTGACTCATTTTTGTGATGATATCCACTAAGGACTTATTGTAAGTAAATCACAGAGAAGTGGGTATTAGCTATATTTTAATGTGCTTAGAACAAGTGATTTTACTTCAGGTTTATACAGAGTCCAGATTATTTTTTTTACCCTCAAGTGAAAACAATAAGAAAGAAGAGGTCAAAGAAAATACAGTTTCCATTTATCTTTGTCAGATTCTACAAGCAGATTTAAATTTTGATTCCGTTTATGTTACTGCATTGTGCCTGCTTATTCTGCAAACTTCTGTACTTATTGACATATACTTTGTGATGTAGATTCCCCAAATATAAATCATTAAAAAGACTGCATGTCATAAACATATATAGTAACATAGCTCATTGCTGGTTCATTGCTTTATAGACATGGCTATTCCCCTTTTTTACAGAGGGGCCCTGAGAAGTAAAACTATCTGTCCGGCATTACACAGATTATAAGTGGGGGGAAAAATTCACAAATATTTTAATGCATTAGATTTATTCTTATTATGTTATTAGTCAAAATATGAATAACTTTTATTTTTCATGAAATATTTTAAGCATATTGAAATCAGCACTTTCTAGGGAAACTGTCAACCTTATGATAGTAAATTGCTTAATGGTTCCTATACCTAGCTGTGCTTTGGAATCATCCAAAGGATTTTTTTTTTAGTGGTAAATATTACTGGGGATGAATTCCATAATTCTGAGAAAATAGGCACGGGGTAGAGCCCAGCATTCTGTCTATATTTAGTAAGCTTCTTTGTTATTTCTGTTGCACAACCAGGTGTGGAAATTGCTGGAGACTGAGGTGCCTGACTTAAAATGGAACATCACTTTTTCCCCCAAGTCTTGTGGCTTTTAAACATGCACCAGTATCTGCCCTAGTCTAAGAGAAGTGTTGTTCACCCAAGGCGTGGTTTAATAGTGTCAAGGATCTTCTAGAATCAGTTAGGCCCTTAATAGAAATTAAACTAATTATTTTCCTTAAGATTGACCTATACTTTCTTGTTTCCCTAATAAGATTCTAGTTATATGCATTGGCCACTTACCCAGGTATTTTTGCAATAGCTATATTCTTATATTTTAAATCAGAAACTATAAATATTTCATGTTTTAGTGAGCTGTTTTAAGCATACAGAACCATAGGATCTAAGGTCACAAACTTTAGACTCCTAGACAGTTATGACCCAGTGAGTCCAAATGTCAGACAAAAATACTGACAGTGAAATTATGTCATGCAAAAAACACATAATGACATTTTTACGCTGGTCTGCTTTGTTATTTTAATTAGAAATTTCTTGAGCCCAATAATTTATAATAAAATAAAATACTGCATAGAACATAATCCTTTATATTGTAAACTGTAGTTTTTAAAAATAATCCTTTTTCCTACAAATTTTTACCCTAGAGATATGTTGAAATAGTATAACATTGCATATATTCTCTAGATTTATAGTTGTTAACCTATCTTGCTGTATTTTAGTCTATCTACTCATACACTTTTCTTTTTTTTTGTCTGCTAAACCATAAAAAAAAAAACCACTTTGCAAGAATTAAAACTGTTATTTCTGAGGATTTGGGTTTGTGTATCTTAAGGAAAAGGCATTCTCTCTGACCTTCATACCATTATCAGACCTAAGAAAATTAGCATCATGGGGCACCACTCTGGCTTAGTCGGTAGAACATGCAACACTTGATCTCGGTGTTACGAGTTCAAGCCCCACACTGGGCATGGAGCCTACTTAAAAAAAAATAGAAAGAAGAAGAAAATTAGCGCTAATAAAATACCTTCTGACTTAAGAGTTATTTACATTTCTCCCAGTTGTTGTCAATGGCTTTTATAACTATTTCTTTTTTAAAGTTCGATTCAAGGGTCATGCATGGATTTTTTAAAATGTTTTTGATCTCTTTTAATCTAGCTAGAATGGTCCCTTTGCAGTTTCTGTTAGTTTTCCATGACATTACATTTTTAAGGGCCCAAGCTTGTTTTTGTTTGTTCATTGTTATTGTTGTCATTTTTTGTGGAATGTTTATCATTCTGAATTTTCTAGTTAATTTCTCATAATTCATGCTAAGCTAAAGACTTCAGCCTAATACATATGATACTAAGTATTATTGCATGCTCTCAGGAAGCAGATTACATCCCATGATTCCATCATTAGTGTTGCTAATTTGATAACTTGATGAAGGTCAGGAGCATCAGGTCTTTTTATTGCAAGGTCCATTTTCACTGTAATTAAAAACTAATTTGTGGAGTGATACGTTGAATCTTTGTGGAAAGCACTCCTTTTCATCTCTTTTCTGTCTCTTTTTTTACTTGTTTAAAGTCATTGTTTAACATTGCCACACTCAGTGCCTCACCCATGAAAAACCTAAAAGCATGTCCATGAATGTAGAGTGCCACATTTGTAACTCACTATGCTCGTATCAGTAAAGGTGGAACACAGTGTCTTGTAGTGATGAAGTGTTCTGCATTTCTGGGCCAGGCTCTGTGAGATTTTATTCTGCAGCTGAAACACAGTAGCTTAATGAGACATGTAGATGTGAAGCTCTTGGCTCTGATCTCATTTTCTATCTGATAGAGCTTCCTCCACGGCAATGCTTCTGTATTTCCTAACTCTTATTTTTCTTTAATTTTTTAACTTTTCATGTTGAAGTAAATAGAGATTCTGAGGAAATTTCAAAGGAGGATCCTATGCTCCTTCATTCAGCCAATTAACTTCGGTGTTAACATCTTCATGATGATAGTACAATGTCAAAACTGGGAAATTGACATTAAAACAACACACAGAGCTGATCAGATTTCACGAGTTGCATAGCCACTTGTGTGTATAAGTGTGTGTGCATGAGCATATGCCTCTTTGCAATTTTATCATGTGCATGCTTCATTTAATTTCATTAATCAAGATACTTAACTGTAGCATCGTTACACAAGCCTCCTTTGTCATACCATGTTAGAGCCAACACCGATATCCTCCTCACTCTAACTCCTGGAAACCATCTATCTGTTCTTCATCTCTACAATTAAGAAATTTCATCAGTTTTAGATAAATGGAGTCATACAATAAGTTTCTTTTTTAGATTAGCTTTTTTCACTCAGCATAACTTTTCAATGTAGAAGATGAATAGCTTATTCTTTTTACTGATTATTAGTATTCCATGATATGGATATACTATAGTTCCTTTAATATTCACCACTGAAAGACATAAAGATAGCTTCCAGTGTTTGATTTTGACAAATAAAGCTTCTGTCAACCTTTATGTGCAAGTTTTTGTGAGAAAATATGTTTTCATTTCTCTGTGAAAATGTCTAAATGTGCAGTTGCTGGGTTGTTTGTAAGTCTCTTCAGTTTTTAAAGATTTATTTATTTATTTATCAGAATGAGAGAGAGAGAGAGAGAGAGAGAGAGAATGAGCAGGAAGGGCAGCAGGAGAGGGAGAGAATCTCAAGCGGACTCGAGGCTGAACATGGAGCCTGAAGCAGAGCTCGATCTCAGGACCATGAGATTACATCTTGAGCCAAAACGAAGGGTCAAGGCGCTCAACCAACTCACCACCCAGGTGCTCTGTAAATCTATTTGTTTGTTTGTTTTTTAAAGGAGGCACCTGGGTGGCTCAGTTGATTAAGCATCCACCCTTAATTTCCACTTCGATCTTGATCTCAGGGTCTTGGGATTTAGCCCTGCATCAGTGGGAAATCTGCTTGAGATTCTCTCCCTCTGCCCCTCCCCCCACTCATGTGAGCCCTCTCCCTCTCTTTCAAATAAATAAATCAATCTTAAAAAGGAAAAAAAAAACTGTCAAATTATCTTCCACAGTGGCTATACCATTTTACATTTCACTTAACGATGAATGAATTTCTCCATTCAGTTTCTTCACACCCATGTCAGCATTTGGTATCATCACTATGTTTTATTTTAGATATTCTGATCTCACTGTAGAATTACATTGCATTTTCCTAATAACTAAAGATGTTGAGCATCTTTTTGTGTGCATATGTGTTGAATTTGTGTATAGCTTCTTCAGTGAAATGGCTCTTCATGTCTTATGCCCATTTTTTAAAAATGGGTTTTTAAAATTTTGAATGTTGAGTTCTTATATATTCTAAATATTAGTCCTTTGTCAAGTGTGTGATTTGCACATATTACCTCCCAGTCCAGTGCTTATACTGTCATGTTCTTAACAAGGGCTTTCACAAGGAAAAAATATTTTTTATTTTCATGAGGTCAAATTGTCAATGTTTCCTTTTATGGATTATGCTTTGGTGTCAGTCTAAGAAGCCTTTTGCTAGTTCTATATCCCAATGATATTCTGTGGACATTTTATAGTTTTACATTTACATTTAACTCCATGATCCTTTTTATATATCAAGTTAATTTTTTATATAAGATAGGAGGTTTATATTGAAGTTTAATGTTTGGTTTTGTTTTTTTGTTTTGTTTTCTGGTGGGTTGGGTTTTTTTGTCTTTTTTGGGGGGAGGGTGTAGGGGGCGCCTGTGGATGTTCAGCTGCTTCTACACCATTTGTTGAAAAGGCTCTCCTTCCTGTTGGAGTTGCTTTTGTTCCTTTGTAGGACAGTTTTTACCCAAAAGCAGAGCTATCATTTACTAGGTAGAAAAAAATCAACAGTATTCACCTAAAATATGGAATATGTGTGGAGATGCTACAATCATTTCTTCTAATCTTAGGCTGTTTCACAACCTGCACAATGCCTTGTAATTTCTCAGTTGCCTTGGAAATGATATATAGTTGATATGCACATATAGTGTTAAAGAGACTTACCTTATATTAGAATATGAAAAATCTGAATTTCTAGTTTCTTAAACTTTGAAGCAAGTAAATATTTTCAACTACACATAAGCCAGGTGTTAATGACTATTGACCCACAATCTCTTTTCAAGATTAGCATTAATCAAGACAAATGTCCTGTCAAGTTTAAAGGTTCAATGTCCTCTACATACAAACAAATAAAAACAAAAACATCACTTACTTGTGAACTGAAATTTAGTTTGCCTAAGAAATCCATACAATATTAAATCTTCAAATGTCTTTAGTTGGCCTAATCTAAAATTAATGGACCTCAATATTTCGGGTTAATATTGTGGCTTTTCTTCTTTTATAGTATCTGTTCAAGAAATACATTATGGCAAGTGTGTGGTGCTGGAAGTTAAAAGGACAAAGAAGTCATAAATGAACGTAGATGAGGATAAATTTACTTCTCATAATCTCTGGTAAAAATTGAGTTATAATCCTGGGATATTTTGTAGATTATATACTTAAACTATTCAAACACTTACGTATTATTTTTCTGATACAAGCAAGGAATGTGTAGAGGGGTTCAGAGAAGAATAATACGATCAACACTCAAAGAATACTTAAGAACATTCTTCAGTGTAACTGTCCTCCGGGAAACTGCATTCTAGGGGAGAATAAAGAAGGTGGCAAATTTATAATGCAATTATATACAGTGAAAAATGCAATAAAAAGAGTAAGAAAGGGTAAATAGCCACAAAGGTTCATATTTAGCTAGGTTTGTGAGGGAAAACATCTCTGGGGAAAAAAGATTTTAATAGAAGGAAGAAGACTTTAACCTGAAGGATGAAAAAGACTCTGGAGGAAAAGTGTCTCATGCAAAAGCAACATGGTTGGTTAATTGAAGAAAAACCAGAAAACTATTTGTCTGGTGGGAAGTGGGGAGGTGGAGAGTGGGAGTTTGTGTTGTATGATAGGGAATGACAACGAAGGGTCACTGAAAGAACCTTCATTTTATTCTAGCCATAATTGGAAACCCTTAGAGAATTTTAAAGAGAAACTCAATATACTCTGTTTCTGTCTTGGAGAAGCAGTCTCGCTGCTGTGTGAATAATGAATACAGTGAAGGGCTGGGGCAGAAACAGGAAGCAGGAGGCAAGGCAGTAGTTCAGGAGAAATGTGATTATTTTGAGACAGGTTGATGGTGGTGCTAGGATTCTCAGCCTATCTGAAGGTAAAACTACCAGACCTTGCTGATTGATTGTGGAGTAGGAAGAAAAACAAGGATATTGAGATAATGCCAAGTTTTAGGTTTGGATGCCTAAATAATTAACACTGACACTACTTGAGATGGAGAAAAACTGATGGGTTTGGTGTGGAAATCAATTTGGAGATATCCATGGAACTGAACATCCAAGTGGAATTGGGGAAAACAACATTCAGGTACTCAAATCTGGAGTTCTAGGTTGACATTAAGGCTGGAGATACAAATTTAAGAATTACTGTGTTTTAGTTTTTAAAGCTTAGATCAGTGATCAGTTCCCTTAATGAGGAAGTGTAGGTAGAGAAGATAAAACGGCTGGGGACCAAGTCTTTTTTTTTTTTTTTTTTTTTTTTTTTGTATCTTGTCTTTTGGTACCAGAAAGAGAAGAAAGTCAAGAAAGAGACAGAATACACATTTACAGTTATCAGTGTAATTGCTTCTGTAGGGTAAGGACAGAGGGAAGGTTAACAGGGGAAAAATGATAGAGATCACTCTGGCTGAGCCATCCTGGAATGCTCTGTTGGAATTGACTGTGGTCAACAATGTCTGGAAGAGTGAGTGAAGCGAAAGTCAGAAGGGCTGGGCATCAGTGGAAATTCTTAAAAATGGAAGAGCTGTCACCACTTCTCATTCCTGTGCTACCTGTGGAGCACCTTAGTCTGAGTCAGAAGAGATGAGACTCTCACTCTTTATGAAATGGGAAAGGGGAGACGGTTTAGAGCAGAGGCAGAGAAGCCGAAACCCTTGCAATAACTTAAATAGCCCAGAAATGTTTTAAACTACAATTAATTATAAATGATATAGCTTAAGTGGCACGCAACACAACTAAGATAATCCCTTTTGCACTTTTTTAATTTAAAAAATACATGCAGGGTGCCTGGGTGGCTCAGTCATTAAGCATCTGCCTTCGGCTCAGGTCATGATCCCAGTGTCCTGGGATGGAGTCCCATATCGGGCTCCCTGCCCTGTGGGAAGCCTGCTTCTCCCCCTCCCACTCCCCCTGCCTGATCTCCTCCCTCGATGTCTCTTTCTCTGTGTCAAATAAATAAATAAAATCTTTTAAATAAATAAATAAAAATTAAAAATACATGTACATGATTGGAAAACTGAAATTATACTGAAAGGAATGAAGTTCACTCTTTCAACTTTCCTTCATTCATCCAAGAGTTGTTAAGTGTTTTTCTGTATGGCAGGTGTATTAAGTGCTGGGGACAACAATCAACAAGACTTAGCTTTCAGTAGAGAACTGGAAAAAACAAACAAACAAACAAACAAGAGACACCTGAGCCTTTGGCTCAGGTCATGATCTCAAGATCCTGGGATGGAGCCCCACATCAGGCTCTCTCTGCTCAGCAGGAAGCCTGCTTCCCCCTCTCTCTCTCTGCCTGCCTGCTGTGATCTCTCTCTCTCTCTCTGTGTCAAATAAATAAATAAAATCTTTAAACAAACAAACAAACAAAAAACTCAAACAGAAGCCTTCCATTTACAATTCCTGTCCTCCAGGAAGATAAAAAAATGTTAACAAGTTTTGGTGCATCTCTGCAAAAAAATAAAACACAGAAATGCTGTGGTATGTGTGTGTATACATATAAAGCATTTATTATATATGTTTACATTTATTATAGAGATTTTCTTTGCATGGTGATGTTAGTTTATACACTTTTGTTCTTTTTCTTTTCATTTACTACTATATTTTAGAAGCTCTTTATGATTCCATGATAGATCAACTTCATTTTATCAGAAGCCTTATTTTTTTTTTTTGTTTTTAAGATTTTATTTATTTATTTATTTGACAGACAGAGAGAGAGATCACAGGTAGACAGAGAGGCAGGCAGAGAGAGAGGGGGAAGCAGGCTCCCCGCTGAGCAGAGAGCCCGATGCAGGGCCCAATTCCAGGACCCTGAGATCACAACCCAAGCCGAAGGCAGAGGCTCAACCCACTGAGCCACCCAGGTGCCCCAGACGCTTTATGGTTTGTTATATGACTATACCATATTTTATTTTACTAATCTACTCATGGTAAACATTCAACTTTTTTTCTGCTAATTTTTGCCACCAGAATAATGCTGCGGGGCACCTGGGTGGCTCAGTGAGTGGGTTAAAGCCTCTGCCTTCAGCTCAGGTCATGATCCCAGGGTCCTGGGATCAAGCCCCGCATGGCATCGGGCTTTCTGCTCAGCGGGGAGCCTGCTTCCCCCTCTCTCTCTGCCTACCTCTCTGCCTACTTGTGATCTCTGTCTGTCAAATAAATAAATAAGATCTTTAAAAATAATAATAATAATGCTGCATATATTCATATACTAAGCATACAAATTGCAAATGTATCTATTTGTGAAGTAAATTCTTAGCAGAAAGTTGTTGTATTAAATGGCTGTCTGTTTTTAATTACTCAAAAGGTGTTAAAGGTGCTCGTATAAAAAGAAATGATTCTTTCTGGCAGTAACAATATGAGCCAAACAGTTATCAAAAGTAATTCTTTAAGAATTACCCAAGATCCCAGAGAGTTTGGCTTAAAATCATTATCAAACTTACTTCCTAGGTAGAAAATAAGCTTTTGTGGCTGGCAGGGAATTATAATGAGCAAGTTCATTAGTCAGATTCTACTTATGCTTCTACTATAAAAATATAGCTATTTACTTGCTTAAAAAATTTTTATTTTGATTGTATGTCATAATATATAAAAATGAGCTGGATATTACATATTTTGATATGTAAGACAGATGACTCTAATCCTGCTGGTAAAGCCCCTAAATTAGGGCTTGGCCAAGAGCAGGTACTCAGTAAATTAAGTTACTGAAATAATGTCATTCACAGCTCTAAACACTTAACCACCAGAACTTGACTAATCTGGAGAGCCAAAGAGGTTTGCTTATTTCAGCAAGGCTGGCTTGTTTCCTTCCCCGGACCTTCCTGGTTTATAGTCTTGTGGCTAAACACCTGATTTACCAGCAGAGCATGGTAGTAGACCTACCCAAGGGGAGATTCATGGTAACCAAACCTATGAAACTGATGTGTAGAGTAAGCCGGCAAATATAGTAGCTTCCAATGAGAGCTGTAAATGTTGAGATTGCTTAATGCTGTCTCAGTAATGTCTACTGGCTCACAGGCTCCATTTCTCATGACAAATTGAGATCTAAAAGTCAGTTGGTGAGTGTGGAATTGAACAATGTGAGTTATAAGATTTCAGTCTTACATAAGTTTTTAATGTGTATGTCTCCAAACTGTAGGGATATACCATCCATGGAGACTCAAGCTTTTATATCCTAGATACATAGTGGCATTTTCCCTTCTTGGACAGTTCTTGAGGATGGTGACAGCCATTTGGTGCTTTTATAATTGCTTCTTACTGCTTCTCTGCCAGCTCTACTTTCTGTTATACAGTCTCTTCTTAAATATATTAACACATCCCATCAGTTACAATCAAGTCCTGTTGGCATGAGATAGATTTACACGTTTTTTTCTTTGATCTTCGGAGGTTTGATTTTACAGTTTAGTATGGTTTAACTCTGAGAGTCAGGTAACTTTCCCTTGTTTCCAAATTCCTAAGAACACCTTATTATGGCCCAAAAAGAAATTAAAACAGTGATCAATAATAAACAATCTCATGGTATTGAACAGATATTGTGTCCTATATGCTTTTAACCTTACAATTAGAATGAAAACAAGACCATAATTTGATGCCTTTGGTACTTGCTATGGGTATTAGAGAGTATACATAAAGAATACACAATATTTTAGGAGTTGTGTTCTTATATTAGGCCATTGGCATACCCAGATTCAACATACATATATACACACAACTAAACACACATGTATCTGTATTTCTATATCATATGTCTTTGTGTATATCAAGATATTATTGGGTATACACCATACCTTCAATGCCAATCCTACATAAGGTGTTTTATTTTCCCCCTGGCTTCCAACAGTGGGACACCGAATGCCCACTATAAAAATAAACTGAATTAACTTTTTTGAACTACAATCACATGAAGTAGTTTTAGAATTGCTAACTGATATCGGAGTAAAAAAAAAATCTACAAGTTAAAGTTCAAGACTTAATTTTTTTGTCTTTAACATAAACGTGTGTAATCAAAATTCTATGCTAACAATTTACTTATGTTGGCTCTCTCCTGCAAACCCTTGAGTGTACTTATGCTATTCACTTGAAATCTGGCCAACTCTAAGAATTTTTCCCAGCTTCATGGAGATATAATTGACATATAAAATTGTGTGGGATTAAGGTGTACATTGTGGAAATTTGATACAAGCATCTCTGGTGAAATGATTACCTCTCAGAAAATGCGAGCATTAAGATAGTGATAGTAATAGTATATAGAATAAAATAATTCTATGAATCCATAATGATAAAAGTGAATTAATGAGGGACACCGGGGTGGCTCAGTTGGTTAAGCATCTGCATTTGGCTCAGGTCATGACCCCATGGTCCTGGGATCGAGTCCTATATCTGGCTCCCTGCTCAGCGGGAAGTCTGCTCCCTCTGCCTGCCATTCCCCCACTTGTGCTCTCTCTCTCTCTCTCTCTCTCTCTATGTCTGTCAGATCAATAAATAAAATCTTTTTTAAAAAGTGAATGAATGAATGAATGAATAGGGTAGAATTCTTCCTTATAATAGACATAAACTAGTAAATATAGATGCAATGATGGAATTAGAAAATCACTACTTGGCAAACACAAGAGTATAAATCATGTGAAAAAAGTATTAATCATTTGGGACAGACTCATTGTTTGTTAGTAAAACTACTGCTGAGTAAAAATTTGATGATAAGCAGATATTTTCCTCAAAGGATACCTATTAAACTCCAAGAGGAAAAAAATAGTAACTTTATAGTGAAGAAATGTGGCAGACATTATCTTAGCCAAGTGATCAAAGTTAAAATCACCATTAATGGGTGATGTACCTCCTAATATAATGTACTTTTTGAGGTATTCCTGTGAAAGAAGGAAAGAAAGGATGAGAGAGAGAGGGAAGGAGGGAGGAAAAGAGGGAGGGGAGAAGAAAAAAGAAAAGAGAAAAGAAGGAACAACAACAAAAACACAACCAGAATCTAACCATATAGCATATTTGAGAAACTCAAACTGAGAAACAGTCTACAAATAATAAATAAGTAAAGGCCCATAGTCTTCAAAAATGCTAAGGTTACACATAAAGAAGTCATAAAGAACTGTTCCAGATTAAAGAAAATTAAAGAAGCTTGATAATAAAATGCAATGTGAACTCTTAGATGAAATCCTGCACGGGGGGGGGGGGGTATATATATATATATATATATATGTATTTCTTTAACCATAATCAGTGATACAGAGATAATTGGGAAGTTTGAATTTTAAATTTCATTTACATAATGCCTATAGATTAGGTACTAATAATGTTCCCATGTTAATTTCCTATTTGTAATAATTGCACTATGATTATATGAAAAATAGCCTAGTTTCTAAGAAACCTGCATGAAAATTTTAGGAAAAAATGATTCATCATATCAATAACTAACTCCCAAATATATCAGAAAAAAGAGAATAAATAAATGTGGTAAAAGATTGATATGTTGATATTTGGGGGATCTAGGTGAAAATCATAATGAGATTCTTTTTATTGGATTGTAATATTTCTCTGAGCGTGAAATGATTTCAAAATAAAAGTGGAAATTTTTAGGTTAAAAAGTATTCTAGGGGCACCTGGGTAGCTCAGTGGGTTAAAGCCTCTGCCTTCGTCTTAGGTCATGATTCCAGGGTCCTGGGATCAAGCCCCCGCATTGGGCTCTCTGCTCGGCAGGGAGTCTGCTTCCTCCTCTCTCTCTCTGCCTGCCTCTCTGCCTACTTGTGATCTCTGTCTGTCAAATAAATAAAATCTTTTTAAAAAAAAAAGTATTCTAAGCCAAATATTCTGGCACCTTTATTCTCAACTATATGCTATAATATTTTCCTACATGTAGAGAAAAGATATTTTCAAAATATTTGCAGAGACTATATTGTGTTGCATTTTGAAGATGAATACATTTGTTTATTTTTAAGCCAATGTTATGTAAATATTCAGTAAGTGAATAAAATAATTTTAAAAATAAAGAAAAAAAGGAGGAAGAAACAGAGAATGAGAGAGGAAATGAGTGATGGAAGACAGGGAAGAAAAGAGGTTATTGTCTAACTATTAGCCTTCTCTACCAGGTGGAGAGAATGCATACTGATGTGTGTGTGTGTGTGTGTGTGTGTGTGTCACATTTTCACATTGAAAAAAGTGAATATGATAAAGTATTAAAAGTGGGCATTCTGATGATGACCCATTTCTTTTAAAAAATGTTCTCCGGAATCACCTGGGTAGTACAGTTGGTTGAACCTCTGACTCTTGATTTCAGCTCACGTTCTGATCTCAGGGTGGTGAGATCAAGCCTTGCATCCGGCTTCGCTCTGGGCTTGGAGCCTGCTTATGATTCTCTCTCTCTCTCTCTCTGCGCCCCACCCTGACTTGTGCACATGTGCTCTTTCTGTCTCTAAAGAAAAAACTTATGTTTTCCCCACCTTTTGCAAATACTAGTATTAGATTCCTTTTGAGAACTTGCTGAATTTCATCTGTATATTATTTGGTGATCAAAGACAATATGTTCTGTCTACTCAAATTGTTTCTACTTTTCAAGTACAGTGACTTACTCAGCAAGGAATTTGTGGTGACAAGTGGTGTTTGATCTCATTTTGTCCTTATTTTTCCTCTGTTGGTGGAGGGTGAGAATCATTTAAAAGTTTAGGTCAGTATCATGTGACAGTCTTTATTCTGTAGTGATCATAGTGATTTTTTTTAAAGATTTTTATTTATTTATTTGACAGACAGAGATCACGAGTAGGCAGAGAGGCAGGCAGAGAGAGGAAGGGAAGCAGGTTCCCTGCTGAGCAGAGAGCCAGATGCGGGGCTCGATCCCAGGACCCTGGGATCATGACCTGAGCAGAAGGCAGAGGCTTTAACCCACTGAGCCACCCAGGTGCCCCAGTGATTTTTTTAAAAATCTGGTTCTCATTCTTATATTTCCTCCCTACTATGCAACTAAAAAAAAAAAAATCAAGTTGGGCTTTTACTTAGAACTAATGTTCTTCTGTTAGAATGGTTCTAGGGCTTAGTAACACTAAAGTCTTCATGACTTTAAAATGAAAAATTGACTCAATTTTGTTTGAACTAAAAGCTTTTTTCCTTCTAGACACCACTTTGCTTCTGAAAACTACTATTAATGTCTGAACATTCTTTCTGAGAATCTAAACACAGATACACAGTTGATCGCTGAAGCAACTGCAAGGGGTTGAGCATCAGCCACAGATTTTTTTTTTTTTAGAGTAGTTTCCTCTTTGTCAGGATTTATATTTTCTTGAAATTTAGTGCAATAGCATAAAACTTTTTTTATATCTGATACATAATGTATGATTGCCCATAAATCTGGACTTTGTCTGGCAATGGACATGTTCAAGCACCATGGTGTAATAAATTTATTACAATGACTGACTATAACAACCCCTCACAGTCTAAGTTCAAAACATTAGAGCTTTTGGAATTTCCACAAACTTTCTAAGTTCCAACTCTTCCATCTCCTTCACCTGTTTAAACAGAAGTAAACTAATGGAAAAGTCAGTTAATCATAAATGTTTCTCAGTTCCACATAGAATGCTAGCATTCAGAGGCCCACTGATATTGCCAAGTTTTAAAACTCCTAAATTATTTTCAAAACAATAGAACAAGTTAATATCATTTATTTTCAGGGAACACTGAGTTAGAAGGAAATTAAGCTAAATGTCCTTTGCTCTTCTTAATGCCATGAACATAAGGTGAACTGGCTTTCCAGTATCCCACCCTTCCTTTTGCTCATTGTGTGGTGGGCTGGAGCCTCCAGCTGATGGGCAAACATGGGAAGGAGCTGCCCTTCCTAGGCTGTCAGAACAATGTAGCCTTCTCTCTGGGCCGTTGTTTCTGTGGACCCAAGGTAAATCCAGAACATTTGCTGAAACTCGAGGGAGAGAGGAGCCATGTCTCCCTGGTGTGGGGATTTAAAGATGAAACCTAACACTCCTGGACACCAATATGAAAACACATCTGAGCCCCATCATTGATGGGAATGTATCAAGCATTGGAAAAGAACCTAGTCTTCTTTTTTAAGAGAGAGAGAGAAAGAGCATATGAGCAGGGAGGGACAGAGAAGGAGAGGCAGAATCTTAAGCAGACTCCAGACTCTGTGGAGCCCAATGCAGGGCTTGATCTCAGGACCCTGAGATCATGACCTGAGCTGCATCAAAAAGTCAGATGCTTAACTGAGTGATCTACCCAGGTACCCTATGAGAAGAACCTAGTCTTGATGACATCATTTTCTATCCTGGATATAGCTTTACTTGGAGATTTTCTATTGCCTGAGTGTTCATTTACAAAAGACAGTAATTCTACCCCTTCCCCCGCACTAGCATTTCTGTTTAAGCCAGTTTGGGGTGGGATTTAGTCTCTTGCATCAAAAGTGTCATGAATAATATACCACCTCCTAATTTTGTTGAGAAACAGATTGATACACTCTGGAAGGCTCATATAAGGCTGTTTTTAATCACATCAGAAACAGCTAGGAAACAAGGTAGATTCCAATTTAAAATGTCAGGGAAGACTGTCAAATATATTATGACAAGACGACTTAAGTATTTTGGGTGATACTCCAGACTTGGAGTAAAAATGTTTGAGTTTAAGCCCTTAATTCAACACTACTGTCCACAACCTTGAGCAAGTCATTTACTTTCATGGGGCTTTGGTTGTAAAGTGGAAATGATAATTACCTTTTTACCTACTTTACATGGCTGGTATAAGAAACAGATAGGTAATGGATATGTATGAGTTTTTAAAATTGTAGAAGGACTAAAAATAGAATTAATAATAATAATCAAGCATAATTTTCCACTTACATCAAGTAGGTTATTTCCATCTTTGCATCTATCTTTTTCCTTTAGGTAATCTGTTCAAGTTTTATCATATTTTCAGAATGCTTATATTTAGAACTAGAAAAATCTGATGCAAATAAGTAAAGCTAACAATGAATATCAGTTTATGATGGAACACTGAAAAATATTTTCATTTGAATGTTTCATTTGAGATATTTATTCATATCTGCACATTTTGAAAAAATATACTTAAAGATTAGGTGCAGTCACTATGGAAAATAGTGTGGAGATTTCTTTAAAAAATTAATGTTCTGAGAGACGAAGAGGATTTCTGGTCTGCCAAGGCAGTCAACGTGAGGGGCTAAGATTCTGGAGGAAAATAAAGTGCATATAAATGTGACCACCATCACAATGATTTTCCCCTTATGACATTTCTTGAATATTAGCTAAATAGTATGAAAGACTAAGAGCTACACAGATATTCTCTGAAAAGTAAAATAGTTTTCAGAAGTTTCACTCTGCTAGGGAGACCAAATGATAACTCATGATATGCCAAGAAGGAGGAATCGTAGTAAACATATAAAGCTCTCAACTGGAATTCTGAAGAGCTTCATTCTAGAAGTAGAAGTACATCAGTAGTAAAGAGAAACTTCAGAACACTGTATTTCAGCCCAAGATTAGCTCAGTCCTTGGTGAGAACAGGATAATCTGCCTATACTCTTACTGCCCTTCAGAGGAGAGAATAAATACCTCTATGGATAGAAATCCCATTATTCCAAGTTTCTGCAGCATTTCATACTCAAAGTACATTATTCAATAAAAAATCTTCACTCTAACCAAGAGTATCAGTCAGCAATATCCACAATTATGCTGCATAACAAGGAAACATAAAATCTCATCAGCATACAACAATGAACATTTGTTTCTTTCTTGTACCATCTACAAGTTGGCTAGGAATCGTTTTGCCTTAGGTTATAGGTCTGCAGGTTGGCTGGAGTAGTTCTGTTTAAGACTGCATGTGGGTACATCAGAAGGGTAGCTCTATTCTGCCTGTTTCATTCTGTAGTCCAGGCTAGATGGGTGATAGTTACCCAGACTATGCTCTTCTTTAACAATGACAGTGAGAAAAAATCAACCATGCAAGCACATTTCAAACTTTTTTTCTGTATCAACTATACGAAACACCCATTCATTAAGGCCACCTGGCAAAGTCCCAAGTACAGGAGTTGGCAAGTACTCTGCATCATCAATGACAGAAATGGGAACTATATGCCCAGTTAATACTACTAGAGGGAAGGAGGTAGGGAGAAGGGAGAAAGAGCACCAGAATTTACTTCAAATAATTTATTCTCTTGGTCACCATTTCTTTGTTACTCCTACACATAAAATATCTTTATACCCATCTCAAGGCTCAGGAAAATCTCATCCAATTAGGTCATCAGATACATCTATATATGTTTATTCTAGGAATCCAAGATTTTATATCATTTAAAAAGATCAATAAATCTTATTGATCACATTAACAAAATAAAGGAGAAAAAGCCTATGATCTTCTCATAGGCTGTGATAAATCACTTGACAAGATTTAATGGACATCTATGATAAAAACACTTACTGAACTGGGAATACAAGGGAACATCCATAATCTGACAAAAGATAGCTACCAAACCCTGCAGTAAACATCATACTGAATCATGAAAATGTTAAAACTTCTCCCTGGAGATCATGACTAAAATAAAGATGTTCATTCTCACTACTTTTATTCATTACTGTCCTAATGATCGGAGCCCAGTGGGATAAATCAAGGGGAAAATTATAAAAGGGTGGAGAAGAAAGACATAAAATTGTCATTATTCACACATTACACAATTGTGCATATAAAAAATCCAAAAGAATCTTCAATTAAACTATTAGATTTGACAAGTGAACCTATCAAGTTTGTTGAACATTTGATCAGTATGAAATAATTACAGTAACTATATTTCTATAGACCAGGTACATGAAAATAATAAAAAGATACCCTGTAAATAACATAAAATACTTCAAATATCCAGAAACAAGTAAAATATTTATAGAATCTCTATACAGAAATTACTGAGAGAAATAAAAGCTACAACTAAATGAAGACATACACTGAGTTTATAGTTCAGAGGACTCAGTATTGTGAAGATGTCAATTTTCCTCAAGTCAGTCTATAGATTCATTATAATCCTATTTAAAGATTTTATTTATTTATTTATTTGACAGCAAGAGATCACAAGTAGGCAGAGAGGCAGGCAGAGAGGGAGAGAGAGGGAAGCAGGCTCCCCGCTGAGCAGAGAGCCCGATGCGGGACTCGATCCTAGGATCCTGAGATCATGACCTGAGCTGAAGGCAGCGGCTTAATCCACTGAGCCATCCAGGCGCCTTATAATCCTATTTAGATTATAAACAGTGTGGGTATAAATTCACACACTGATTCTCAAATTATATGAAAATGTAAAGACTCAAAAATACTCAACTCAATCTTTTTTTTTTTTTTAAAGATTTTATTTATTCATTTGACAAAGATTACAAGTAGGCAGAGAGGCAGGCAGAGAGAGAGAGGGAAGCAGGCTCCCTGCTGAGCAGAGAGCCTGATGTGGGGCTCGATCCCAGGACCCTGGGATCATGACCTGAGCTGAAGGCAGAGGCTTAACTCACTGAGCCACCCAGGCACCCCAAAAATAGTCAACTCAATCTTAAGAACCAAACTGGAGGATGTATCATCAGTATGAAGAGATTCACTGACATAGGACCCCACATATGCTGCACTGGACAAAAGTCACCCACTTTACAACAAAGGAGATAGAGCAGTGTGCACCTGACCATTGTCTCGCCTTGTTTTAACACATACTGTACCACTCAGAAGCCAGCTGGGAGAGCATTCCCTGTGAGAACAGGACACTATCCACCATGAAGAAGTACACACCCTAAATCAATTAAAGTGATACAGTTCTATGTCCCAAGTAGATAAATTCTTTGGGACAAGTTCCAAGGCTACAGGGGACTCCAAATACGATCATTTCAAGTAGCCCCCAAGGGGAATTTATGTTTCTTGTTTCAACAGCTCCAGGCACAGCAAATGTTTCATTGAACTTCCAGCCACAGCTGCTGTTTGGTCACTTTGTGCCTGCCCGTCAGGGCAAGAGATCTGGGGACAAGGAAAGAAATCAACCTATTGGTTGTGGTACAGATAACAGGGCCGCTGTTACAGAAAGTGGCGGAGAAGAGTATGTCTGACATTTGGTGATTGGAAGGGAGACTCTAGGTCCTCTCCTCTGCTTGGGTAAATGCACAAGTGTTGCTGATGAAGCCTGAGAAGGGCACGATGCCCAGGGGCTCAGCTGCAAGCTCAAGACCAGGTGCAGTGAGAAGAGCTGCAGTTCATTCTAGTACCTCTGTCTCCTACATTTCACCAGGATAGGAGTCCAACCACAACCCTAAAGAAATGATTCATAGATAGAACGAATGTACATAAGCAAGTGGATTTAAGCAACACACAGTTGCTATATTGTATCTGACTATGTCACACAGCTCTGGCCTCCCCGAAGCCACTCAGGCCGCCTGTTACAGAGAATGCTGCTGATGGCTTCCACTGTGTCCTTCTCAGGCTTTTGTTCTCATGAAGGGAGCTACCTCATCTACCATTCAGACCCCTCTCCAGGGCATGGGCCCTTGCCTAAATATGGGACAACTCTGAAGATCATTCCTGTTCTAGCCTATAAGACTGGTGATGGTCTCAGTTTCATTTTAGTCAATCCTGCTTTCTTCATTTTCATATGGGATTTGTTTCCAATCATACTGTCCAATAAACCTTCTTTATACAAACTCCCATTTGAGTCTGCTTCCAGGGAACCTGTCCCAAGACAGTTTTCCTAATCAGAACACATGCATCTATGGCTAGACCACCAGCACCTTGAAGGCAAGTGTGGTCTCATTTCGTCTCTATCTCTGGTTGCTAGTGCAGAGCTTTGCACACGGCTGGCGCTCAGTATGTAACTGATGACTAAAATCAAGAACTGCTCTTCCCACTAGACTGTCAACCTTTTAAAAAGATTTTATTGATTTATTTGAGAGAAACAAAAAGAGAGCATGAATGAAGAGAGGGGGAAGCAGATTCCCTGCTGAACAGGTAGCTTAATGCTGGGCTCGATCCCAGAACCCAGAGATCATGACCTGAGCCAAAGGCAGATGCCTAACGGACTGAGCCACCCAGGGGCCCCTAGACTGTCAACTTCTTGAGAATAGGACTACATACAAGCTTTTTTTTTTTTTTTTGCTTTATTCTTACATAGTCTATAATAACCATTCAGTGGAGGCTTTAAATAAATATCCTCTTGTCTTTAAAAGGAAGGACCAACTCATAATTAAAGCAAAGTTAACCTATTCATTTATATTGAAAGGTGCTTTTTTTGTTTGCCCGATAGCATCTGCTTGTCTTTTCTCCTTCACAAAGTTCAGATCAGCACCTTTGATCTACTAACAGTAACCTGATAGGGTTTGCCATTTCATTATTTTGACATATGCACAAAGAAAGTGCCAGACTTGTGTTAAGAGATACCAAACATTAAACTGATAACTTTTGAGAAGAGATATTGATAGAATGTGATAGAAATGAGCTCTTACTGGATCATCACTGGGTTTGAGCTTTCCAGCTTTGAAGTTCCAAATTGGCTGAGTGATTCGGAAGCCATGTGAACAAGGACGGTTTGAAGGAAACATCAGGGAGTCCTGATTCTATTAACTGTAATCACCGTGGTGTTTCTGCTTGCCGGTACAACACATTTTCCATGTAGCAATAAACGCTGAAGCACATTTCATTAATTCATGATTTCCCCTAAACAGCAATGCGTAGCCGCAGATCACTGTGCAACTTTATCAAAGAAATAGAAGTACAATGAAACAAACCACCTAATCATCTTCCAGAAAGGCTGCTCTTTGCTACGAGGTGTTTTGGACTAGGCCTACTGTAAGTAGTCCAGTCAAAAGCCTGCTCCTCTGAGGGTCATGGATCCCCAAGGAAAATCTTCCAAGGAACTTAGGGTAAACCAGAGCCTGCTGCATTTTGCCAAGGTTGCCAGCCGGCTGCAGCTGCTCTCTGGAGGCCTGTGCAATCAATCTGTCTAAGCTTAAGTCAGGAACTTGAAATTCGAATCACTGCCCCACAGCAGTTTGAGTATGTCCTGGTGAGGGCCACTTATCACTTCTGGTGCTCCAGCAGTTTTTTGACCAGAGCTAGGGAGGAGGGACAGAGATAGGCTACGACTCCTCAGAGAATTAATATTGGCAGAACACTTGTATGTCTGTTGATGAACACTTAGGGAGCCTTGTACACACTCAAAAGGGTAGAGCATTTTCATTTGCGGTTATTTATAGAATAAACCGAGTTCTCCCCACAGTTATTACATATAAAGGAACTAGTCTAATACCAAGAGATGATATGAACTTTGTTCGACATGGAATTGTGATTTTATTATTATTGGCTACTCGCATTCCTTTGTTATATGCTCATGCAGAAGTTAGAAGCAGATATTTGGATGTTTCTGCTCAGTGCCTACATGCATGAGGAGTTAACATCACACACATGGAAATTAAAGGCAGTCTGTAGCTCTTGGGAGTGTCCTTATTGCATCAAAACAACAGTGTATCTTTGCCAGATAATTCCTATTTACCCCTTGCGATCCCCTACCCTTCTATATCTCTGTCCCGTGAAGCTGGCCTGTACAGATAACCACAAAGAATCTTCTTTCTGTGGTGCCTGGGTGGCTCAGTCGTTAAGTGTATGCCTTTGGTCCCAGTGCCGGGATGAAGCCCCGTATGGGGCTCCCTGCTCGGTGGGGAGCCTGCGTCTCCCTCTCCAGCTCTCCCGTGCTTGTGTTTCCTCTCTCACTATCTCTCTCTGTCATAAATGCATAAAATCTTAAAAAAAAAATCCTTTTCCGATGGCTACCTTTTGGTTCAGGCAACGGGGAGCCCCAAGTTGATCAGAGGCAGGGAGGAGAATGAGGTCAGGGTATTTATTTCCCAGGATCCCCCTTTCTCTGTAGAGTCTCTTTTGGACTTACTGTGAGCCTTGACCGAGGGTAACAGCTCTTAACAGAATGGTCTCTTTGTGTGGCTTTCTCTTTCCTTCCAGGTTCTAGTAATTATTCCTTCCCTTCAACCCTTCAGACCTCAGTGTATACTGAAAAGCACATTACAGTATCTCTACACTCTTGCCCACACCTTGGTAAATAATCCTGTTAGCAAACATCTTTATGTTATCTTGGTTTAATGTGCCATCAGCTTCCTGCTCCAAACTGAGTGACATACTTCCAATTCTTCCTCCTTCTTTTTCCATCAAGTTCTAGCTTTTTTGACCCTCCACACAATCTGGTTACTATGCCATGATGCACCTTTGTCTCTGCCATGAGAGAATTAATGTGGAATCTCACAGGTTCCAGATCAGCTCTGTCCAACAGAAATGTAACACAAACTATATGTAAAATTTGAACTTTCTTTTTTTCTTTCTTTTTTAAAAAGATTTTATTTATTTATTTCACAGACAGATCACAAGTAGGCAGAGAAGCAGGCAGAGAGAGGAGCAAGCAGGCTCCCTGCTGAGCAGAGAGCCCAATGTGGGGCTCGATCCCAGGACCCTGGGATCATGACCTGAGCCAAAGGCAGAGGCTTTAACCCACTGAGCCACCCAGGCACCCCAAAATTTGAATTTTCTAATAACATATAAAAAGTTTTAAAAAAGAAATTAATCTTAATAAACTCTTTCATTTCAACCAATATAATCTGGGTTCTGTGCTAAATACTTTAAAATATTACCTCACGTAATTTTCTTTTCTTTTTTTTCTTTCTTTCTTTCTTTCTTTTTTTTTTTTTTTTTTGAGAGGGAGAGATAGAGAAGGACAGAGAATCTTAAGCAGGCTCCATGCTCAGCATGGAGGCTGACACAGAGCTTGATCTCACAATCCTGAGATTATGACCTGGGCCAAAATCACGAGTAGGAGGCTTAACTGACAGAGACACCCAGATACCCCTCATGTAATTTTTTTATAATAACATTAAGAGGGTTATTCTGAAATGTTCTAGGGTTGAGAAAGTTTCATTCCTTGAATCATTTGCTCATTAAGAAATGTTAATTGAATGCTACTCTGTACCAGGCTCTGTAATAGGCTTTGCAAGGGTCTATGAGCAAAGGTATGCATTCAAGGCACTCATATTCCAGCATGTTCTCTCTTCTCTACAGCAGAAGAGAGAATAAATGAATATATATAATACACCAACTAAAATATATATCATATTAGTGAAATATGCTTCAGCCAAAAATAAGGTAAGAAAGGGGATAGAAAGAGTGTGGCAAGAATTGAAATTCTAGGGGCACCTGGGTGGCTCAGTCAGTTAAACAGCAGCATTCGGTGCAGATCATGATCCCAGAGTCCTGGGACAGAGCCCTGAGTTAGGCGGCCTACTCAATGGGGAGCCTGCCTCTCCTTCTCCCTCTCCTGCTTCCCCTGCTTGGTGCTCTCTCTCTCTCTGTCAAGTAAATAAATAGAATCTTAAAAAAAAAAAAAGAATTGAAATTCTACACAGGTTGGTCAGACCACCCATTGTGACAAGACCTTTGAATAATGTCCCGAAAATACCAGCCATGTAGTAACTAGAGAAAGAATAATTTAAGTAGACAAAGCAGCAATTGCAAAGGCCCTGAACATGGCTATGCACTTGAACTGTTCAAGGAAGAGCGAGAAATAGAGTGTAACTAGAATAAGTAGGGACACATATAACACTGAGTGTTATATGTGAGTGATGGATCACTAAATTAAAAAAAAAATACAGGTGGGTCTTAAATAGACAATATAAAGATCTATTGAAGAACAAATTAGAATGTGACTATGTATTTTACAGAAAAGAAATAACAAAATTGGCTTAGATCAGGGGTTGGTAAACTACCACCTGTAGACTAAATCTAATCTACCACCTGTTTTTTAAGTAAAATTTTATTGAAACATTAAAAAAAAAGGAGTGTAAGTAGTGACAGCACAGGGCAGGAGAGCAGAGGGCAAGTTCAGAGAAACATTCAGGGAGTGGGGCTCAATGTATGCATCATATATGACTTTTTAGGTCACAGGGAGAACTTTAGGTTATATACTGAGTGAAATAGAAGTCCATTAGCATATTTTGAGCAGAGGCATAGCATCATTTGACTTAAGTTTTTACAAAATCACCCTCATAGCTGCAGAACTGATGGAAAGGAAGCAAAGGAAAAGGTGGGGGATGGGCAGGAGGTACTGCAATAATTTGGGCAAACTGTAGGGGTGGGGGGATGGGGTACTTTGGACTAGGGGGTGGCCCTGGAAGGATGACAAGAGACTGGATTATGATTTTATTTAAAGAATGTAGAAAAATAAAACAATGTGAAGATGACTTTAAGTTTAAGAAAATTGGTTCACACTGTAAATAAACAACAGAGCTAGGGTTTAATTTTATATCTGCCTGAGGACTCCAAAGCTCAAGCTCTTAATTGTGAGTAATAAGATGCTGGTTTTCTTCTCATCTGGAGATATCTGGGTGCCCCCATAAGATAGACATACCCTTGGACCAATGGGCAACTAGAAAATATTCTCTAAATGATGTCCCCTCTGTCTGAATTTTGAGGTCACTGATTCAATCCAGTGATTCTAGGAAAGTGCTCTCCAGTCTCTCCCTCTCCCCTTCTCACCCTCTACTTTGGCTCCTGCCTCTCCTCCTCATTTTCCTTCTCCTCTTGCTATATTCTTTCTTACACTCACATATACATATATGTATTCATTATCACCAAGTATTTCATTGTAATGTCTTACATTTTGTAATTGTTTTGGAATCAAGGTCTATTTTTTTAGAGGGGGGAGGGGCAGAAGGAGAGGGAGAGAAAGAATCTTAAGCAGGCTCTACACTCAGTACTGAGACCAACATGGGACTAAATCTCACAATCCTGAGATCATGACCTGAATGTGAATCAAGAGTCTGACCCTTAACTGACTGAGCTACCTAATCACCCCAGAAACAAGGTCTTTTAAACCAGATTTTCATATAATTTACTTAATGCCTGGTTATTGTTTGATTTTATTAACACCATCATTTTTTTGCCATTCCAGAAATGTTGTATGACTTTTTAAAAGTTACTTCATGATAATAAAGAGAATCAAGTTAGCTTGGTTGCAATCTTCTTGACCAAACTAAATTCTCATACTACTTCCATCTAGAATTTTCTCAATGTCTAGGTAATAGCCTCTGTTTAGGTTCTGTACTTATTTTTTTAAAGTTTTTATTTATTTATTTTGACACACAGAGAGAGAGAGATCACAAGTAGACAGAGAGGCAGGCAGAGAGAGAGGGTGGGGGAAGCAGGTTCCCTGCTGAGCAGAAAGCCTGATGCAGGGCTTGATCCCAGGACCCTGAGATCTGCTGAAGGCAGAGGCCCAATCCACTGAGCCACCCAGGCACCCATATGTTCTGTACTTTCACACCTGCTTCATAACTCATATGGCTCTCTGTGTTTGGTTTGCTCTTCTTCTTTGTCTATCCTTCTTTCTTCTACCAATCACCACTTCCTAGGCTGATGGACTTCTACCACAATAAATAGAATATATTCTTTCTCCCCACGTACGTCTCAGTGTTGGTCTTCATATTGGCTATTTGTATTGCTTTCTTTTGGAATCCATTTTGGTAATACCAGAAGATTACACATGGGGGTGGTAATTCAAAGCTGGCATATTATTTATTTATTTATTTAAACTTTCAATTAGCCAACATATAGTACATCATTAGTTTCTGATGTAGTGTGCAAAAATGATTCATCAGTTGTGTATAACATCCAAAAAATAAATAATCCAGTCAAGAGATGGACAGAAGACATGAACAGACACTCTTCCAAAGAAGACATATTTTCTTTTTAAAAATTTTTAAATTTAAATTCAATTTAATTTACATATACTGTATTATTAATTTCAGAGGTAGAATTTAGTGATTCATCAGTTGCATATAACACCCAGAGCTCATTACATCACATGCCTTCCTTAATGCCCATCTCCAGTTACCCCATACTCCTACCGCCCTCCCCTCCAGCAACACTGTTTGTTTCCTATAGTTAAGAGACTTATTTTTTTAAGATTTTATTTATTTATTTGACAGACAGAGATCACAAGGAGGCAGAGCAGCAGGCAGAGAGAGAGAGAAGGGGAAGCAGGCTTCCTGTTGAGCAGGGAGCCCGATGTGGGGCTCGATCCCAGGACCCCGAGATCACAACCCTAGCTGAAGGCAGAGGCTTAACCCACTGAGCCACCCAGGTGCCCCTAGTTAAGAGACTTTTATAATTTGCCTCTCTCTGTGTTTTCATCTTATTTTATTTTTCCTTCCTTTTCCCTATGTTCATCTGTTTTGTTTCTTAAATTCCACCTTACAGTGAAATCATATAGTATTTGACTTTGCCTGACTTATTTTCCTTAGCAAAATACCTTGTAGTTCCATCCACAACATTGCAAATGGCAAGACTTCATCCTTTTTGAAGGCTGAGTAATATTCTTCTGTCGACTGTCTTTCCATATTTTGGCTATTGTGGGCATTGCTGCTATAAACATTGGGGTGTTTGTACCCCTTTGAATCACTATGTTTGTATCTTTTGGATAAATTCCTAATAGTATAATTGTTGGGTCATAGGGTAATTTTCTGGTCATAGGGTAGCTCTATTTTTAACTTTTTGAGGAGTACTGTTTTCCAGAGTGGCTGCACCAGTTTGCATTCCCACCAACAGTTTAAGAGGGTTCCCCTTTCTCCACATCATTGTCAACAAATATGGTTTCCTGAGTTGTTAATTTTAGCTATTCTGACTGGTGTGAGGTGGCATCTCAATGTGGTTTTGATTTGTATTTCGCTGATTTTGAGTGATGTTGAGCATTTCTTCATGTGTCTGTTGGCATTTGGATGTCTTCTTTGGAGAAATGCTTATTCATGCCTACTGCCCATTTCTCAACTGGATTTTCTTGTTTTCTGGGTGTTGAGTTTGATAAATCCATAGATTTTGACTATTAGCCCTTTATTTGATAAGACATTTTCAAATACCTTCTTCCATTCTGTAGGTTGCCTTTTAGTTTTATTGACTATTTCCTTTCCTGGGCAGAAGCTTTTTATCTTGAAGAAGCCCCAAAAGTTCATTTTTCCTTTAGTTTCTCTTGCCTTTGGAGATGTGTCTAGCAAGCAGTTGTTATGGCATAGGTCAAAGAAGTTACTGCTTGTGTTCTGCTCCAAGATTTTGATGGTTTCCTGTCTCACATTTAGGTCTTTCATCCATTTTGAGTTTATTTTTGTGTGTGGTATAGGAAAGTGGTCCAGTTTCATTCTTCTGCATGTGGCTGTCCAATTTTTTTGAACACCATTTGTTGAAGAGACTCTTTTTTCCATTGGATATTTTTTCCTGCTTTGTCAAAGATCAGTTACCATAGGGTTGAGGTTCCATTTCTGGGTTCTCTATTCTGTTGCATTAATCTATGTGTCTGTTTTTGTGCCTGTACCACACTGTCTTGATGATTACAGCTTTGTAATAGAGCTTGAAGTCCACAGTTGTAATGCTTCCAGCTTTGGTTTTCTTTTTCAACATTACTTTGGCTATTTGGGGGTCTTTCTTAGTTACATATGAATTTTAGGATTGTTTGTTCCAAAGCTGGCATACTTTCAATTCCTGTGTCATTACTAGTGCTTTTAAAATATTTACAGTCATGGAACCCCATGAGTGGCTCAGTTGGTTAAGCAACAGACTTTTGGTTTTGGCTCAGGTCATGGTCTTGGAGTCATGAGATCGAGGCCTGCTAGGACTCTGAACTCAGCAGGGAGTCTGCTGGAGATTCTCTCTCCTTTTCTGTTTCTGTCTGCCTTTCCCCCAACTTCCTCTCTCTCTCTCTCAAATAAATAAATCTTTAAAAAATGTATCTGTAGTCATAATAAAGTTATGTTATTAAATATATGAGAAATGTTCTGCAACTTGGAGACTTAAATTCAAGACCTGAAAAATAAACTCCAATATGTTTCTAGGGCAATTATGAAGAACCTACAAGTTATAGAACCCGAATTCTAAAAATAAAAGTTTCCATACTCTCTGGCTTCCTTTCACAATATATACATGTACAAAATCATCATGTTGTACGTTTTAAATATCTTACAATTTTATTTGTCAATTTTACCTTTGTAAAGCTGAAAAAAAAAGTACCTGTCCAAGTATATAGGCAAATTTCTGGTAAATGCACAGAATCAGAAGTTATGATCAGCAATTTATTCCTAGTTATAGCTGACTTCCTTAGTCAACCCACCTAGATATTTTCTTATTTAAATGTCATGTCTGTAGTATGGATAAATTTTAATTTTCTTAAGTTAAGATTTTTCAAGTTTTTTTTTTTTAAATCAAGACGTGTTTATGATATAAATGTCAAAGAATGGAGTAAACTATCGTTTAACAAAAATAAATGTTATTAAATCAGTTTTGTGTCTAATATGGATAGACTGTCTCAAGGCATCTTATAATCAGATAAATATGGTGATTTTTCATCTCCTTCTCAGACTATCAGGAGGACCTGAAGATACAACAAGATGAAAATAAGACTAGATCAGCTGCAAATGCCTTTAGGGTAAGGCAGAAAATGTAAATGAAAGAAAAACTGAATGCTCTGGATTACTCCATCTCCAAAAGAGGTTGATGGTGGTAGAGTTGGGGACAAAGAGCACCGCTAAGCTCTGGATGATAGTGGCCTGGCAGGGTGAAGGTCAGGTTTGCAGGACAGCCTGATTTTTCAAGAGAAGCTAAGATCTTCTTGTATCAGTATGTGTGTTACATATGAATTACTTTTCTATTTGGACAATCACTTAATTCTAATTTTGGATATTACAGTGTACAAGTCAGCACGGTATGGCTGACACCTTCTAACCTCAAATATAAGAAAATTAGGCTCTCAAGAAGTGATGTTAAGCCACTTAACAACTCCATCCTAAACAGATAAATTTATAATCTGTATAATTCATTATTGAATTATTGAAATGGAGGGTGTTTGGCATGGACATTATATGGTGATTCAAATTGGTATCATAGAGGAGAGTGGATATTTTACACATACATATGAAATTTTGACCACACGTGTAGAATATTTTATCATATACAAAATATTTCATCTCATGCAATATTTGTCTTATACATTAGACATTACCAGTTTTAAAGATGTCCTGATTACTCTTCAGTGTGAAAGGGTAGCTATTGTAGATACATAGTGGCATGGCTGTCATAAACTGATTTCAGAAACACACTAATGTATTAACACAATCTCGAAATCTTACGCGTTATTATAGAAACTTTTGTTCACTAAGGTGTTGGCAGTGATATAAACATGGAATTGACAATTGAACTATTACGAGCAGGTTTTAAAACACACATAGACATTGGGCTTTGTCATGTATAGGCCAGTTATTTTTCTTTTAGTTCCACGGGGTTATAAATTCATATAGGAATAAGTCTGTAAAAAATGCATATTACTTTAAAAAATCAACTTAGATCTAATTTCTCACACTGGATAGCCACTTTGACTGACTGACAGGTGAACTAGTCTCTCGAATCTAAGAGACCTGTTAGTATTTGGCAGCAAGTACTGGAAGAATTCTGGATTCGTGCAAGAGCAAAAGAGCACTTTCAAATTTTAATGAATGGATGGTCTGTGAGCTGTCATCAGTATGACAGTAATGGCCTGTATGTAGAGAGAGAAAGTGGGTCTTCGGGGCATGGTGGGGAAGAGTAAAAATAATCCACAGTATTGATAGAGAGTAGATCACTTCTAAGACAGATTCAGCACCAGAAACATCCAAGCAAAGGACTTATTTCACATAGACACTTTTACCTTTTCACGAAAGTCTTTTCCCCAGCCACAGTGTAGTGGTAACTGAAGAATGCTTTCCAATATTGCACGATGTTATTTTCGATAGCCTGTACCGTAGGCCCAAAGGCTGGCTTAAAATGGAGGATGACAGCAATTTCATGAGTCTCACTGATGAACTTAAATACTGACAGTTCTAAGTCCTTTATATTTTAGCAGGTAACAACTCCTCTAAAGCAACAAATTAAAATTGTGTGATTATATAATATACATTTAATTTGTTAATATATATATATATTTTTAAGTTAATTTATTTATCTTAGAGAGAGAAAGAAAGAGCACGAGCAGGGGGAGAAGCAGAGGGAGAGGAAGAGAGAATCTGAAGCAGACTCTGCACTGAGAGTGGAGCCCATACTGGGGCTCTATCTCATGACCTCGAGATCATGACCTGAGCCTAAATCAAGAGGTCAGATGCTTAACCTACTGCACCACTCAGGTGCCCCTAATTTGTTAATACATTTAAAACAAGAAGACAGGGGCGCCTGGATGGTGCAATGGGTTGAGCCTCTCACTTTGGTTTTCAGCTCAGGTCTTGATCTCAGGGTTGTGAGACCCAGCCCCATATTGGGCTCCAAGCTCCACATGGAGTCTGCTTAAGACTCTCTCTCCCTCTCTGTGTCCCTCTGCACTGCACACTCTCTCCCTCAAATAAATAAATAACTCTTAAAACAACAACAACAACAACAACAAAAAAAACGAGAATACAAAGCAAATGTATCCAGAGGAAGTGCGGCTGTTCTTATTTTTTCCAAATATCTTTCTCTTTTGGAGTAAAATATCAATATTTATGAGACAGGTAAATTAAGAACAGTGAGATTCTGCTATACACCCACTGGCATGGATCAAAACAAAAGGACTAACAGCACTGAGTGTTAGAGAGGATATGGAAAAATGGGAACCCTCATTGCCCATGGCAGGATAAACAGGAACAACTTCGGAAAATTGTTTGGCAGGATCAACTAAAGTGAAACATGTTCACGGTATGAACCCCACAAAAATGTATGCATATGTCCTACAAAAGACATGTACAAGAATGTTCACCAAAGCTTTTTTGTAATAGTCCCTAATGGCAAAGGAAACAAATGGTTATCAACAATGAATGGATGCATGAATTGTGGTGTTTTCATATGACTAAATACTACAGAGCAATGAAATAGAAGAAACCATTCCCATACATATTTATGTGAATGACTCTCACAAACAGAATATTAACTGTAAGAAGCTAGACACGAAAGATCGGTTATGTCTGATTTCACTTCTATGAAGCACACCACAGGCAAATGGAAGCTATGATGACCGAGGACAGAGAGTTGCTGCCTCTTAGAGATTATACATTTGGAGACAGTGCAGGGATCCTCTGATTGCTGTATTTTTCTATATCATGGATCTGGCTACCAAGGGATGTACTTCTGTTTCAATTCATCAACCTATGCATTTAGTATCTGAACATTTTTCCTTTTGAGATACCTCAGAATACCTCAAGAAAAAGAAAAAAAAAAAACACCGAAAAATGAAAACACACTTTATTAAAAGGTTATTCAGTAGCATTGTTCTGGAATGGCTTAGGTTTTGCTAATTCTGGTAAACCAACTTTGATAACAATTCACAGTTTCAAGTCATGTCAGAGAATTCATCACAATTTTATAGAGTTGGAAGGAAAGTTGTAGACGATCAATTGCGTGCTCTGTAGTCAAGAAGGGGAACCAGAGGCATAGAGAGGAAGTCCTTGCAGGAGGCCACCCAGCTGGACAAGAGCTGAATTAAGATTCAAACTTGGATTCCTGGGACGCCTGGGTGGCTCAGCTGGTTGGGCAGCTGCCTTCAGCTCAGGTCATGATCCCAGCGTCCTGGGATCGAGTCCCGCATCGGGCTCTTTGCTTAGCAGGGAGCCTGCTTATCCCTCTGCCTCTGCCTGCCACTCTGTCTGCCTGTGCTCATTCTCTCTGACAAATACATAAATAAAATCTTTAAAAAAAAAAAAAAAACTTGGATTCCTTTTAGTTAGAGTTATTTCCGCTGTCTTCTATTTCAGTTTTTCCTCACACAGCCTTTGAAGTAGGTGTGGAAGATTTCAACAACCATTCAGCGTAAGGCCACTCGGCTATGAGGGCAGGCTCCAGCCCTGTAGGCCATGAGGCTGGTCTCAGTCCGTCCACAGCACTTAGCCCTTCTCCTTTTCAGTTTGCCTCCAGGAACTCACTTTTTTCCTGCCTTTTTTCAAAGCAGCTTCCACCTGTGCCAACACTCCATGTACCTCTTACCTGCGACTACCTCCAGAGGAGTTAATGGTCTGCTCAATGCCTTCTATCCTATCTAACTTTTAAAACATGCATGGGTCCTTAATATATCATTGACTTTATCACACTTATGGAGGGGGTAGAAAAAAATAGGGAAAATATAAATAAGAGGAAACAAGTCAGGTTTTAAACCCTCACTGAATATTTTCCGATGGAGCCTCAGCACCTCTTCTCAGAATACGTGCAAATGCAAAAGATACAATCCATGGGAGTGAAAAGGAAATCAGTTATATTAGAATAATTACCAATATATTAAAATAAATATATTTGTAAGACAATATATGAGCTTCTTTTTTAAAGCCAAGATCTAGTGGCAGGTCTAAAAACTATAATTACATAGAACCCAAATTAATATTTGACTTATCTGCCACTATTGTAATATGATATGAAAATATTTATGATTTCTGTTGAAGACATCATAGATGCTGCTAATATTACTATGCATGGGTTTTTGTTTGTCTTTTGTTTTCTTTTTTATCTACCTTCTTAATGAAAGGAAATGTTAACTTTCTGTAAAAATAGGGATTTTTTTTTAAAATTCAAGTTCTCTTACCTAGGTAAAGAACCTTATTCTAATCGTTGGCTCTAGAAGTTTGTTCCTATATATAGACAAAATTGCCTGAAATGGGAACACTGGAGGAAGGCCAGGAATGGGGGGAATACTATCAACACCAGCAGTGTCTGAGGTAGGGGCTGGATTTTTTCCCAGTATTGCAGCCATGCACTCCGGACTCCTTATATCATCTTTGCAAGAAGTCATTTGGAGAGGGGTTGCAGATAAGCAGGCATGGAAATTGTATAATATAGAGGTGGGAGAAAAATATGTTAGTAAGAAAGTATAAAAAAGGTAAGAGGATGGCTTCTCTGTTTTCAAGGACCTTGAAGTTGGGAGGGGAAAAAAAGATTAACCATCAGAGGTAAGTACCAAGCCATTAAGTACTAAATGACAGAGTTTGTGCTACACTGTGAAGTAATTTGAAATGTGCATTTTAATAAACTGTTAGGAAAAAAGTACATTAGATTTTGTAATATGCTTAGAGATTTTAAAAATTTGCTAGGTTCCATTTTTCTCTTATAAAGTTTTCCAACTTTGCTTGTAAAGCTCCAAATTCTTTGAAGAAGGACGTCTTAGCCCCTGGCACTCCCAGCCTCTTGTGATTTGTTGCTTTTTCTGACACTTTCAGTTTTCTAAGGCAGGGCAAAGACTTATTTATTTGACGTTGCTTTTCATAATTACTCAGGCTACTAATTTTATTATGCCAAATAGTATCTTGGGGAACCTTGTGTGAAGGGCGTGATGGAAGGGAGCTTTGATTGATTGGTTGCTTCTCATTTTGCAAAATTTTCCATGATGCAATTCAATTAAACTTTAATTGAGGACAGTAATAGATAAGAGTTTTATGTATGGATTATATTTTCATTAATTTTAAGTAGGATTTTAGTGAAAGAAAAATAAAGTGGACAAAATATCTGCTTGACAATTTTTTTACTGACATTTATATTTTGGTTCTGTGGTATTTTAAAAGGAAAAAATACAGTTGGTTTTTGAGTATATGCATTAAGATTAAAACTTCAATTTTTTTTCCTTGAAGAGTGATCATTTTGGCTATATTCTACACCCTATCCTAGAGAGGTAGTTTATTTAAAAAAGAAGGTATTATTGCAGAAATAGAGAATGTGATTTTTAAAGCAACTTTTATCTTTCTTTTTCTGATCCATTATCAGGTATGAATGGAAATGCCCACTAGAGGTCTCTCCATCCTGAATTATTTTTGATTCCTGAAATGAGATTGTACTTATTAAATTTTCAGTCCCTTGCCTGTCTATGATAGCTGGTGAAAATTTGCTGCGTTTGACATGATAGCTAGCCATGACCTTAACAGAGGAGAGTGGCACAGACATCTAAACCGCTATGCCTTTGAGTCTATATTATTTACACACAAGAATGTTAGTTTCACCCCCTTGCTCTACAGAGTTCATTTGACAAGTCTTCATGCTCCTGAGTGAGGATGGAAAACATGAAAGCCCTTTAAAGATAGTGACCACATGCTGGCATGCTCTTTGCAGCTTGCAGAAAACTCTGGTAGCCTATCAACTGGAAATAATTATTATGATAGGCAATTTTCAGCCCTTCTCTTATCAAATCACAGAAAATATATAAAGATTTTAATTCAAAGGAATAATTTTCATATGCAGACTCTAGAGACAACTTCCTGATCATCTGATACATTTACTTTATTCATTATGTCAAATAAATTTCAGGAAGCTTATCTTATGTGCAGTATGCATATAGAGACTTGTTACACTATGTAATTTTAACATAATGAGGTGTGTGTGTGTGTGTGAGTGTTCAGATAAAACAATTCTAAGATTGCTTCCAGCAAACATTTATAAATTGTTCTTTACTATATGAGTCATAAAACATGAAATTAATATGCCAGCGAGGTTTAGGAACCCCATAACCCTCTCCATAGACTTTAGTCTCACACCCTGGTTCAAGAAAAGATAGGTTGCAACCAATCTGCTGCAAGCTGTTTGGTTAGAAGAGTCAGAATTTAGGATGAGCTGTGGTCATCCACTTTGTGAACTAATCCTTGGAAGTTAGATTAGTTCTCTGATGTGGGCCAAAGAAAGCTGCATGCCAAATGAAAGGGCAAAAAAGGGTCATCTTCAAAGTGGAACGGTCCATGAAACTGAATTCACATATGACTAAGGGAAGAGAAAATATCAAGTAAACCCACTGCCTTTCATTCACGATTATTTTTCTTTTCAAAATCAAAGTCTACAGATTTCAGAGATATACGCAGGACTGCGTATAAGAAGCCATAAAAGTATTTATCCTAAGTAAATACAGTAATAAGCGATGTAAAGGTACTGCTTTATTCCTGAATCAGCTTGCATTAATGATTAAGATTGGAGGCCAAAATGATCTCAAGGTATCAGCTGTCTGAGTTGGAGGAATCCTAAAACCCTACTGTTTTGCTGCTAAATATTTATACCAATAAACATCAGTCCAGAGAAAACCTCCACTTGGATCCCAAGATGAGAATGGAGTGGGGATAAATACTGAAACTTGGGTGACCCCCTCCAAGGCAAAGGATCCCACCTCCTCAAGCAGAGAGCAATAATCAAAGACACATGCTCTTTTAGTAATACCACACTGCCTATAGAAAACTTTTTAACAGTCATAGTTTATGGAAATGATGTGTGCTACATCAGTTCCACGAAATGCCTGGAAGCCTATGCAAAGATGTTCATGGCAGTCTTGTATATAATCACAAAAGATGAGAATAAATGTGTTATCCAACAATAGGGGATTGGCTAATAAAACATCCAGGTAGAATTTAATATGATTATGTGTGAAAATATTTGTTAAAAAGGAAGAGCTTTTGTAATCAATTAATAAGTGGAAAAGCTGGCTACAGCTATGGTTTTCAAGTATTTTAACCAACAATAAGAAAATAATTTTACATTATGATCCCAGATACATTTATACCCCTCCCACACATATACATACACACAACAATGATCACCCTGACTCTACACTATTTACTCTGTTTCTTTATATTCTATTTAAATTAATTATTTTAATGCTGATTGTTACCTACTACATAAATTTTCTGACCCACTAATTGGTCATAACTCAGTTTGGAAATCCTCGAGACTAAGAATAACCATTGCATGAGACCAATTTTTAAATACATAAATTATCATGGGAAAAAACTCCTGGGAAATTTTTTTTAAAGATTTATTTATTTGAGAGAAAAAGAGAGTGCATGAGAGCACTGGGGGAGGGGAAGAGGGAGAGGGCGAAAGAGAATCTCAAACAGACTCTCCCCTGAGCAGGGAGTCCAATGTGGGGCTTGATCCCAGGATCCTGAAATCATGACCTGAACCAAAATCGAAGGTTGGCCCCTTAACTGACTGAGCCACCCAGGTGCCCTGGAAAATTTTACATACATGAATTTTCACAAAGATCACACACTGAAACCATAGTAGTTTTCTCTGAGTGATGAGGTATCTGATTTTTTTTTTCCTTTTTACCTTTATTGGCTTATCATCCTTCAGGAAGTATTTCTTTGGTAATAGAAAAAAAAATTGCATCTCATCTAAGAAATGTTTCAGACTCCTTCAAATTATCTCAACGTCCAACTGTGTCCTCCTCTATTGCTAGGGTTCGTCTGCCAGCAGTGTTGGTCTGCCAGCAGCCACAGTGACATCACTAGTCTCTTATTTTCCAACACAGAATACCTCAGAAAAGAGGAGAGAAAAGAAAGGAAGGAAAGAAGGAAGGAAGGATGGATCAAAGAAAGGAAATAAGAGAGGAATAATTCTCATATAGCTATTACAATTTTTATTTAATTTACCTAATGTATCTGTGTGTCTGTGTGTCTACAAATGTGTATGTATATACTTCGGGCTCAGAAGTTTGGCAAGGGGCTGAGACTGAATAACAAAAACGCTGTGTGAGGCATTCATTTCATTAGTCCTGTCAATTTGAGAAATTCATATCCACATCCTGCCTTAGTTTCCTGTTTATGAAATGAAGTTGCTGTGCTAAGATTTCACTTCTAATTCTAAGAGCTATCCTGGCCCAGGAGGAATCACCTGGTCAACCGATGCTTCACTTGCAAATATATGTATTTCTGGGTTATTGATAACTAAAAATCCATACTTCCGGCCCTCTGCTGAATTCCCACACAGGGAGAACACTGCAAACTTGCTGTGCTGTATGTTAGCTTTACCTCTGCTGCTAAGTCAAATCAGATCAAATGTCCCCTTTTTATGAGAAATATTTGTAACATCCCATTCACTATTTTGAATTGCTTGACTACTTGAAGTTATAATCCCATGGACTTAAAGGAAAGCCTACTGACATGTGGATTACAATGCCACTCTGCTGCCATCAAGTATGTATTTATTTAAACAGCCTGTATCTTCTACAGATATTGGTTCATCTGGTTTTTAATGTTAAAGATCATGAGTTATATTTAATAGAAGGTCATGTAAAGAGCTTTGATAAGTTTATTCACAGTCTTTGAAATGCTAAAGAAAGATCCTTCCAGAGACCCAATTTCAATTTGAAGTCACTACTGATAGTGATATTAAGTCTTCTGGGAATACTTACAGATTCTTTCTGGGAATAGATTATAAGGACTTCCATCTGGGTATGATTCATAGACACTTCTGAGTGCCCAGACCAATGGTTAAGAAATGGCAGCATGTACTGGGGTACCTGAGTGGCTCAGTTGGTTAAGTTTCTGACTCTTTGTTTTTGGCTCAGGTCATGATCTCAAGGTGGTGAGATCAAGTCCCACACAGGGCTCTGCTCTCAGTGCTGAGTGTGCTTGAGATTCTCTCCCTCTGCCTCTTCCACTGATTACTTGTGTGCTCTCTCTCACATGTGCGCGTGCACGCTCTCTCTCTAATAAATAAATAAATTAAATCTTAAAAAAAAAGAAAAGAAAAGAAAAGAAAGAAATGACAGCCTGTGGGCCACATCTACCCCCAAGGACATTTTCTTTGGCCTTTGGATGCTAAAATAATTTTTACAAATTAGTTACAGATACCAAAAATGAGACATTCCATAGCATAGGATGGATCTGTTTTTCAAGTTCTCTTTAAGAATCCTAACGTCTGGGGCGCCTGGGTGGCTCTGTGGGTTAAGCCTCTGCCTTCAGCTCAGGTCATGATCTCAGGGTCCTGGGATCGAGCCCCACATCAGGCTCTCTGCTCAGTGGGGAGCCTGTTTCCCCTTCTCTCTCTCTCTCTCTCTCTCTCTCTCTCTGCCTGCTTCTCTGCCTACTTGTGATCTGTCAAATAAAATCTTAAAACAACAACAACAAAAAAGAATCCTAATGTCTGTTTACCCTGGACCCGCATTCCTGCCAAGCACCCCAGTGGACGAAGTAATGATTGCACTTTATTGTGAGTGTGGGCTTGGCAGTTAAGCAGAACCTAAGTTGCACCCTATCATTCATTCAGGATGCTTGCCTAGCCTTTCTAGGTATACGAGCGTAAGACACCTTTAAAAGCAAACATAATGTCACCACAAGTTAAAAAATAAATGTGACGTGATTAATTAGAAAATAAATACAAGTAGAAATTAACTAAAGACAAACCATAGAAAGTTCATGCAACTTCTTTCTCTAAACACACTTGTTGGGCGCCTGGGTGGCTCAGTGGGTTAAGCCGCTGCCTTCGGCTCAGGTCGTGATCTCGGGGTCCTGGGATCGAGTCCCGCATCGGGCTCTCTGCTCAGCAGGGAGCCTGCTTCCCTCTCTCTCTCTCTCTCTCTCTCTGCCTGCCTCTCTGTCTACTTGTGATCTCTCTCTGTCAAATAAATAAATAAAATCTTTAAAAAAAAAAAATAAACACACTTGTTTTCTATCTCATTTTTCAAGCCTCATTGGCTTCGTTTTTTTTTTTTTACATTTACATCCATTCACCCTTCCCATTATGCTTCCTGCCTCTGGGAGCTATTTTTGTAAAATGCAGATAATAATGCCTGCTTGGCCTACCTTTCTGGATTAGTGTGAAGATCCAAGTGTAAAAGTGCTATATAAATGCAAAGTATTATTATATCCATTATTATCCACGCTCGGCACTGGTGGGTTCTTATAGGCCCCACTGCTCTGGCTGGCTTGAAGTCTGATGTCTCAGCAGTAATAGATAAAATTCGTTAGATGCCTTTAAATTCATTTACTGCTCTGTACTTGGCTCTTTCATACTGGTGTTGAGGCAGCAAGATCTTTTTCTCTGTCAGCTCAGCACTTAAACCAATGGAAAAAATATATATATAAAAATGCCCCTCAGTTCCTGTTACAAGAACCAAGGAAGAAAACCAACTTGCACTTTGTTTCACCTAACTCCAGGTCCATCTGAGTTCAGCTCGGCTCCACCCCTGCACACAGAAAGAGAGCCGCAGCCCCGGGAGGTTTGTGTCCATGTCGGTCTGTTTCTCCAGAAAACAGCCTATAGCTGCGTTGTCTACGGTTTGAATGCCGCACACTATGTTGTAAAATGCTCAGATTTTCTGATGTCAAAAAACAGATGCAAAGCAATCTATCAACAGAGGACTTGCAGCTCTATCCATTTCAGCCAGGTTTCTCCTCGGCAGGATTCAGACTCTATACCTCTGCACCTTGGGACACCCCACAAGGGCAGGGTGTTTTACCTGTATTTAACTGACATAACTGACATAATTTCCAGTGCCCAGGATGGTGACTGGCATAGACCCGGTCCTTAATAATTTTCTGTGTTATGGTTGAATGAATGAATGATAATCTAATAAGTACTACAACTTAACTTCTCCAGGAAAAACTGCTGATTCCCATCTCCCAGCTCCACACATGCTCCTCTCCTTACCTTTCCAATCTTCGCAAATGGCACCACCACAGGCCCAGCTACTCAGTTGCTCTGATTCCTCTTTCCCTTACTCTCAACTTCCAGTCCATCAGCGAGTCCTTGGGCTCTATGAGTGTAATGTGAACTGACTCTGTCCCCTTCTCCCCACCATCACTGTAACCTCGGTGTAAGGAACTCCATCTCTTCATGGGCTATTCCAGCAGCAGCCTCCTCCAGCGTCCTGCCTCCACTCTTGTTTCCTATAGCCCAGTTGCCTCACAACAGCCAAAGGGAACTTCATACGATTTAAATATGGTCCTATTATTTGCTGCTAAGAATTCTCCAGTGCTTCTCACGGTGCCTAGACAAAGATGCAAACTCCTTCTTGTGGTCTATAAGACAAGATCTGTGGTTCGCAAAACTTGGGAGCATAGTAGAATCTCCCAGAAAGATTTAAAATATGCACATCTTGAGTCCACACATTAGACAATGAATCAGTATCTCTAGGGATGAGTCTCCACAGATGGGACTTTGAGCATTCTCCCATTTTTTGTCTTCCATGTCTTGTCCCTTGTCCCTTTCATCCACAACTCTGCAGGCACACAGCTTCTTTTCTCTCTGCAGAAATCATTAAGTCCTTCCAGGCTCAGGACTTTTCCTTTGGTTGTACTTTCTATCTGGAATGTCCTTCCTCTTTTCCTGGCTGCCTCTTCTCCATATTCAGGGGTCATATCAAATATGTCCTCCTTAGTGGACCTTCCTCGGGCCTTCCTCACTAACATGTGACAACCTCCGTCCTTAGGAATTTTCTGACCATAACTCTGTGATATTTTCTTTCCAGCACTTGGCACCACCTGAAGTACTCTCATCTACTCATGAGTTTATAAATCTGTCCCAACAGAAAGTAAAATCCATGAATGCAGGGACGTTGCCTGTTTTCTTTCCTGGCGCATCCCCAGATATACTCCATAACTACATGTAGAATGCTAACAATAAATACTTCGGTGTTTGTGGACCATGCAGCCTCTGTCACAGCTATTCACCTCTGCCACTGTCGTGGAAAAGTAGTCAAGGATGGGATGTGACAAATGGGCATGGCGTGTTCTAATAAAATCTCATTTATGGAATAACTTTGAGTTTTACATAACTTTTGCATGTCACAAAATATTATTTGTCTTGTGATTTTTTTTAACCATCTAAAATTGCAAACACCATTATTAGCTCATGGGCACACACACAAAAAGATGTGGCAGGCTGGATTTGGCCCATGGGCTATAATTTGCCAACCCTCTAATCAAGAGCATTTGTATTTATCTCTTGGTTTGAAAGGCCAGAATTTCTTTGAGACGCTTCCTAAAACACTGTTAGCAGTGTTATCACACTATTTCTGCCTAGGGATGTCTACAGGTCTCAAACCAATTCAGAAAACATTTCCCAAGTATATATTAGGTTAAACAGAACTGATTAAGTGGCAGGCCAGGGGGCAGCTACCCAAGGTACCAATCTACGACTGAAGCTAAAATATCACTCTAATAAATCTGAAACAGCACACCTCTGAACTTAGCTTTCTACAGTCTTTTTACATAAATGGAAAAATAGAAATTCCTGAAAGTGAAGAACATAGCCATAAATGAACAATAATTTAAATAACTCATGCTTACCCTATCCTTACTAAATACATATCGAGAAAACACTGAAATTATTTTAAAATATAAATATTTAAATATTTTAGAGGTTGAAAATTATCTTTTTCTGTTTCTGGACCCCATGTAATCAACTGATCCTAAACTGTAGACATTGTTTTCAAGGAGCTCATTCTGGCTGGCCTTAACTTTCACCTGGTTAATTTTTTTTTTTAAAGATTTTACTTATTTATTTGACAAAGAGAGAGATCACAAGTAGGCAGAGAGGCAGGTAGAGGGGGGGGGGAAGCAAGCTCCCTGCTGAGCAGAGAGCCCAATGCAAGGCTCAATTCCAGGACCCTGAGACCATGACCTGACCCAAAGGCAGAGGCTTAACCCACTGAGCCACCCAGGTGCCCCCACCTGATTAAGTATTAATTGTACATTTTACTGCAGCCCAAAGGCTGCTATTTCTGGGGATATTTCTTAAACTTGCAGATATATCAATTGGTTGCTCTTGGTTTCCAGAGTTTCCTCTTCTTTGTACATACATATATATTTATTTTAAAATACCAAATATATTCTTTATATATATATACACACATACAATGGAAATATTTATTTATGTAACTTGAGTATTAAATTAATGCTTCTTTCTCTCATGAGACTGCCAAACCCTTAAGATACATTTTATGGACCACAATAAATGTTCTGCCTGCATGCAGTTGGTAGTCATAAATAATTATTCAATCAAAGAATAAGGAACTGACTAAAGATGGTGAACCTTGAAGGAAAGCAAATTTTTGCCTTAAACGCTATGATGACATCCCTTCCACTTTCTCCATAACTTTTTATAATTCATTTTGCACTCATTTATTATGAATATGATAATCATATTTCTGAGAGTCAAACAGTTCATCTTCGGGTGGATGGAGAATAGAGAAGGGGAGGAGATGAAGGCACCCCTAGAGTGAAAATTCATTAGACACAGAGGGTAGGCTTTCGAACCACAGCACACATTTTAAAGCTCACATGCTGGTTACTGGAGAAGAAGAAAAAAAAATCAACCACATGTATTTAAAAGCATAAGGAAGCACAAAGCAAAGTCTTCTTTCAAAACCATAGGAAGCTTGTTTTCAATTTTGATTCTAAAAGATGACAGCCGTCTCTCCCCTTCATTATAATCCTCATTGCTGCCCTTACAATTAGGTCCTAGAATGCACGCTGGCTCTCAGACACAAAATCAAAAGCTTACAGCACAAATATATTTCTAGACACCCTTTATATGTTTTCTGTTCTTCTAGCAAGGGGCAGATTGAGTGGGTTCTCTCACTCAGTTAATTGTTCTGGGTCAGGATGGCCTCCTGTCCATGTAACTGGTATTTTAGCAAGGGCAAGAAAGAAACACTTGTACATTAACAAGAATATTTAGACACTGAAAATCTGTGAATCAGATGGGAATATATTTCCTACCAAAAGATACACAGTACAAAAATAGGTTAACCCATGCGATCCACTGAATCCAGGCTACAAATATTGGATTCCTTTGAGTTGTGGAATTGATGGTGGTGATGAATGAAATAAATATAACGCACTAATATGAAGAGATACAGATTTTGGAGGAACCATTCAAAGAACGTAAGTTCAGAGCATAGCAAGTGAATAATAATCTCCAGCAAAAGCAAAATATAAAGTCAAGAGTTACAGTCCTTTCAGCATTACCTAAACTCATAATTGACTGAAGTAAATTTTAAAAGAATCAAGTGGCCATATTTACCTGAGGATTCAATACAGTGATCCCCATAGTTATGAGGCTATAAACTGAACATTGCAATAAGACAACATGCTTACTACCTGATTATAGAAAATTCATCTTCATTAAAATATTCCTCCCACTTAACGCTAGTTTATGTCTTCACTGAATCTTCTACCCAAACTAAATACAGTACAGAGCAATTTTAAGGTGCAAATACAAACCTTGCAACAAAAGCAGGATTTCATGATGTTAATAAAGTGATACTGAAAAACTTCTTAAACCTCTAGTGATTTATAATTAGGATTTTAACACTGGTAGAGCAGTTAATGATTGCACAGGTAATCATTGTCAAGGATGATGACACAGTTATCATTTTAAAAGAAAATGATTTATACATAAAAAGATCCAGAGAGGCCCTTGGGAAAACTCAAGGAAAAAACTTGAATATTTTTCAAAATATGATACGCTATTTCATTTGCTGTGAAAATCAGAAGTAAAGAATGTTCTTTCACACCATCAGAAAAATTCTCTCACAAAGAATGTTCTAGGAAAAAATAATTATAAATCAGATCTTTCCTGTTCTAGGGAATGGTTTTTAGCTTTACCAACATTTTACAAAATAAAATACATAAAATATAAAATAAACATTTACATATAAAATGAAATATAAATATAGAACACATATTTTTATTTTTATTTTTATTTTTTTATTTTTTTAAAGATTTTATTTATTTATTTGACAGAGAGAGATCACAAGTAGACAGAGAGGCAGGCAGAGAGAGAGAGAGAGAGAGAGAGGGAAGCAGGCTCCCTGCCGAGCAGAGAGCCCGATGCGGGACTCGATCCCAGGACCCCGAGATCATGACCCGAGCCGAAGGCAGCGGCTTAACCCACTGAGCCACCCAGGCGCCCCATAGAACACATATTTTTAAAAGATTTTATTTATTTATGTGTGAGAGAAAGAGAGAGATCACAAGTAGGCAAAGAGGCAGGCAGAGGGAGAGGGGGAAAGTAGGCCCCCTGCTGAGGAGAAAGCCCAATGCAGGGCTCAATCCCAGAACCGGGAGATCATGACCCAAGCCGAAGGCAGAGGCTTAACCCACTGAGCCACCCAGGCACCCCTTACAATACATATTTTAAAAATATCAAAGTAATTGGAGCCCCTGGGTGTCTCAGTTAGTGAAGTGTGTTGACTCTTGGTTTCAGCTCTGGTCACAATGTCAGGGTCATGGGACAGGGACTTGTGTTAGACTCTGCACTCAGTGGGCAGGCTGCTTGAGATTTTCTTTCTCCCCTTCCCTTTACCCTTTCCCCTGCTTGTGATCTCTCTCTCTCTCAAATAAATAAAAAAAAATCTTTAAAAGGAAACAAACATTTTCACACTATTACCTTCAGTTTTCAAGGTAACATTCCAATAACCCCTCTTCAGAATTTCTATGACACACTCATCTCCATTTTAAGTAGGTTCACTCTAAGGAAACTTTTCCTGGCACCAACTATCCTTGACTATGAAGAGTCACCTATGTGGAGTTCCACTTGCTAATTCTCTGAATTTTTTTTTCCCCAATTTTTTCATGGTCTCTTCCTCTTATGATTTACCAGTTTAAAAGTGAGGATTCTCCAGGTTTCATTCATTTGTCATAAGACAATATATTTTATTTTCTTATAAGGATACTTTTGAAAGTGAAAGAAGCCCTAAGTAATTAACAGTCACTGAGTTGTAACTACTGGGACTTCCGATTTTTTGGACTCTAGTCTAACTCACTTTGCAGCTCTTCTCACGCAAGCCAGCCCATTCCCAAACAGCGAATGAGTCCTCTCCCTACCCCAATGCCAGCTTCCTGTATTCCAATCTCACATATCCCATCTAATGGCCTTAAGTGAAAATCTTGACAGAAACAAGACTCCTTCCCTTCTCATTTCAACCCATTCTATGAGCCACCTTCAAAGTAGTGTCACCTTTTTTCTTATGAATCCATCTCCATATTTTCAACACTGTTAGGAATAAGACCGTGATGCTTTCGTTTGGACCTCCTGCGCCGAACTCCTAACAGGTCTTCTATGTCCTCTCTTTTCCTTTCCAAGTTCATCTCACATCTTGCCACACACAGAGACAAACACGGATAAGACAAGGCTCTGTCTTATCAATGGCAACCACATCATTTTTCTTATACTCCTATAGGAGAGAGTGATCTTCTCGGCTACACCTGGGGCAAGGCGCTAGGACGTATGTGTCCTTCCAATATAATCTGTCACCATTTTGTACATCACACTTCATGGTAAAGCAGTAACTTTTAACCAGGGATGTAGCAATTCCTTGACAATATAAGATGTATATGCACTGTGAACAATTTTTCTGGAAAGATGATCAAAGATTGCCATAATTACAAAATAGTTAACCAGAATATGAGAACAGTTATGATCCAGGAACAGTGAACATGTATTTGCAGTGGACACAGCTGTAAGTTTGTGTAGTCTTTACCACTCATGGTAGCAGATCATTGTGACCTTGGCCGAGTTAATTAACTTTCTGAGTATGTTTCCTCATATCTGAAACCGAAATAATATTTTTACCCTATATTGGTTATTATGAGAATGAAATGATACTGTTTTTGTAAAGTGCTGATGCAGTCTTTCAATCATCAATAGTTTAGCAATGATGCTAACGAAGGAGACGATGATAATATATCGAGCTGTTCTCAAGGTTATGCTTTTGTTTATGTTATTCCTTTTGCCTAAAAATCCTCTTCTTTCCCCATTTCACTGGATAACATTTTCATTATTTAAGGTACAACTCAGACTTCATCTACTTCAAAAGACTTTTCCTTCCATACCCCAGACTGAGCTGTGCTCCACATTTTTACTTCTGCATAACTCTCTACAAAAAAAAGCACCACAGTACATTGAAATGATTCATAAACCTGTTTCCCCAACCAGACTATAAGTTCTTTCATGATCAAGGACTATGTCTTGTTACCTTTTTATCCTCAGTGCCTTGCACAGTACTTGGCACATAGTGGCAGAAGGTTCAGGGGATTTGAGGCTGATTAAGGAAAAAGATAGAACTATAAGAGGCAATAACACACAGCAAGCTCTATTGGGTGGCCCCTGAGCAGGGATGCATGAGAGGGGAAGCCTCCCCCTCACAGCATAGACCTTTTGGAGGGAAAATTCAGAAGGGGAGGAACGCAAGAGGACTCCTGGGGGAACAGGTAGTTGAGGAGGGGGCTTACATGTCTAGGTGATGATGCTCGGTTTCACAGCAAGGAGCAGCAAGGAGTCTTTGGGTCAGAGAGCTCCAAAGGCTGGTAGCAGCTTGGAAGTCTTGGAACTACAAGGTTCTGTCTTATCAATGGGTAACAGCTGTAGGGCAAAGTTTTCGTAAGGTATGCAAAGCAGGCATGTCCTAAGTGGCTCAAAAATCTGCTGGTTTGGGTTATTTTAAAAATAATTGGATGTGTAAAAATTTGAGTTGGTGCCAACAGGCTTTTGAGTTAATGGGTCTCAGCCTGCGGTAAAGAAATAAACAACCAAGAGGCTAATACACAGAGGCTATCTTTGGCTCATTTATGTAACATTAGTAGGTTCTCAGTGATTGTTGAACTTATATGAAGTTACTTAACTACAATTTTGCTGTATACTCACAAGTTCGCAAAGGAACACTGTATTTTAACTGAGGTCACATTCAGAGTCCAGAGGTAGAGGGCTTGACTAATTTTTTCTTCTTAAATATGTCCATTAATCTATTCAGTTTTGGAATTCAAAACATTTAAGAGCTCTCTGGGAGACAGAAGTATCATGACTTCCCTTTTTAGCTCTACAGCAAGCGCCATGCCTTGTGTATCAGGTGTACTCAATGAATATGTGTTATTTAGAATGAATTAGTTAATGATTCCAAATCTCTCAAAGCACACGTGTGTTAAAAAAAAAATTATTTATTTGGGGCAGGGGAGGACCAGAGGGAGAGGGACAAGCAGACTCCACACTGAGCCCAGATCCTGACACAGGGCTCTATCCCATGACCCAGGGTCGACACTTAACCAATGGAGCCACCGAGGTGCCCTATGTATTTAAAACAAGAGCTTTATAACCAAAAGCCTTTTTTAGCCTTTTATACACACACACACACACACACACACACACACACACACACACACATTCTTGAAAAGAAAAGCTCAATTTTTACACTTTTAGAAATATTTAGTTGTATTTGCTAAATTAAGGTATATGGGTATTTTTTCATTGAAAATATCGAATGAAAAATTATATATATGAACTACTACCTAATGTAAGCAACTTGAATTTATTAGAAGAAATGTAATGCCTGAAGAATCACCTTCTTCATAAAAATGCCTATTCTACCTCTTGAAGCCCGCAAATGATGACGAGGAGGAGGGGAAGGAAGAAGAGGAGGAGGGAGAGGAAAAAGAGACGGCTGGATGAATGGTTGGTTGTATGGATAATATTTATTTCACATTTGCTATGTGCCAGGTTTAATGCTTGGAACTTGACCCACATTATCTCATTTAATTCTCACAGCTTTCCAAGGAAGAGGCCATTATTATTCTATTTTAAATCCGAGGCTTAGAGAGGTTAAGTTACATACACAGAACAACAGAGCTAGTCAATTATATTTGAATGCAGGTTCTCCGACTCAGAGCACATCTGCTAAATGACTAAATGAACACCCATACATGCTAAGAATGAAGGATTTCAGCTTGCACAGCTTCTGTTCCATAAAAGAGAACTTCAAACTTTTCTTAAGTTGGTCTTTCAGTATGCTGCTAAAAATACTCCTTTATTTTGAAAAGTAATTTCAAACACACTGAAAACACAATAAAATCTAAGTGTAATTGTAATTAAGTTCCAGATCAACATATACTAGGAGAAAACTAAAGAAAGCAGCTGGAAATCTCTTTGAGTCCTACCACACCCATTCACTGTTCAATGGGTCTAATTATGGTCAACATCAGTGTCTGTTGTAAGGATGAAGAATATGGTTCTGCCACTTTTTTGGAACTAGTTCTGTACGATAGATATTAAATAGGTTTGGGCATGACACGGGTAATTGTCGTCCAATCTGCAATAGCACTATATAATCAAAATGATTTAAAATACAGTAATTTTTGGAAAAATCTTTTTTTGATACTTTATTTTTTTGTGGTCATCTGTTAATGTACTCTCCATGGTTGGTCCCATAGTGTATGACTTCATAATATTTTTATATCTTCATTCAACAACAACAAAAAAGTCAAGGAACCCTTATAATTCTAGAGTGAATTCAATAATTGAAAACTTGAACTAGGCATAATCAAATTGACAATAAAAAAATCTTGAAAATTAAATGAAATGTCTAATTTAAGCTCCATAAAATGTAGAATTTAAACTACTATATGTGCATGCACACATATAAGTGTGTGTGTGTGTGTGTGTGTGTGTGTGTGTGTGTGTGTATCTCAAGTGCAGTCTGAAAACTCACCCTCAAAAGTTGTAAAATCCGGGTACTTAAGTATTAGATAGAACAAGTAATTAACTTCAGACATTTCAAGTACCGACAGTAGAGCAAACAGTCTAAATTTTCTGCAACTCCCGCAAACATTTGTTGTTTACATATTTAGAGAGGCTAGGCTCATAAATTAAATGGAAGCATAAGCCAACACTTTGTAATGAAACAGTGGGAGTTATACACAGAACCAAGAAAATAAGACAAAGATTCAGGAAGAGTCTTCCTGATTGTTTTATTACAGTACTAATGCAATCCCCCAAAGCAAGACAATGGAGACAAATTCCATCGAATGTGTTTGTCCATTGGATAGAGTGCCAATGAGAATAATAAATTAGGAGCTCCTGGACACTTTTATTTACAGAAGTATTTTTGTTTTAGTAATTTAAAAATTGCCAATATTTAAAAAATAAAAATAAATGTATGCAATCTCAGTTTTTCTTGAAAACTCCAAAGCTTTAATACAGGGCATGTAGTCCCTCAAGGCAACCATGCCTTGAACTTGAATGACTGGGGCTCCTTTAGAAGGATCATGTGTTTTTTTGAGGCCAGAGCCCCTGCTGCACTCTATGATGTGGTATGAGGTCTCTGTAAGTCATCAAGCTTATCTGCATGATCCTGGTAGAAATAGAAATGAGAGTTTGGGAGCTTTGGACTAAGGGATAAAGAAAGTAAGAAAAACTTGACCACTGCACCCAAATCTGCCCTTAAATTCCTATAACAGAGATGGAGAACTGTGCTGATATTTTTGTTTCCTTAGGGTTCAGCATAGCATCTGGCATGTCAACTGAACTTTGTTGAGCAGTGATTTGTCCAAGGGTTATTAGTAGATGGTAGGTTGAACTAGAAATATAATTTCATGGGATTCAAACATTGCAATCGGATTTTGACTTTTATATATCCCAAATGAAGTGTTAATTAACATCTTACCAGACTAAATGTTTTTTTAATGATTTTATTTATTTACTTGATATATATAGAGAGATCACAAGTAGGCAGAGAGGCAGGCAGAGAGGAGGAAGCAGGCTCCCCACTGAGTAGAGAGCCCGATGTGGAGCTTGATCCCAGGACCCCGAGACCATGACCTGAGTCGAAGGCAGAGGCTTAACCCACTGAACCACCCAGGTGCCCCACTAACTGGTTCTTGACTAAATCAATCAAAGCAATCCCACTATTTGGTATATCAGATATAGACCTAATATTTTTCTTTCTCTAGGACATTAGCTACAATCCATATGAATGATCTCCACATAAATACTTATGAACTAAAAAATATTTACCAAGCATCTCTTAAAATTAGACAATAATAATATGCAGAAAAAATTTCCCCAAAGACAATAGGATTACTCTAAAATAAAGAATGCAATAGGGGAATAGTTTTCTTAATTATATTATTTCTAGTGTGTACAACTGATCATATTTTTTGTAGTATGTAAAAGTGTTTTCTACATAAACTGTGCATTTAACCGACCACTGCTTTATCCTTCTAAAAGGTAAAATCTTTTTTTTCTTCTTCTTCTTTCCTCTTTGGAAAAAAAAAAAAAAAAGATTTTATTTATTTGAGAAAGAGACAAAGAGAGCACAAGTGGGGGGTTGGGCAGAAGGAGAGGAGAGGGAGAGAGAGGAAGAAGCAGGCTCTCTGTTATGCGCAGGGCTTGATGTGGGACTTGGTCCCAGGACCCCGAGATCATGACCTAAGGCAAAGTCAGACACTTAACTGACTAAGCCACCCAAGTGCCCCTAAAGGGTAAAATTTTGAAAAAACAAAAAACAAAACAAAAAAAAAACCAAAAAAAATAAACCTCGAAAAAAATCTTTCTCACTGTCTTATATTCAGATTTATCTATCTTATAAAGAACTGCTTCCGGTGGGTAAAAAGATGGAAAAAAAAAAACCCTAAAGGGTAGACATGTAATGTTTTTGTCTGTTTTTGAAGAAGCAAAATATGTGTGCCATGTCTGATTCACACTTACCAGGAAAATTCATCAAAATACCAGTATAGTGAAATTACATTATATTGCCTACAAGGTTCACTCACTAAACTCCTTAAAACAAACAAACAATAGTAATTCTGATAAACATGGCTTGCAGGGTATATTAACACAGATTATTCCTCATTTCTACTAAGCTTTATTTGATTCGAACTACTTCATAATATCAAACTCAAAAAGGAATTAAGATGAAATGCGAATTTCTTATTTGATTGACACTAGTAAGACAACTGGAAATGCTTTACTGATTATTTTTATGATATTTTTCTTTTATTAGGTATCTTGTAAAAGCATGAAAGGAAGGAATAAGTTGTCTATCACCAGAGAAGTTGAAGAGCTCTGAATGACCACTGCCTTCATTCATCCAACAAGTGTTTGTTTTAGGTCTGGCCTAAAATGCTAGACATGAGAAATACAATTACAAACAGAATGGTGTAGATGTTCTAGAACTAACTAGGTCATTGAGCTACATAAATTTTAAAATCATTTGAACCCTGAGATAAAATACTGTGTTGCATATATATCAAAGAAATTACTTTGATAACTAAAGTTATTTCCAACCCGATAAATCCCCCAAAAGACTGTAGTAACTATTAATAATACCATCTATAATTAATTTTCTAAGTATTATAAGGGAAAGAAAAAAATTTGAAGACAATAAAAACTTCCCACACTGACTATAGTCCATGGGGTTGGGTGTTATAAGATAACCTGACACACAGAACACTTGATCCTGTTTGAACCTCAATACTAAATGATGTAGGAAGCATCACAGAAGAATATTACCTTTCCCTTTCTCTATATTTACAGTGCTTCTAGTGAAGGTATTTTGTTTGAGAGTGTTCGTGTAAAGCTCTTGGAATACGACCTGGCACAAGTAAGTGCTATGTAATTGTTCAATGGTGTCATTGTTTTGTTATTACTATTGTAATAGGCTGTCTGGGACAAAAAAACAGAAGCAAAGAGAATGAATATACATATGTCGATATCATATATCATTCATATATATGTTATCATTATAACAATAATCAGGAATCAAGGAAAAATATACAATAAAATTTTAAGAAGTATATTCTTGAACATTTGACTACCTTTATTTCAAAAAGGTACCTATTATTTTTTTTTCATTTTATTTCTTTTCACTGTTCCAAAATTCATTGTTTATGCACCACACCCAGTGCTCCATGCAATACATGCCCTCCATAATTCCCACCACCAGGCTCACCCAACCCACAAACCCCCTCCCCTCCAAAACCCTCAGTTTGTTTCTCAGAGTCCACAGTCTCTCATGGTTTGTCTCCCCCTCCAATTTCCCCCAAGTAACTTCTCCTCTCCATTTCCCAATGTCCTCCACATTATTCCTCATGCTCCACAAGTAAGTGAAACCATATGATAATTGACTCTCTCTGGTAGCTACTACTTATAAGAAACTTCCAGATTAGCTATCATGTTCTCCAATATTCATTTACTGAAACCACAAATAAGAACAAATACATATACAAGAAATATATCTCTCTCCTTATAGTAATTTTTGACCAATGTGAGTTTACTAAAGGAAATTCCACTGTCTCAGGTTTCTTATGTAAACCAAATAGATTTGCAAAATTATTAAAATGGGGCCAAATCATAAAACAAACACTAAGCCTCATTTATCACTTTCAGGATGTTCTCCCATGCTTTTTTGATTAATACTTTTATTAGAGGCTTTCAATATAGATAATGCAAAATTAAGTGGATTTTGCCAGAATACATTACAGCCATTAAAATAAATCAGACTATTAAATAGAAGGAAAAAGTAAAATCTGAAAGAAATATAATTCCATATAACTTATGACAGAGTCAATTAATCACGTAACTACAATTTGAGACTTTTCCTATAGAAAGAAAGGAATGGAGGTCCATTTAATACTTCCTAATTATTTTCACATTCTTTGAAGAAAAGACCATGAACCAAGGACTGATCTCTACTGGACATGAAGACAAAATTTTCTTTGTTGTGTGACTTCCCTAGACTCAAATAGTCTCTGCAGCACTTGCTAGAGACAAAATGAAACAAGATATAGTTCAACAAGTAAAAAGCAACCCAAATTTCAATGCTTTCTAAACTGTCTGAAATAAGTCATTTGAGACGAGCTCTTGTCTTTTGTCATTCTGTCTTCATTTCTATCTTCTGCTTCTGAAAACTTTTCTCCAGTGTTCCATTTCACAAAATTGCCTTCAATTTCCAATTACCTTAATAACAAGATAGAACATTTACTTGACTTTAATTATTGAACTTCACAAGTTTTTTGGCCTCTAAGATTTCCCCCTAAATATTAAAAAAGATGACAAGATGAACACTTTTCTACAAGTACAATAGTGCATCCAATATGAATTCACAGAATTATGATTAAGTTCATTTTAACCAAATACCAAATGTCTGCTATAAAGCCTTTTTAATATTGTCTGTGTTTTATGCCATTTTTGAAATTTATTATTTATTGATTTAATAGATTTTTAGGTGTCAGTTTTAGTTTGGTGAATTTAAGGGACTTTTTACTTCAATATTGCTTGATGACAAGATTAATCAATCAAAAAGTTCTACTTCTGAGCATGTGATTAGAGCCTTTTAGCTTTTGAGTGGGATACAGGAAGTAAAACACACATTCTTGCTCTCATGGAACCTACAGGATAGTTAGAAAGAAAAGAAGAGTATCATATAAGAGACATTTAGAAAATATGAAAAAATTCTTAGAGTTTTGGTGCAGTAGGAATTACTGTAGGAAGAGGAAGAACAAGGAGGAAGAGGAAGGGATTTTGATGAAGAAGGAGAGGCTGTTAGGGCAGCTTTAAGATTTTAAGAAGAGGGACGCCTGGGTGGCTCAGTTGGTTAAGTGGCTGCCTTTGGCTCAGGTCATGATCCCAACGTCCTGGGATCGAGTCCCACATTGGGCTCCCTGCTCAGCAGGGAGCCTGCTTCTCCCTCTGCCTCTGCCTGCCACTCTGTCTGCCTGTGCTCACTCTCTCTGACAAATAAATAAATAAAATCTTAAAAAAAAAAAGATTTTAAGAAGATAAATCTTGATCCGTAAAACAAATAAGGAAGGCAGGAAGAGTCCTTTGAGTAGGAAGCAGTATATGCAATGTGGCAGAGGTAGGGCAGACTAAATGGAAACAATCAGGTTTTTTCTTTTTAAATTAAATAGATATGACCCGCCTTTTACTGTAAATTACATCATGCAAACATAGCTTTCTGGGAAGCAGCGTACTATAATACCTAAACAGATGGGCATTATTTTTAGAAATCTGAATTTACCACATGACTCTGTCACACTTACCATATGTGTTAAACTGGGCAAGTGACAAATCCTTTAATACTTAGCCCTCTTCAGTTCTTGAAGAATTTATAGCTCTCCCCATGTCTTACCCTCCACTTCCTGTATAGCTTTCAGTGATTCTAATATGTTCATGAATGAGATTGCCAATGCATTAGTCTCTCTAAAGTCTTTCTTCCTTGGTTTCAATGGCTTAATGGCCCTGTATTCCACACTCCTGCTACTTTCTCCCTTGGTTATACCATTGATCTTATCATTAATATATCACTAATGTATCCCTTCATTAATCTTTTTCAAATTTTTGTGCAAATAATTTCAAACTTGTACTCTCCAAAACCCTCCTATCTTTCCATTTCAGTCCATTTCCTGACTGCAAAAAGTCTTCTCACTGCGACTTCCAATGTGTTGACCTTCTCACCTTTTCACTTTCTATTACCTCTGTTATGTCCTCAGTCCTGTTCTTATCCAGCTCACATTACATGGTCAATCACTGTAATCACTCCCTTGCAAATCCTCTCAACTTGGTCTCTCTCCTTCCATCATCTTGCCTGCTAAATGCAAAATACTGCAAAATACTAAATTTGGCTAAATCCAAGCTAGTGCCAACTCAGGGCCTATATCCAAGCAGCTGAATACTTCTGGAAAAAAAAATGTAGCCATGCTTTATTTTTGCTTTACATTCTTGACAGAAATCTCGACTGAGCTCTTAGTGCTTGCCTAGCTATCTTGGTACATTTCCTTAGTCAATTCACTTTCTCATTCTACATGGCTCTTATTAGAAATCTTTTACTGTCTCCTCAAACTCTCAATCTCTTCCACCTCCTTGCTTCTCTCAGCTAAAGATACTGCTTAGACTTTTCTTTTTTTTTTTTTTTAAAGATTTTATTTATTTGACAGAGAGAGAGAGATCACAAGTAGGCAGAGAGGCAGGCAGAGAGAGGAGGAAGCAGGCTCAGTGCTGAGCAGAGAGCCCGACACGGGGCTCGATCCCAGGACCCTGAGATCATGACCTGAGCCGAAGGCAGAGGCTTAACCCACTGAGCCACCCAGGCACCCCTGCTTAGACTTTTCCATAAGAAAATATAAAATGAAGGGTGCCTGGCTGGCTCAGTAGGTAGAATATAAAGCTCTTGCTCCCGGAGTTACAAATTTGAGCCTCACCCTGGGTGTAGAGATTACTTAAAAAATAAAAAATCTTAAATAAAAAGAAAACGTAAAATTGTAATAATACTTCCATGTACCCAATCTACCAACTAACTTGGATCTGTATCCATATATTCAACTTTTCCTTCTCTTGTGTTGTGATAGGAGTGCCTGTCTAAAGCCAAACTTCCACCTGGCTCTGTGGATTCCTGCTTTCATTTCCAAGAAAAGGTCTGGATCCTGAAATCTTCCTCTCTCTTTCCTATACCATCCAGTTTTGCCTTCAACAGTAGAGATCAGCAAACTATGACCAGAGAGCCAAATCTGCTGGACAAATAAAAGTTAAGAATGGTTTTAACATGTTTAAATGATTGGGAAAAAAAACCCCAAAGGATAATATTCCATGACACATAAAATTATCTGAAATTCAAAGATTGGTGTCAATAAAGGAAGTTTTATGGAAACACAACCTTGCTCATTTATTTATGTGTCATCTCTGGTTGCTTTCATGTTCCAATAGCAAAGCTGAGTAGATCCAATAGGCATGTATGCTGGCAAAGCTAAACATATTTACTATCTAGCCCTTTACAGAAAACGTCCTCTGACTCTGGTTCTATAAAATCATTCTCAATAATATTTAATCATGCTGCATTCACTGCGTGTTAAACACAAAGACCATTCCTTGACTCCCTGTCTCCCTCTAGCTACAACATCAATGTCAATGGTCTCCTTCGCCACAAAAATTCTCAAAATAATTATCAGTATCTATAGCTTTCAATGCCACATTAGCGATCTGCTTTCATCTCACTCCTTTAGGTTTCTGTGCCTGCTGTTGTACTGACACTGCTCTTTCACACTGAAGGTGGGAAGCCCCATGGCTCCTTATCTTCATCAGATATTGTACTACTATGTTTTTTTACTACCTTACCAGAATATTAACTCCATAAGAGGAGGTTCCTTACTCTGTCTTAATTGCCATGGTATCCAAGAGTCTGGAAGAGTTGCCAATCATAACCATCTGTCAATTTCCTATATGAATTAATAAATACATCAATAAAAAATCCATGTAAAATGTTCATACTGTCTGACAAAGTAAAATGCTAAATAAATGGAGGCTGTTGATAAACATTATAAATATATATGAAAATAAATACAAATTAAAGTAGTAATAATTAAAATTAAAAAATAAACAATACTATTTTAATTTAAAGACAGCAAAGTGGAAGAGTGCCATGCAAAACACTATAAACAGCAATACTAAAGGATAATAAACCTATAAAAAGACTTAAAGCTCAGACTTATTTCTAATGGGTGTGTAGTTCTGATAATATATCATTTTCTGAGGGGGCATCATATCTTGATTCAGAATACTCAAGCACACATGTGAGCACACACGCATGTACACATACGCTATAATGGGATATCCTGCAGAAGTCAGCACTGGCAGCCACAGGGAAAAAGAACCGAACTATCTTTTCCTTGAAGAAAGGAAATGAAGCTGCTGCTCTTCCATGCTTCTTTGAGTTTAAGTTTTGATTGTGTTAAGTCTGGTCTCTTCCAAGTTCTGAATAGAACATTAAATTAAGTACTGCACAGGCAGTGTGACTAATATTCTTTTCTCATTCTTCTAGACCTTTGACTGTGCCTTGGGTAACAGCCTCTACATAGCTGACTTTGATCTCTTTTCCTTGGTTCAGGTGGTATATGGGATATTTTCAAGGAGATTTAAGTGTGTGGTTGCAAGCGATGAATTTATATTCAAACAGCATGAGCTTCTCATTTGAAAAAAAAAAGAGTTGAGAAAATAGTTATATGTGAACACTGAACATCTACTTTCCTTTGAAATGATAAAGTTTCTGCAATTTGATTGAGTTTACTTTGTTTGTTTCACTTCACTGCAATTCATTAAATAGGGATGAATGTCTATAATGTCAAAAGCAATGTGTTGGCCACTTAGAGGATAGCAAATGAGCCAGGTGTGGAAAATGGATTCTATCTCCTGGGCCACTCCAGTTGAATGATTATAGTTGCCTGAGGGGCTATCTTGAGAAGGACTATGAAGCTGTGATTGGAATTATGGAAAACAGTGATATGATCCATGAATGATATTTGACTAAATTGGCAAAAGGGGAATCACTGCACAAATATTGAGGGCTTACTATGTTAGAATTTGATAGTTATCATTCTTAGATAGTTATAGTCCACTAAGCAAGAACAGATTAATAGACATGGTTATATGGCAGGGAGTCGTTAATTATTTAATGCAGAAATTAATTGTGTTGTTTGTTTTTTACTTGAACAGACTTAGCTTCAGAAAACAGTAAGTAGACTTTTTTCTTTTTCCCTATTCATAGGAAAGTTAACCAGGTTCCACCACCTTTGCAAATCTAGGAATCCTTGGTCCCTGGCGAAAAGTTACCATTTGTTTGTTTCTGAGCTATGTAAGGTGAGGCTGCTCTCAGCAACCTTCCTCTCAATGACAGACCCTTACACTAGTTCATTCCAGCAGGGTTATCCAAGAAGAATATAGAAATGGAGACTGACAATTGAGAGGAAAAATTAATTGATTAAATGTTTGTATTTCTCCTCCCGAGGACATGGAGGAGTAAGAAATTTTGCAAAGGCCAGGATCTTCCATCTGGCCTAAAAATTCCTCTGGTGGGGGGCGCCTGGGTGGCTCAGTGGATTGAGCCTCTGCCTTCAGCTCAGGTCATGATCCCAGGGTCCTGGGATTGAGCCCTGCATCGGGCTCTCTGCTCAGCAGGGAGCCTGCCTCCCCCTCTCTCTCTGCCTGCCTCTCTGCCTACTTGTGATCTCTGTCTGTCAAATAAATAAATAAAATCTTAAAAAAAAATTCCTCTGGTGGTATACAAAAGACCAAAGTAGGTATGGATGAGGAGGGTGTAGAACCATGGAAGATGACTCACATGGTAGGCTGCACCAAAAGTGGTCAATGGTACCTGAGAGCTAAGCAAAATCTCATATTTTCTACCTTAACTATAATGTAGTGGAATATGATCATCAAAACAGAGGTACAAAATTAAGTATGAAGGGGATTCAAGAAAAGAAGAAATATTTTAGTCTAATTTCATAGAGAATTTTATGTTGAAGAATAGCTAGAGCAGGTTACATTGCAATGACTTATTTTGTATAAAGATATTTTCACAAGTGTGTAAACCTGGCGATTCACAGACCTGTACCCCTGGGCATAAAAATATATTATATGTTTATAAAAAAATTAAAAAATTTAAAAAAAAGATATTTTCACAGCCTTGTCAAATGATGCACTTAAAGAATTCTAACATCCCTTAGAACTTGATGAAGAACTTGGGAAAATCAACTCCTATTTAAGTGTTAGAGTCCTAGTTATTCTAAGTATAGACTAACAGTGGTAAGAATCTGACCCTACAGTGCCATCCTTGCCTCTGATATGAAGCCACAATAAGATCAATATAAAATTCCCTAGATTGGAACACCCAAGTATGCTGCATTAGGATTTTTTTTTCCCCTGTAATAGTACTTGGCAAAAAGCCATGGTTGGTTCAAATCTGGAAACAATGCAGTAATTTTTCAGCTCTGTCTAGGCAGCCTCCTAACTACCATCTCTGTGTTTTCGGTTCCATTCTTCAGACATTTTCTATTTCTCACATTTAGGAGTACATCGTGTTTTAATTTGTTTCTAACCTACTTCACCCTGTGAGGATTTTATACCTTAGTTCATTTTCTTGACTATTTCTTTGGATGCTACATAACCCAGCATTCTTGATTACTTGGTTCTAATATGCCTTCGCATAACCTAGATCAACTAAGGAGGTTCTGATATTGACTCAAAGGATTTGGTTCCACATCAGATGCTTCTTCACTACTCCACCAAATTATATATTTGTTTAGGTTTTAGGAAATGCAAGCTTCTATGCTGGATGTGTTCTCTCAGATTGTTTAACAACCTGAGGCTGGCATTAATTCCTGAGATGCAAGGACTTTTATATCTCATACAGTTCTTTTTTTTTTTTTAAGTTTTTTTTTAATATTTTATTTATTTATTTGACAGAGATCACAAGTAAGCAGAGAGGCAGGCAGAGAGAGAGGAAGAAGCAGGCTCCCCGCTGAGCAGAGAGCCCGATGTGGGGCTCGATCCCAGGACCCTGGGATCATGACCTGAGCCGAAGGCAGAGGCGTTAACCCACTGAGCCACCCAGGTGCCCCACTTCATATAGTTCTATATGAGAAGTCATATTTCAACTGCAGAAGAGAAAATATGTGTATTTTTCATCTTTACATGGAACAAGTAGTTCATAGAGCACTACATTTAGAGCATCAGGTAATGTTGGTATAAAGAATAGAGATGATGGATCTGGGAATAACATTTAAAATAGAATAAATGAAATTGAATTACTTACCTCCTCAGCAAATGATGTTACATGGAAAATAAAAGGCACCTGACTTCCTCAGGTCATTTCATTGAAGATGTGTGTGTATGTTTGGGGTAAAGTAATAAACTTGATGTCATGTATGGCAGAGTTTTAGAATATGGTCTTTGGACTCAGTTGGGCAAAATGGATTCAAATCAAAAGTTACTGACTGTGCGATCTCCTGTGTATTATTCAACCATTCTGAAGCACAGATCCTTCACCTGCCTAATGGAGATGTTAATGTCTACCTCCTCCAATCACTGTCAGGAATTAAATAAAATACTGCTTGTAAAGTGACTAGGAGAATGGCAGTTTCATAAAAAAAAAAAACTGTACAATAAATGATAGCTCCTGCTTTGATATTATCAATATAGTATTAGGAATAGTAGTAGTTTGAGAAGCAAGTGGTTGTATTATTAAATAACAGTAGTAGTAATAGTAGGTAAGAATCAGCCTTGCTATGAGTTTCCAAATGCTAAGAAAAATGTTGGCACTGTGGCTTTTTTTTCTTTAAGATTAAACTCCTTCCTGGAAGAAATGGTCATTTTATTAACACATTGCTTATGGGAGCATTCACTGATACAATCTTACTGGAAAATAATCTGAAAAAATTTATTAAAGTTAAAAATATAGAGGTTCTCTAACCTAGAAGTCTTATTTTGGGAAATCTCTCTTTCAAAAATAATAGTAATAAAATATACATATGTATAATTACATAAGTGTATATAACTATATGTAGTTTTTTGGTGCTAATACTGGTGATATTGAGTGGCAAACCAGGAACAGTTGGGAGAGGTTGATCATTGACTTAACTGTTTTTTTTTTTTTATTGGGTTTACACGCAAACTTTTACTAAATTTGTAATTTACTGCTGTTGTAAGAAATATTGCAAATTTCAGGAGTCACTATATTTATAAGCATAAAGGACAAGTACTTTATAAAGGCAATTTATCTTCTACAGACTTCACTTTGTTTAGAGACCATCTAAGACAGTGGGTGGAGAAGACTTGAAAAAGGAAATGGTGGAAAATGGGGCAAATCCTTGGCTCTAGAATACACAAAAGTTCTAAGTATAAACATACTTAGTTTCATATATAGTTTACTTTCAAGTATATATACGATTGAGTAGGGAAGAAGCAGGTTGAGTTATGTTAAAAAGCCAATAGACATGGAATGAACAAAGAACAAAAGAAAGTATTTGAACTAAACAAACCACAAGACCTGCACATTTCCCACGTGAACCCAACTAAGCATCATTTCCAACGATTGCCCAAGTATCTACCGTGGCAAGTCAGTTCACAAAGCCATGAAGTCATTCCTTCGGGAAAATTTTATTTTATTTTATTTTTTTCTCTATTTTTGAAAATTTTATTTTATATTAGAATATTCTTTCCTCTTATAGCTTCTTAACTCAGTGAATCTCAATTTTTTAAAAAAGATTTTACTTATTTATTTGAGAGAAAGAACACGGGTAGGGGGAGGGGCCTAGGGAGAAGCAGACTGCCTGCTGATATCATGACCTGAGCCCGAGGCAGACACTTAGCTGACTAAGCCACCCAGTTGCCCACTGAATCTCAGTTTTTGTTCCGGGAGTTGCTGTACTGTGGTTAATACCAAGGTTTTCAATTTTTGTTTGTTTTTGAATCCTAGGATTCCAGTTTATTTGATTTTGTTTTGGTTTTTTTTTTTTGAGAGGGGGAGGGGCTGAGGGAGAGAGAGACTCAAGCAGGCTACATGGCCAGGGTGGAGTCTGAAACAAGACTCAGTCTCATGACCCTGAGATCATGACCTGAGCCAAAATCAAGAGTTGACACTTAACCAACTGAGCCACCCAGGTGCCCCTGTGATTCCATTTTTAAAAATTATCTATTTATTTATTTTTAGTTGAAGTATAATTGCCATTCAGTGTTTTATTAGTTTCATTATACAGTATACTGATTTGACAAATCTATAAATTATGCAATGCTTATCACTATAATTGTAGTTATCATCTGTCACCAAGGTTATTATAGTATTATTGGCTATATTCCCTTTGTTGTACTCTTCATCCCTGTGACATATTTATTTTATAACTGGAAGTTTATACCTCTTAATCCCCTCAACCTTAGATTTAAGATCTGAAATCATAAAATCCCTAAAAGGATATATATGAAGTAACCTCTTAGACGCCAGCTTTGGCAACTTTTATCTGGATGTGTCTCCTCAGGCAAGGAAAACAAAAGCGAAAGTAAACTATTGGGACTACATCCGACTAAAAAACTTTTTGCACAGCAAAGGAAACCATCAACAAAATGAAAGCAACCTACTGAATGGAAGAAGATATTTGCAAATGATATACTGGATAAGGGGTTCATATGGGAGATGGAGGTGAGAAGTGAGAAGGGGAAAATCAGAGGGGGAGACAAACCATGAGAGACTGTGGACTCTGAGAAACTGAGGGTTTTGGAGGGGAAGGGAGTGCTGGATGAGCCAGGTGGTGGGTACTACGGAGGACACATATTGCATGGAGCACTGGGTGTGGTACATAAACAATGAATTTTGGAATACTGAAAAGAAATAAAATAAAATAAAATAAAATGGAAAAAAACCCCAAAATATATAAAAAGCTCATATAACTCAACACCAAAAAAAGACCAATAATCCAATTAAAAACAGCAGAGGACCTGAATAGACATTTTTTCCAAAGAAGACATACAGAGGGCCAACGGACACACACACACACAAAATGTATGACATCACTCAAATCAGGGAAATGCATATCAAAACCACAATGAGATATCACTTCATACTAGAGAGAACTACTAGCTCAAAAAGAGAAGAAATAACTAATGTTGGAGGATGTGTAGAAAACAGAACCTTTGTACATTATTGATGGGAATGTAAATCACTATGGAAAACATGGATTTGTATGGAGGGTCCTCGAAAAATTAAAAATAGAAGTACTACACAATCCAGTAATTCCACTGCTGGGTGTTCATCTGAAGAAAATGAAAACAGTAATTTAAAAAGATACATGCACCCCTATTTTTATTTCAGCATTATTAATAATAGCTCAGATATGAAAGCAACCTCAGTGTCCCTCAACAGATGAATGGATAAAGATGTCTTATACTGGGGCACCTGGGTGTGGGTTAAGCCTCTGCCTTCGGCTCAGGTCATGATCCCAGGGTCCTGGGATTGAGCCTTGCATCAGGCTCTCTGCTCAGCAGGGAGCCTGCTTCCCCCTCTTTCTCTGCCTGCCTCTTTGCTTACTTGTGCTCTCTCTCTCTCTCTCTCTCTCTGTCAAATAAATAAATAAAATCTTTAAAAAAAAATCTCTTACACACATACATACTGGAACATTACTCATCCATAAAAAATAAAATCTTGACAACGTTTTAAACAGTCCCCAGTAATTGAATAAAATGAGTTGTTAGTATTTTAGAAAGTTTCATATGAGCAGTTCAAAATGTTGCATTTTACTCTGATTATGTTCATTTTAACTTGGTGGTTATACACACTATTTCAGAAAATTATGAAGATACTTACTAATAGCTTTTTTCAATTGTTGCTTTGATTTGTTTACTTTATAACTAAAAATGTGGAATCCTATGATTTTCCCCAAGTTTGGGGGAGACATTTTTCTGACCTGGGATACCCAAAAGATGACAATCTTTTTTTTTTTTTTTTTTTTTTTTAGTTTTAAAAAGTTAGAAAGTATAAGTTCTTCAAATTTTTTCTTGATTTTCAAATTTGTTTTGGCTAGTCTAGTTCCTTTGCATTTTTTAAATAGATATCTTTGGAGCAGGTTTAGGTTTACAGCAAAATTGAATAAAAGCTATAGGACACTCCTTAATGGAATACTCCTTAGGCTGTTTTGGCTAGATGGCTAGAGAATTAGGCTGAATAACTGGCAATGAAACATACTGACATCTTTTACCCACATTTATAATCAAAATTTAACCAAATCATGGGCAGTCCTTTTATTTTTTTTTAAGATTTATTTATTTATTTATTTGACAGACAGAGGTCACAAATAGGCAGAGAGGCAGGCAGAGAGAGAGAGAGAAGGGGAAGCAGGCTCCCTGCTAAACAGGGAGCCTGAATCGGGACTCAATCCCAGGACCCTGAGATCATTGACCTGAGCCGAAGGCAGAGGCTTAACCTACTGAGCCACCCAGGTGCCCCGGGCAGTCTTTTTAAAGTAAATTATAACTCTTTGAGGTTTTTATTTCATTTTATTTTTTAAGTAGGCTCTATACCCAACATGAGGCTTGAACTCACAACTCTGAGATCAAGAGCCACATACTCTACCCACTGAGCCAGGCAGGCACCCCAACTTTTCAAGTTCTAATAGAGATTTGGAGAAGCCAATTGTAGTCACAGAAGATGAAAATGGAAGTTTTAGATTTGGTATATATTTTATATAGACATGAAACTTTAAGTTATGATTTATTATAACATTTATTTTGGTTTTTAAAAAAAGCCTGATAGCAAATATCAGACTGGTAATTACAGAAATTATAAAAAAAAAAACAAGGCAAAGCCTGACAAAACAAAATATTTTGCTTTCTACCTAATGCTGCAATGTAAGTCAGAGAAACAAATATACCTTAAATATAGTTTCCCATCATGAAAAGAAAGAAAGATCTGTCTGTTGCTACACCTCAGGGTTCGGCATAAGTCCACTTTTCTATTTACCTATGGCTTCTATAACTAGCCTCTTGATGATTTCTAAATTGACATTCAACCAGATAGTCATCTGAGCTTTAGATTCACATCTAGTTCTTTTCTGGGCATTTCTAGTTCAACAGTACCTAAACTTAACATAACCTGACCTCCTAATCCTGCCACTTGCACTAACTTGCTAACTCTCCAATAACTGCTATTTGATGGAATACCACCAGCATCCAACCTATCTCTCAAGGCATATACTCAGGAGAAAGCATCTTCTTCACTGCCAACTTTCAACTCAAATGATCAGACATCCTCACTGAGGGGTTTCCTGACACATGAGAGTTTCTGTGAAAGCTGGAAACCTCCTGGCACTAACCTGAGAAGTTGGTCATCCTACATTAAAAATAGTTCCAGATATGAGATTCTCTTCCCACCATCCTAAATCCTTCCCTTAGTTTAAGCCTAGATCTCTAGAACAGCACCATCATGGGTTTTCAAATCATTCTCCACTTTGCTCTCAGGGTGATATTTCTAAAATGCAAATATCCTTTGAACTACATCTTCCTTTTGTGCCTCAACTCTTTTTCATTACACCCTTATATCCAACTAATAGTATACTACATTAAATTCTTACAAGTCTGTAGGTCTCTCAAGTGTCAGAATTATGCATTATTTGTCTGTATATATCCATCACCTACCACATTGACTTGTGTAAGACACAGGCTTAAAAACTACTTTTTGGATGAATAAGCAAACAAAAAAAATAAGTGTCAATCTGTTTAAAATCCTTCAGGAACTTACTGTAATCCTTAAAGAGTCTAAAGGCATGCAAAGCCCTCCACACTCCAGACTACATGTCTCTCCTCACCCCTTGACCCTACTTCAAATTCTTTCATTTATTGTCTGAATTTTGTAAGCAATGTTTTCAATTGTTGTCTTTCTACCTCCGTATCTTCACCTAGATGACTCCCACTCATTCCTCCTGATTCATCTACAGCACCACCTCTTCCAGGAAGCCATCCCCGACACCCCAATTTACAAATGTCTCTCTTCTCTTGTCCTGTATTATACTTCACTTACTATTGTTAGAACATTTTATCACATGCATTTGTGATCTTCTCTTTTATTTATTTTCCCATATTCCCCACAAAATTATGACCTCTGCCAGGATAAGGACTTTGTATTTTTCAGTCTTGGATCCCACTGCTTAATGTAGTCAGTAAATAAAGATTAGATATTAAATAAACTTGCTGAATGAGAATAAACAGTAAAAACAGAAATCACAGAAACTACTTCAATAGTAATCTGAGTGAATAAATGTTTCTTAAATAGTAATTTAATATCCAATTGATCCGTAGAATTTTTTTTAACTTTATGGCCCTTACATATAAAATCAATAAAACCTTCAAAAACTTGGATTATGTCTGCTTTTGAGAGGTACAATCTTTCAATCTATTGCATTAATTTTTTCATTCATTCATTAATTCCTCCATTCCTCCCTCCATCCTTCCAACCATTCATCCGATTCATATGTTGAAAAATATATGTTGGGGCACCTGTAGTGGCTCAGTCAGTTAAGCATCTGCCTTCAGCTCAGTCATGATCCCAGAGTCATGGGATCAAGTCCCATATTGGGCTCCCTGCTCAGCAGGGAGTCTGCTTTTTCCTCTCCCTCCTGGTCTGTCTCTGTCAAATAAATAAATAAAAAATATATATAAAAAAGAAAAATATGTGTTGAATGAATTCTATGTGTCAGGCATTCTGCTAGGTGTTCAGAATAGAGCCGTGGAACTAGACCAGCCAAAGGCCCTATCCTCAAGGAGCTTACATTTTAAAGAGGAGGAAATAGTATAAAAAGCATATATATGTGAAAGAGGATAATTCCAGAGAGTAATGAATGCTCTTAAGAAAATAACTTTAAAACAAGAGCCATATGATACTCTCAATAGATGCTGAAAAAGCACTTGACAAAGTACAGCATTCTTTCTTGATCAAAACTTTTCACAGTGTAGGCATAGAGGGCACATACCTCAATACCATCAAAGCCATCTATGAAAAACCCACAGTGAATACCATTCTCAATGGGGAAAAACTGAGAGATTTCCCCCTAAGATCAGGAACACAGCAGGGATTTCCACTCTCACCACTGCTATTCAACATAATACTAGAAGTCCTAGCCTTGGCAATCAGACAACAAAAAGAAATAAAAGGCATCTAGGGGCGCCTGGGTGGCTCAGTGGGTTAAAGCCTCTGCCTTCGGCTCAGGTCATGATCCCAGGGTCCTGGGATCGAGTCCCGCATCGGGCTCTCTGCTCAGCAGGGAGCCTGCTTCCTCCTCTCTCTCTGCCTGCCTCTCTGCCTACTTGTGATCTCTGTCTGTCAAATAAATAAATAAATAAAATCTTAAAAAAAAAAGAAATAAAAGGCATCTGAATCAGCAAAGAAGTCAAACTTTCACTCTTTGCAGATGATATGATACTTTATGTGGAAAACCCAAAAGACTCCACTCCAAAACTCATACAGGAATTCAGTAAAGTTTCAGGATAAAAAATCAATACACAGAAATCTGTTGCATTTCTATACAACAACAGCAAGACAGAAGAAAGAGAAATTAAGGAGTCAATTCCATTTACAATCGTACCCAAATACCTAGGAATAGGTAGATACCTAGGAATGAACCTAACCAAAGAGGCAAAGAATCTATACTTAGAAAACTATAAAGTACCTATGAAAGAAATTGAGGAAGACACAAAGAAATGGAAAAATGTTCCATGCTCATGGATTTAAGAACAAATATTGTGAAAATGTCTATATTACCTAAAGCAGTCTACACATTTAATGCAATCCTTATCAAAATACCATCCATTTTTCCAAAGAAATGGAACAAATAATCCTAAAATATATATGGAACCAGAAAAGACCCTGAGTAGCCAGAGGAATGTTGAAAAAGAAAACCAAAGTTGGTGGCATCACAATTCCAGACTTCAAGCTCTGTTACAAAGCTATCATCATCAAGACAGTATGGTACTGGCACAAAAACAGACACATAGATCAATGGAACAGAATAGAGAGCCCAGAAATGGACCCTCAATTCTATGGTTAACTAATCTTCGACAAAGCAGGAAAGAATGTCCAATGGAAAAAAGACAGTCTCTTCAACAAATGGTGTTCGGAAAATTGGAACAGCCACATGCAGAAGCATGAAACTGGACCATTTCTTTACACCACGCACAAAACTGACTCAAAATGGATGAAAGACCTCAATATGAGACAGGAATCCATCAACATCCTTAGGAGAACACAGGCAGCAACCTCTTTGACCTCAGCCACAGCAACTTCTTCCTAGAAACATCGCCAAAGGCAAGGGAAGCAAGGGCAAAAAATAAACTATTGGGACTTCAACAAGATCAAAAGGTTTTGCACAGCAAAGGAAACAGTCAAGAAAACCAAAATACAACTGACAGAATAGGAGAAGATATTCACAAATGACATATCAGATAAAGGGCTAGCATCCAAAATGTATAAAGAACTTATCCAATTCAACACCCAAAGAACAAATAATCCAATCGAAAAATGGGCAGAGGACTTGAACAGACATTTCTGTAAGGAAGACATCCAGATGGCCAACAGACACATGAAAAAGTGCTCAACATCACTCGGCATCAGGGAAATACAAATCAAAACCACAATGAGATACCACCCCACACCAGTCAGAATGGCTAAAATTAACAAGTCAGGAAATGACAGATGTTGGCGAGGATGTGAAGAAAGGGAAACCCTCCTACACTGTTGGTGGGAACAAAAACTGGTGCAGCTGCTCTGGAAAACAGCATGGAGGTTCCTTGAAAAGTTGAAAATAGAGCTACCTTACCACCCAGCAATCACCCTACTAGGTATTTACCCTAAAGATACAAATGTAGCGATCCAAAGGGGCACATGCACCCAAATGTTTATAGCAGCAATGTCCACAATAGCCAAACTGTGGAAAGAACCTAGATGTCCATCAACAGATGAATGGATAAAAAAGAGATGGTATGTGTTTATATATATATATATATATATATATATATAGATATAGATATAGATATGCAATGGAATACTATGCAGCCATCAAAAGAAATGAAATCTTCCCATTTGCAATGACATGGATAGAACTAGAGGGTATTATGCTGAACAAAATAAGTCAATCAGAGAAAGACAATCATCATATGATCTCCCTGATAGGAGGAATTTCAGACTCAGGTTGGGGAATTTGGGGGGTAGGGAAGGAAAAAATGAAACAAGATGGGATGAGGAGGGAGACAAACCATAAGAGACTCTCAATCTCACAATAAAAACTAAGGGTTGCTGGGGCTGGGGGGATAGGGAAAGGGTGGTTGGGATATGGACACTGGGGAGGGTATGTGATATGCTGAGTGCTGTAAAATGTGTAAGTCTGATGATTCACAGACCTGTAACCCTGGGACAAATAATACATTATATGTTAATAAAAATAATTTTTTAAAAAAGAAAATAACTTTGAGTGACTGTAAACATAAAAGATTCTACTCACATATTGAAAGTAAAAAGTCAAGATGGTATTTTTTAAAAAAGATTTTATTTTTATGTAATCTCTACACACAATGTGGGGCTCAAACCCACAACCCTGAGATCAAGATGGGCACACTCTACCAGCTGAGCCAGCCAGGTACCCCTCAAGTTGGTATTGTTATGTTACAAGATGCTAACATCAAACAAGATTTTTTATGGGCATATGAAGGAAATTACAGATTTCTTTTCCTCTCACTTTTTTTGTGATAAAGTAATTTTTACCATAGCTCAAAAAAAATTCTGACTTTTTAAAAAACAGTTTGGCACATTACCAAAATTTAGCTTCAAACACAGGTGATTTTAAAATTATTTTCTAAGGTAAATGAACATGTAAAAAATGGAAGAGAAATTCCATCTGACCTACCAGGCATCAACCCTGAATTGGCTGTCTGCCCTGTACTGCTTTCTAAACATAGGCAGCTGGTGCATTCTGAAAGACTAGAAATGATAAATGGGATAGACACTGCTTAAGGTCTTTGTAAAGTTTAATGAAAGATTTATCTCTTGAGGGTAATGTTCCTCTTTCTTTTACTGAAATGAGAGTTTGATAACCTCTCATTGTGCTTTTGATAAATTACACCTCACAGTCATAACTAAAATGACTAAGTGGAAAAAATTCTAAAAATAGCTAAGCAAGATCTAGTTAACACTGAATGGTTTAATACTTAGTATCTACAAAACTAAGTTTGGCATTTTGAAATATTTTTAATTATCAAGCTGAGAAATCTATGATTCAGTAATTTAACAACAATTACTGGAAGACCCTTTAATGGCCCAGAGAAACTATGCCAATTACAGCCATAGGGATGGAAGATTACCCCTTAGAATTTATAGGGAAGTATGGCATTCTAACTATAATCACAAAGGATGTTTCCTTGCCAGAGTATGCCATTACTGTTTTTCAAGCTGTTAATATTTAATTTCAAATTTAACAGGTTTGAATGGGTTTATATCTGTATATACCCACATGCCCAAAACTGTTAAGACAATTATCTAGCCCTATAAAAATCAAAGAAGAACTAACCATGTCAGATCCATTATTTAACTTGAAGAAAAATGAACGTTTTCCCAATATACTAAACATTTTCCCCACGCATTCGGAATTGAAATTTTATTTTTGAAATTCAATATATCCAAGAACATTTAAGATGAGTGGTTAGAAAAAGGAGATAATCTTCAAATATCTACAGAGTTTAAAAAATATGTCTGAGTATTTAACATGTTCTCGAATGATGGCTAAAAATTAAGTTGTCTGCTAGGGAAGAGCATTTCTCTGGGGTTTATATGAAGGTGGGCAAATGCTCCTTCCCATTTTCCCCAGCTCATGTTCCAGACCAGGCTAGACTCCGGTGGAACTTCCTTTCACCCTACAAATTCTTTTTAAGAACAGCACATGCACAGCTACCATTGTGCATATATTTACACCCTTTAATTTTTATTACCAAACAAATACATATTTGAGGTAAAAACATCAAAGAACACATAAATATATGAAGTAAAAAAGGAAATGGCTGCAACCCTCCCCAATCCCATTGGGGATCTATCCATCCCAACTTATCTCCCCAAAGTCCAACCCCTGCATACTCATACCAACACACCTCCACTCACATTTGCCCAAAACAACTGTAACATACATTACATGCATACAGTATGCATATAAGATACTAAAGTGTAAATATAAATATTTATGGATAATTAAACATATGCTCATTCTAATCTTAATATTATCAAATAAATTTAAATATATAATTATATAATTAAATAAATATATTTGTATATAGATCATATAAAAATATAAACAAAATTATATAGTTATATACCTCATATAATTATGTAATTTATGTATTTTTATGTAATTTGTAAAATTATAAATTATATAACTTAGTAAATACATTATTACTATGGTATAGTATGCAATATATACTCTATACTTTTGTAGGATATATATAAAAACAGGATCCCATTATACACTCAACTTCATCTTGTTGTTACGTATTTATTGCCTTCATTTTTCTTAACAATTCATCATGGAACTTCATCCCTGCCTCCTCTCCTTACTCTACCTCATGGTATTTTCTCACCAGGCTGCACCATAGCATATATTCAACTTTGCATTATTGGACATGCACAACTCTTCACCATTTCTTTTAACTTCCATCCCAGCTGTTGTGCGGGTCTGTGCACGTATGCCAGTGAAAATATCCCACAGATCTTTTTGGATGCTAGTGAGTGACTTTTCTGCTTCCAGTATTTATAAGCTTCTATTTGAGGTAAAAATATTAGGAGCAGGTTGAAAGCAGTCTTTGCCTTAACTGGTTTCTCCAGCATACTGTTAGGCTTGCTAAAGAGAAAAGTGGTCTGATTGCACAAGCCTGGACAAATAGGATGTCTAACAAACAGATGAATTTCTATGAAATGATCCTCAAATTCTGTCCAAGTGTTCATTCTGTTCGCATGGAATCACACCTTCCATCACTCAAACCTGACTCAATATAAATCTGAGATGCTTTTGTGCAAATAAGTTTCAAGTGTCTTATTGAAAGCAAGTTTTCCATTTACTTTGAGTCAGGAGCGATCCACAAATGGAGTGCTACTCTAAGATGATATCTGGTTATTCCTTACCAAGCATTTTAAGAAGAATTTTAAAAGATAAATGCAATCATTTGTGGCAGAATCAGTGACTCCTTTCAAAGCCTGACTAAGCCACACAATTTTGCAATTAGCTAAGGCTTTCTGGGTTCATGAGAAGCAGAGGTGTTCTGTGCTTAGAGAGGGAAGGAAAGGGAAGCCCCCGGTCCCTATAGCTGTAAACACAACACAGCTGAATGTACACGGCTGAAGCACACTATTCATTCCCTCCGATTATCTATAAAAATTAAACAGGACAGCTGGCTTCACTTATGATAAAAGAGCCAACTTCAAAAAGAACTATATGTTTTCCGCCACACACTAGCTACTTGTTCTTCTTATGGAGTAATAAGTGAGAGTTGGGTTCATTTTCTCTTATCCTTTGTCTGCAACAAGGTGGACAAAGGAATATACAAAACGATCCTTTTCTTAGTTACATTATTGCTGATGTAATGGGCAAAATGCCCTATCCATAGTGAAGAGCACTTTCTTTGTTTAATGCCTTTCCCAAGACTCATGTGAGATGGGTTTGTGAGTTGTATTGAAAGATTTAAGTGTTGAAGAATTCTTGGAAGTTGTGTCAGCGGACTAAAACCACTAAGGTGAAAGGGTTTAATCCCTCATATGTAAACAATATACACTCATACATGTTACAACTGGACTGAAATAATGATAACAAGAAGTCATTGCTCCAGAGAATCCAAACTAGGCAACATGCCTGCACTAGCTCTTTGACAAAGCATTCTAATATGGCCCAGGTTGCCAAGAGGGAGTATAAATAAACGTTTGATCTAAAAGAGCCCTTTCTTTCTGTGCTTCTGGGAAACAACTAGACGTGCTGGAGTGCTGCCTAGAAAGCAGAAGATAGAACAGAATAGAAAGCCAGACAGTTTGGGAAAGGACTTTTAGTCCATACTTACCTTTTAACCAATATTTAACAATTTCATTGATTGCATCATTTATCCTTACAAGTATCCACTGTGTTCTAACTGTAAGAACCAGAGTTATCGAAGACACAGCATTGCCACTCCCACCCTCCCCCATCTCAATGATTTCGGCTCAAGATTGACTAGATCCACACTTTTAGATAATGTATGCCTTTCTAACTGTAAAAACAGTAATGATTATGTCCTACAATTGTCAGGAGGAGAAATTAGAGTAACTGAAACACAGGTCAGGAGGGGGAGAACTAAAGTCCAAGGGCTAAACACAGGCACTGCTTGTTTTGAAAGCCAAGAATGATTCTTACATTTTTAGATAGTTGGAAAGAAATCAAAAGAAGAATCAAATATTGTGACAGGTAAAAATTATATGAAATTCAAATTTCAGTGTCCAGCAGTTAAGTTTTCTTGGTACGGGACTGCACCCATGATTTATGTATTTTCTATGGTTGTTTTCATCAAATTGACAAGTTGTGATAGAGGCCATGTGGCCCACAAAGCCTAAATTATTTATGATCTCTTCTATTTTAGGTAAAACCCACCGACCTCTCACATAGATGATGCTCAATAAATGGTAGCTACCATTAGAATATCCAAGTTGCTGAGTGAAGATTGAGCCATCATCTTCAACATGGGTAGAATGGAAACAGAGAGAACATCTGGAAACAATTGGAAGTTTTCTATCAACTAGAGGTCCCAAATACAGACATCTCTGAGGCTCAGCTAGAGAAGGTAAATGAGTAGAGTGAATCAGGTCAGAGAGATAACAAGGACTCCTGGGTTCTGGTGACCCACCTCAATATCCACATGTGGCAACTGACAATCCTGGTAGCTACTCAGTGCAAATACAGGTTTAGGACTGCCTGAGAAGCTGAGCTGGAAGTTATATTTTTATGTGAAATTTGTTGGCAACCAGCTAAATTTTTCTTTAATTGCTACTCAACAAAGTATGGAAGAAACAAACTCTGTCAATGTGCCAAATGCAAACCTATAGTAAAAGAAAAAATAAAGTGAGGTATGCTATGAAAAATAAGCAATAGCCACCCAATTGACAAGATTTTGAGTTTTTTTGAAACACTTTCTGAGGTCAACATAACTTAGGTCATATGATAAGATTTAAAGCATCTCTCCTGTCCCCCATTTTTTTTTTCCTTTTTCCTAGAGAGGAATTTTTGCCTTAGAAATATACAAACACAAGGGCACTTGAGTGGCTCAGTCAGTTGGGCACCAGGCTCTCGATTTTGGCTCAGGTCATAACCTCGGGGTCCTGGGATCAAGTCCCTGTATCAGCCTTTGTGCTGGGCATAGAGACTACTTAAGAGTCTTTCTCTACCTTTTGCTTTGCCCCTCCCCACTCTCTCTTCCCCTTTCTGGAAAGGAAGGAAGGAAGGAAAGAAGGAGGGAAGAAAGGGGAAAGATAGATAAAAACACAGATACGGTCATAATGTATATTTTTCTTCTTCATCTTTTTGAAGTTCCTGATATCTTTCTCTCATTTCTTTCTATAAAAGTGTAAGTTCTCTGAGCATAGGTATAGAATTTGCCAAATTTCCAACACTGAGGTAGTGCTCGGCAAATGACTGGGCAAAATTTTAATAAAAAATAATAACTACTGTTCTGTTCCATTTAACAAAGTCTCTAATATAAATATGTCAACCCAAAGTGTCAGGGCTGATATACAAAAACAATGGTCATTATACTGAACAGTTCTGATGCAAATATATGATTTTTGGATTACTACAGCAAGACAGTATTACTATGTCACTTCTCTTTATAAACAGAATAGAGAATATATGGGCAATACCTACTGGGTATATTTTTCCCCAGTGTCTAGCCTTGTAGAATATCTATGTAGTGTAGATATATAGATGTCAAACACTCACTGAGAAACAGCATGGTTCATGGAAGCATTAGTAAGAGATATGTTTTTGTACTTCAAGTTTTTATTGTAATTCACTATACAACACAGCTCTTCAAATTGCCAGGGAAAAAGTTATATTTTTCTCTTGAAATAGAGGTTAGAAATGATACATTTGTAATCATCTGTGTACATAAAGCTACTTATTCACCACAGGCATAAAATATGTGTGTACTCTTGCTTATTAAGCTTTCAAAGCCTACAGAAATCATTAAGAATGCTGTTGGCATACAGGGAAGGAACATGGTCTAGGATAGGGATATGGAATCGTTACCCTTACCACTGCTTTCTTTCCTTTCTCACAAAGTCTTTGATCTTAGGTAAGGTTTTTCTATCCTTGGTGAGATTTCTCTCAAGTCCTTCAGGAAATAAATATTTGCTAGGCTATTCTAATATTTTATTAAATGAGACTATAACATTGGCTTTTAAATGTGTAAAGCATTTTGACTTTTACCAATATGTATTTATAATCCTACATAATTTATAGATCAATGCAAATAAAAATTATTTAAAGGTATACAGACATGAATTTACTCCAGGAGAAGTAGGAATTTGCCATGTTGTAAATTTTTCAAATACTACCATGGAACAAATCACTGTTAAAGGTGGGTATGGGGCTATTTCTGAAAAAATTACATGTCTAAAAAGTTTTAATGTTATCCACTGTCAAAAGCAAATGTTGAAAGACGTTTTTGTTAATGCCTCAATTTATACCCTAATTATATGCCTTTAAAATGTATTTAATATATGTTGAAATGCTTTATAAATACTAATACAGGGCAGCTTTCTGTGGGTATTAGAGAGACTCTAGTGTAATTTCTCAGAGCTCAGCAAGACGCTAAAATTGTGTCTTCATAATGATATTTTGCATCTGCATAGGATCCTTTGCTTAAGGATATCAGAGAGCTTTACTTAATACTAAGTGATTAAATCATACAGTACCCTTGAGTGACAAGTTTAATTATACCCATTTCCAGAAAGACAGTACGCTGAAAAACTATTAATCTACAAACCAAGGTTATCCAGATAATCAAGAGCAGAAGGTCATTTCGCTGGGATATCCATGCCTCCTCTGGTGGTTGGCTCCCATATGGAAGTGAGTTGTCAGACTTGGGGTTTTGCCAATTTCTCAGCATATATATAAGGCTGAATGTCATCACTAGTATTTCAAGCAAGTATTTCATCTTGGGAGGCTTATTAACACCTATTAGCAACTATGATTCAACAACTGTTGCACAGTTCTTTAGAGAAAAAAATAATAAAAGTATCAAGCTAATGTTCTTTGTTAAAAAACACTAAAAATCATGCAAACCATGTAGTAATTTGAGAAAGGAAATTCTAACTATATTTCTATGTGCACATTCATTGTATAGCAAAATGCTCACACACATGCACACACATTCACAAATATAAATTCACAGATATTTTGTTCCTTCAACAAGTGCTGCTGGTTATACCCCAAAGAGCTAAGATCCCACCTAAATTTCTGCCTCTGCCTTTTCCTTTCCGCTTCACTGCCTGGCATGAAGATGTGTTGTTTTCAGGTATGGGAACGATCTTGTCATAAGTAGACAGGTATGGGAAACAATGGTCAACACACAAAAAAAGTGGTATCATTGAAAGTTAGCAATAGCCTGAATCTTTTTTTTTTCCATTAGTTTCAGAGGTAGAATTTAGTGATTCGTCAGTTGCATTTTACACCCAATGTTCATTACTTCAAGTGCTCTCATTAATGCCCATCACCCAATTACTCCTTTCCTAATCCACCTCTCCCTCCAGAAACACTCAATAAATGGTAGCTACCATTAGAATATCCTAGAGTTTGTTTGTTCCCTAGAGTTCAGTCTTTATTTTCAACTTATTTTTCCTTCCCTTACCCTATGTTTATGTTTTGTTTCTTAAATTGCATATTAGGGTGAAATCATATGGCATTTGTCTTTCTCTGATTTATTTCACTTAGCATGATACCCTCTAGTTCCATTCACATTGTTGCAAATGGCAAGATTTTATTCTTTTCAATGGTTGAGTAATATTCCATTGTATATAAATGCCACATCTTTTTTATCCATTCATCTGTTGATGGACATCTGGGTTTTTTCCATATTTTGGCTATTGTGGACATTGCTGCTATAAATACTGGGGAGCATGTATCCCTTCGAATCACTACGTTTGTATCTTTTAGATAAATATCTAGTAGTACTATTGTTGTGTAGAAAGGTAGCTCTATTTTTAATTTTTTGAGAAATCTCTACACTGTTTTCCAGAGAAGCTGTACCAGTTTCCATTCCCACTAACAGTGTAAGACAATTCCCCTTTCTCCACATCCTCGCCAACATTGTTGTTTCCTGAGTTTTAATTTTAGCCATTCTGACTGGTGTGAGGTGGTATTTCATTGTGATTTTCATCTGTATTTCCCTGATAGCAAGAGCCTAAAATCTTAATGTCATTGCTGAGCTGCCAGGTCATCCCTGAGACCAATTACTTCTTAACGTTTTGTAAACCATAAATATGCTTATGGCTTAATCGCCTTTTTTGGGTAAACTGCAGCCAAATACATTCCCAGCCAATATACATTTTATCTTATTGTCCTTGTTCATTATCTTTGTAACATTCCTCCCTATATGAGAGTATCTTACTTAATTTATAAGGGTACTCCCTTATTTTCTTTCTCTCCCTGCACTGAAAAAGAAGCTGCACGAAAGAAGGAATTCTTACTATTAATGGCTGCATCCACACAACATATATTCTTTGGCACCTTCACCTTGAAGGCTGTGATACATAATTCCGAAAAATAAATATGTAAGCGTGTGAGGGAACAAACATGTTAAATATCTTACATATATGTCTGATTACTGAAACATCACAAACTTCCTTCAGTTTGTATAAGTGGCTACTGGATTTCTACACATTTGTTTTATTTTTAATAGTCTGAAAAGAAATTCATATAATCTCACCATGAAAAATTAGCATGGAGTGTCCTCACTGCCTCCCTCTTATTTCACTTTTCATCATGATGAGCCAGGTTCTGAGGGTGCTGGTAAAACTATAGGCTAGGGCTTGCTGAGATGACAACACCAGAAGAACAAGGCAGGAAGCAACAAACCCCTTTCACCTCCAGCTGCCTTTCAGTCTTCCTTTCCTCTACTGGCAATCGTAAAAGCAAACTTGCTGGAAAAGCAGAAGTATAACTTTCAGTGCCCCATTTCCAGCATCACAGAGGCAAGTATGGAAGTATAGGTTAGGGGCTGAGAGAAAATAGGTTAGCATGTAGCAAAAAACCCCTTAACTATGTCTCGTGGAATTGTATCCTGTACCTTTATCATTCATTACAGGGTGATGCAGGTCTTCTGCTTAATATCTTTCAGGAGCTTTCTGGTTCCTTTGAATAGCTTTCAAGCTATTTAGTGTGACAGACATGAACGTTTGTGATTTGGCTCCTGGCTTCCTGTCTACCCCCATCTCCAACCAGCCTCCTAGATTCTGACCTGAGGAAGAGTTTGCCTCAGTTCTCATAGTAGCAGGTTTTCTCAAAACTTTGTGTCTTTGAATAATTTCTTCAAAAATCTGTTATTCAGGGGTGCTTGGGTGGCTCAGTCAGTTAAGCATCTGCCTTCGACTTGGGCCATGATCCCAGGATTCTGGGATCGAGACCCCGCATGGGGTTCCCTGCTCCACGGGGAGCCTGCTTCTCCCTCTCCCTCTGCCTGCTTTGCCCCCTGCTTGTGTGTTCTCTCTCTCTCTCAAATAAATAAATAAAATATTTAAAAAAAAATCTGTTATTCCACTCTTCTGTTTACACTGGGCTAATTCTTACTCATGTTTCGGCAGGCCTTTGAACTTCTCTTAATCTTGTTTCCTACCTTTGCCAAATGGGAATGTCACTAGATTCTATTACATAAGATTCTTAGTAATCAAATAATACAGGTAAACCATTAGTACCCACCAACACATAGCTCACACCAAATGGGTACCTGTTCTTATTATTCTTATTGATTTTCATAACTCTACCAAAACATCCCTTTCTCTCACAGACCCTCTCTAATACCCATGTGTGCAATTCCTCAGTAATCCCATAACAAGGAAACCTATTGTGCTGCATTAGAATCCCTGGTTTATTAATCTGTCTTTCCCAATAAACTATACAATTACTGAAGACAATGGCAATATCTTCCGAATCTTTAACTTCGTGCTTAACACGGTGCACAGCAGAAAGTAAGTTCTCAAGGACTATTAAAATTCAATGAAAAAGATGTTCTTTTACACAAATTTGATTTAATACTGGTTTTGCTGACTACTTTGCATAACGACATTGTTAACACACACATTGCGTGTGTGCACACACACAGAGGGCAGATTGTTATTTAGACAACTGTCACAGCAACCTATTTCACCACAAAGATTCAAATCATTCCTTATAGTTGCTAACCATAAATTATCTATTAAATTTGTCAAAGCAAAGTCCTCATATTTAAAATATTTAGAAGGCGAAAATTATTCCTACAAGCTCTGTCTTAGCCTAAGTTGCACGGCCACCTTCCTTCAAATTAGAACCAGAGACGCCAGCTTGGGTAAAGAGGGCTAATTTGGAGAAGTGACCCCAAGGAACAGGAAATGGGGAGATGGGAGAAAGTGAAACTGGGAAAGTGTGAAAGCCAATGTCAGGTGGTGGACGAACTATTGTGACCAACTGGGGCTCATTCCCCTTGGGGACCCCCTACAGGGATCATGTAAAATGCAGCTCAGTGGTTTCTACCTAAAAGGAAAAAAAACATTATTTTTCCAAGGCTCTCACTCCCGTTGATCAAGGGTAGACCCAGGAGGTGCTAGCGACATCACACTGCCTGATTCTGAATACGTCAGAATGGCTGAGGGGTTTCCTACAGACCCAATAAGAAGCGACAGAAAACAGCTGGGGTGGAAAGCAAGAGAGATACTCGGCTCGCTTGGGAGTGGTGGCACCGGGTTCCACCTGCCTGAGCTGGTTGCCACAGCAACCGCAAGAGGAAGGGAAAAAAAGTCTGACAGAATACCACTTGTGTCTTAATCAAGCTGAAATCTTTACCTTTTTAAATGTGCTACGTTCACCTTAATATTACGAACTACTTAAAACATACCATTTAAAGAACTTGTAAATAACTGCTTTTCATACAGCAATCTGGAAAACATTTGATTATTTACTCTTTTTCTCATTGTTAATTGGATGGTATCTTAACAGTATAAGAAGTACAAAAACATTTTAGGGAATTTTTGATAGATGGAAAGCCTTCATGTGGAAATCTGGACCATTAAGCTAACTGATACTCAGTTTTAACTAAGAATTGACATTTCTCTGTCTTCTTTTAAAAACAAGTGACTCCCAGTGGCAGGTTCAGCTGAATATTCTATATGGGCCATTACTCCAAAATAGAAGAACGAGGGGAGGCAAAGAGATGGGATCAGGACAGGACATAAAAGTAGTTTCAAATGTTAGATAATGTTCTGGTTCTTCAGCTGTAAAATGGGTTTAGAGGTATTAGTTTTTGCTTTATAACCTAATTAGGTTATATATAGAGTGAGTTTGAACAAAATATTGTGTAGTAAATTTAAAAAGAAAGATTGTCATATTTGACTTGAAAAACATTCCAACCATACAGTTTGCAAGGCATAAATCTTATATGTAAGTATACAGAAAAGCTGAGGGATAAAATATATGGCATGCAAACACTCATAGGGAGGGAGAATAATGCAGAGAGAGAGAGAGAGAGAGAGAGAGAAACAATGGTTCAAAAGCAAAAGTGTAATATAACCGGTCTCATCATACTGAGAAGACAAATATTGGACCTCAGAGCCCATCAAGGAGGAGGGGTCTCAGGATTTCCACTGAGATCCAACAACCTTGAATCAGCTAAATCCTTGATTAGCTTTAGGGCATCTGCCTGAACCAAACTGCCATGGAATAGAAACTAAAATAAATAGTGGTCTGGAAACCCACAGGGTGCTATGGGTATGCTTCCACACCCCAGACATGTGTAACGCAAACACATAAAATGAATTCTTGCTGAAGACAAATTCACAGACAAAAATCACAAACTACCTTAAATCTATTTACTTGGCTATTTCAAAGAGATAAAATAAGAAAAGTTTTTTTTTTTTTTTAAAGATCTTATTTATTCATTTGACAGAGATCACAAGTAGGCAGAGAGGCAGGCAGAGAGAGAGAGGAGGAAGCAGGCTCCCTGCTAAGCAGAGAGCCCAATGCGGGGCTCAATCCCAGGACCCTGAGATCATGACCTGAGCCGAAGGCAGAGGCTTACCCCACTGAGCCACCCAGGTGCCCCAAGAAAAGTTAAGTTTTACAATGAAAGCAGGATATTATGAAAAAAAAAAAAAAAGTACAGGTCTTTTAATAAACTATTTAAAAAGTTAAAAACATAGCTAATCAAAGAAAAAATCTCTTTTGATGGGATAAATGAGAGTTTAGTTAAGACAAGAAGGCAGGTATTGTGAATACGTTTTCCTGAACACAAAACAGAAAGTTAATGACAGGGATACTTGAGATAGCTCTGTCCGGCAGTCTCCAAAAGTCCTAGTGAGAAGAGAGGGAGGGTACTGTGGCTCAAATAGGGTAGGTTTACTTGAAAGGCATCTGACCTTGAGGCTGCCTTTCCCCTGCCTTCTCCCTTGGCATGGGAGAACAGGTTTTATGTGGTACTTTTTTGTCTGTACCTGTTGGTGTTTCTGGGTTGTGGGCTCTGCTAGTTCCCAAGCTATGATTATTAAGTAAACAACAAAATCCCAGAGAACAAGTCACTTGGTCATTCCTCAAGTCCCAAGGCTAGTCTGCTGTCTTCTCTCTACCTTCTGGAACATTTATAAGCAAAACTTCTCAGGTTTGCCTTACGTATTGTGCCCAGGATTCTCAGCTGTAACCGGCAGGAAGAACAAGGCATAATGTATTTACTCCATCCTGTCTGGGACTAAAAGTTCTAGCAGCAATTCTTAAAAGCTAACATAATGTGTTACAGTATATGCTATTTCAACCACTAGAATATAAAATGGCTAGCTGCCTCAGTGCATTTTTATTTTATTTTTTTTTATTTTCTAAAGATTTATTGGCTCTGAGAGAACAAACCCATTAAATGAAAAGTAGAGGAAGTCACTTTAATTATTTTATCTTTAAGAGCTCAAATAATAGATAATTAAGATTTTTTCATGTTAATTTATTCTACATTTTTTCCACCAGATGTTTTAAGAATCTAATTAATGTAATTTTTTCCCAATATGCTGAGTTTATGAATCTATCAAGTGTCTTCCTTATTTTAAGTTCCAACTTTTAAAAACTTATACAATTACTGATAATAATTTTTTACATAATTTTGACTGGACTTATTCTCTTTCTTTTTACTTAATGATTTAACTAATAAGAAAATCTTAAAAACTTTACTTCAAGACTTCTTATTTACTTTTCTCTATAGAATGCATATAATTTGAATTGGCTGAAATCCACTAAACAAGAAAACATAGATGGCATATTTAATTAAACAACAATTATAGTCGCCCTTGAGAGAAAAAAAAAAAGATATTACTTAAATGTATAAGGGAGTTTTTTTTTTTAAAGATTTTATTTATTTATTTAATAGAGATCACAAGTAGGCAGAGAGAGAGGAAGGGAAGCAGGATCCCCACTGAGCAGAGAGCCCGATGCAGGGCTCAATCCCAGGACCCTGGGATCATGACCTGAGCCGAAAGCAGAGGCTTTAACCCACTGAGCCACCCAGGCACCCCTATAAGGGAGCTTCTTAAAAGCTACTAGTTGTGCTAAACTTCCATGTCTTCCAGTAATTTTAATCTTTACCATTTTACAGAATATTTCCCACAAGCTTACCTAATGTAATGTACATTAACTAGTCCCACATCCAAGGTTATTCTTAAACTTCTCAGTTTATCTATCCAATGAGCACACGTCACAAGGAGAGCAGAGGGAAACATTAACACTAAGCAATGTGCCTAACATTAATCTATTTTGTAGAGAAACATCCCCCTGCCATTTAAAATTTTCCATTAAATAAAGAATCATGCATTTTAGAACTGTTAATAGAACACTATCCACATTATCTTCTTATAATAATGCCTACGACACCGGCTCTCATCTTCTTATTCCCTGTACATCGGTTTGCTTTCAGATCATTGCTGCCAATGGTTCTATTACATGGAGAGGCTGCCTTTCCCTCCTGGCAAGAAAAATTCATTGAAGAAATTCCACTTAAGAGACAGTTTAAGTATTTATCATTCTAATCAGTTTGCTCTGGATTTCCGGAGAACTTGAGGCCCTCTGGGATATTCCGTGATATTCTGTGCCCACCTCAACTCCTAGAAAAACTGTTCCTGGAAAATGTTCACTTCTGCCAATAAGGAACAGTACTAAAATCCACTGACATTCAAACGGAAAGTTTTCATCTGTTTTCAATTCTTAGTGAATACTAGCCTAAGCTAGTAACAAACTCTATTATAATCCTTTGTAAAATAGGACAGTTCCACAATTTATCAAATAATCAGAGACAGATTATCTGCCATTTATTTATATATTTATTTTTATTACCAGCTATATACAAAGACTTACTTAAACTGTCTCATTTAAACTTCAGAACATGGCACTAGGCATAACCTATTTTAGAGGGGAGGAAACTAAAGTAGGGAGAATTTAAATAACTTTTTTCAGGATAACTTTCAGTACGTAGCAAAGACAAAATATAAGCCCAGGCTCCCTAACTCTTAGTTTACTGTTATTTCAACTGGAATGCAGTTACTTGAATAATATCCTTAAAACTAGGAAAACTGTGTTAGCCAACTTTTACAAGTTATGTGACATTTCTGAATTTTAATGTCCCCATTTATAAAAAATAATGCTTACTATTTTATAGTTAAAAAGTAATTTCATATGAAATCTTATTATTGCAAAGTGTTATCCCTACCCCAGCTCCTAAATTTTTTTTTCTCAAGAATAATTGCAGAGAATACCTGCTGAATTATGCTCCCAGTGACAGCCTTGCCGCTCTTCCAGTCACTGACCTTTCTGTTCTCCCTGCCTATTCAAATGGTTGAAGAGGAACCGATCTTGCTAAATTGGATGTAAATTGGACATTTAATAAATTAATAAATTAATAAATTAATACAAATAACAAAGCATTATTCAGATGCTAAGACCTATTACATGGATTGAGCTAACTAACAATGTCTTCTTTACATTTTTGAATCTGGGATCAGGGACATGTATGCCAGTTTGTCAGCAGTTACGTTCTCCTCTATGCAGCCAACCTCAGGAAAACTGGTAACCTAAGGGTCAGAAGAATAGAGAACGTCTACAGAGAGAGAAAGAGACAGAGAGAGACAGAAACACAGAATGAGAGACAGAGACAAAGAGAGAGAACAAGAGGAAGAGAGAGAATGGGATAGACAGAAAAAGGAAGAAGTTATTTTAAAAAATATATGGATGTGTATGAAGGAGCAAGGAGAGAAGACGAAGGGCTCTAATATTTGTTCATCTCTTTGAATTTAGTTATTCCCAGCTCTCTCCCAGGGATTTAGCTACTTACGGCTTCCCAGCTCCTTATAATCAATCTCCTTTTTTTTGATTAAGCAAACTCTAACTGGATTTCTATCACCTGTAATCAGTATAATCTTAAAAAAAAAATAGCACAGTAGAAAGTGTTGTGTTGAATAATGGCTCCCAAAGATATTCAGGTCTTAATCCATGAAGCTGTGAATGTCAGTTTATAAAACAAAGAGACTTGTAGATGTGATTAAATTAAGGATTTTGAGATGGGGACATAATCTTGGATTAACCAGTAACCCTAAATTTATAAGAGGAAGGCAGAAGGAGTTTTGACTAAAGAAGGCAATGTTACAACTGAAGCAAGGTGCTACCTGGCTTCCTCCTGAAGCAGTGGGAGATGGTGGAAGGAACTATGAGCCAAGGAATGCAGGTCACGGAGCTTTCGAAGCTGGAAAAAGAAGGAAACAGATTCTTCCCTAAACCCAGTGTATTGTTTGGTGTTGTCCAGAGAAACACCACCAACAGAATGTATGGATACAGGTAGTGACAGAGATAAAGATATTGATATATAGATAGGTAGGGATATATATGTGTGTGTGTGTGTGTGTGTGTGTGTATCTCCTTTGAACAACACAGACTTGAATGGTGGGGGACCATTTACAAGATTTTTTTCAATAAATACAGTACAGTACAGTACTATAAATGTGTTTTCTATTCCTCAAGATTTCCTTAATAGTGTTTTCTTTCCTTTTTCCTCTAGCTCATTTTGTTGTAAGAAAACAGTCTCTAATACATATAACATGCAAAACATATATTAATCCACTGTTTATGTTGTCAGTAAGGCTTCTGGTCACAAGTAGGCTATTAGTAGTTAAGTTCCTGCGGAGTCAAAAGTTTTATGTAGATTTTCAACTGCATTGGGGTTGGTACCCTTAACCTCTGTGTTGTTCATGGGTCAACTCTACGTGTGTGTATTTCATATATGATATATATTTCATATATATTATTTCACACATGATATCATATATCATATAAAGGCCACTGGGCAGAAAGAATTCTCCCTTATTCAGGAAAGAGTCAGTACATTTTGTTCTCTTCAGACCTTTAACTGGATGAGGCCCATTCACACTATGGAGTGCAATCTGATTTACTAAATCTTCTGATAATTGTTAACTTTGTCCTAAAACAGTCTCACAGCAACACCTAAAAATGATGGTTGGCCAAATATCTGGGCACCCTATGGCCCAGTCAAGATGACACATATATCCATCATACCTAGGAAAAGTGATTTTGGATTTCTCACCTCCTATACTTTCAAAGAATAAATGTGCATTGTTTTAAGCCACCTAGATAAAGGTAACTTGTTACAGGAGCCATAGAAAACTAACACACAGAACATGAAGAAAACTTAAGAAGTGGTACCAGAAGGGATATCCAGGATAAACAGTCCTCATGCAGATACTGAGGGGTAAATTAGAAGCAGAAACTGGTACCTGAGGACCTTCTACCTTGTATGTGGCCAAGAACTCAACTCTGATAACTCCAGCATTCCTACCCTAATTCAAGGGAAATTTATAAACTTGGTGATTACTTCCTTGGCACTTTCCATCGCACCTTCCAATCAGTTCAAAGCACCAGATCAATTTTTCAATGTAAAACTTGGGATGAATGAAATCATGCTACAGAAAGGGAGAGCTAAAGACACAAAAAGATAAATTGTGAACAAATTAATTGTGTAACATCAGAATACTAGAAATCTAGAGTTTGATTATTGCTGACTTAGAGCACCGATATGTGACATTTCACATTCCCACATTCATGATCTCGACAACTTCGCTAACAGAAATTGACTGCTGCTTTGATACTCACTTTGGGTTTTCAAACATGAATTACAAGCACACACAATTTAGGCAGTATGTTTGATTCAGACTACATGGCTTAACATTTGCACTGGCTCTAATTATGCATGCTTTCTACTTATTGATAAGGTTGAGGGATGTTTGAGGCTATCAGAAACAATTCTAAGGGGGTGCCTGGGTGGCTCAGAGGGTTAAAGCCTCTGCCTTTGGCTCAGGTCATGATCCCAGAATCCTGGTATCAAGACCCACATCAGGCTCTTCTGCTCAGCGGGGAGCCTGCTTCCTCCTCCCTCTCTCTCTCTCTATCTGCCTCTCTGCCTACTTGTGATCTGTATCTGTCAAATAAATAAAATCTTAAAAAAAAAAAAAAAAGAAACAATTCTAAGAGCTCAGTACGGGGTTGTGGGGACACCCAAGAAAACCAGTGTATGATGTGTTTGATCCCAGGAATGTGCAAAATGAAAGGATATAAGGAGAAGCAATAGAAACAACATGGTAGAAGGCCCTGAAGATAAGGATACGTTAGAACTCTGAGTGTACAAATCAATTCTCTTTCAACACCCACATTCCAGCACACAGCTTCTGTCATGGATGCGTAGTTCTCACAGTGTTTTAAGGAGGGCAGAGTTAGTATATGATTTTTTTTTTTAATGTCTAGAGAAGCTAATTTTTTTTTCCAGCTAAGGTTGATTAACCTATTTCTCTCTCTTTCTTTCTTTCTTTCTTTCTTTCTTTCCTTTTTTTTTTTTTTTTTTAATTCCACGCTTGTTAAGTCAGCCAAAGGCAGTGTTCAATTCCTTGGCGACTTGGTCTGCTAGCTCAGGCGTTAGGCCAATTTCCTCAGATAGAACACACCTCTCTTTTGGTAACTGCACTAGTTTTTACATGAGTGAAAGGCTTGTTGCACTTTATTTATATTTAGTTGCAAGTTGCCTTTTCAAAAGGTGTTTTATTTAATATTTGATCTTCAAGACATGACTGAAGCACAACATTTTTTGTGCCCTGCTGACCAGAAATAAGAATTTAAGTACTCAAACATCCATGCAGTTTATTTTAAGAGGAGCAATATACCTGGTTTATTGATGTGCTTTGTAGAAAATTTGGACTCACTGCTATAGTTTTTTTTTTTTTTTTCACAAACCCAGAACAGGATTATTATAACCGAATAAAAAAAAATACATCATGAAATTTCATGTATTTAACAAAAATTCTGTGTTCTAAAGGGTATCATTAGTTGAATATTCAGAGGTTCTGTAATTAAACCAAAAGCCATTATCTGTTTTCAGGATTTTCTTAGGATTAGGATTTGAATTTTGAGAAATGAGATACTATACATCACAACTGAATTTAACCAAAACCCAGAGTAGACAAGACTTTTAACTTTTGAGAGAGGAGATTGGCAAAATGTTGTAAAGGATCAATTAGCAATCAATTAGTAATGCAATGATCAAATCATAAAATTAAATGACTTCTATGAAGAGAACAATCTTTTGGGACTGAGAACATGTTGGCAACTTGGTGGTAACTCACTTTTCTGCTTCCAAGGGTCATGGGAATGCTGGTAGAAGGAGTCAGGAAACTAACTGCAGCAGCCACAAAGCCATTGCTGTAATTCAAGATTTCACTGAAGGGAGGAGACATGATATTTTACATGATGATTCATGTTCTGATTAGGAGGAGACTACACTGAGAGAGACTGGTTCACAAAATTAAAAGGCAATTTTTTAAAAAGACCAGCATATATTACAAAATGATTTGGATTACCTTTAAAAAGCATTGTGAAACATGCACCTAGAGCTTGAACATGGATGAAGGTAAGAATTAATTTATCATGCAAAAGCAGTTTGTGAAGAGTTTGAACATGATGTGTAAACCTGTGATAGTAACTCGGAGAAAAAAAATGTGTTTTAAAAAATTTGGGTCCAATTTTTAGGTAATATGTTGAAAGGAATTCACATGTATGTAAAAATAAATTGCAAGTATAGCAAAAATATCTATAAAATTTTAAGGGTATAAATTAGTTAAATGCATTTACCTAAAAACTTTTAAATGAAAGTTTAAAAATAATGAGAAAAAGTGTCTGCTGCCCTTAAACCCTGGTACTTATAAAGCCTTCAGATTGGTATATAAATTTGAAAGAAGAGGGATTCAGATTAGAATCAAACATCTTTCATCCAAGAACATTATCACCAGCAAAGTAAATAACCATGAGCAATAATGGTTGTAGAAAGAATGCACTGTAAATCACAAAGTAATAAAGTACTTCAAATTTCAACCGATCAGTGCTTCCAAAACTAATCCAAGCAGCATTTTCATTAGCTTAAATGATCTGCAGAAAAATAGTTTTAATTTCCATTTAATATTCTTTACCATGTCTATGACCTTCAAGCATGTAAATGGCAAAAGATGAAACGTGAAATATGATATGAGAGAAAATTGTATCCTATTACCCACTGACATAATTTCAATTGTTAAAAGATGCATATAACAATAATATATCAAACTATTTTTTAAAAAATCCTTCCTCGCCCTAACTGGTATTTCCTCATGCCTACTGAGATTCTCACTATCTCTCTCCTCTCTTCCCTACTTCTACTCCTATTCCCATCACACACATTCTAAGATCCATTTGGGACAAATTGTACTTCTCAAAAGGAAAGAAACAATTTGTTTCATGTGAAAATGGGAAATTGACAGAAAAAAATAGAGATGTATAGGCAACAAGTGTTATTCAACATAAAAGTACTATTGTTCGGTAATGCTGAGGCCAGCAGTATTTACAATATTTTGGTGGATGTGTACCTTTTCCACTCTATTACAACTAATCAGTGTTCTAAGTATTTTTTAAAATGTCCAAACGTCATTATTACTTCTCAAGTGTGTTAATGACACTGTTGTTTCGAAGGAAAATGTCAATGCATTTCTAGATATGGAAAGTTTGTCAGATATCACTGAGAAGGAGAAGTGGATCTGTGAACTCAGTAACAGGAAAATCCAACACTGGTCAAAAGAACATACCAAAAGATTTTCAATTAATCAAAAGTTACATATACTGAATCTAATTCAGGTTAGATCTTGACAATACAGAGTGAACTGTAATATAAGTATGTACTTCAATTGGTAACAATGTATTAATATTGAGCCTTTCTTTGTTAAAAAATGTACCACTCTCATACAAAATGTTTAAAGAAGAGAAAACTGTGTGAAGAGGGGAAAAATAAAGGAAGCTTCTGTACCATCTGCTAAATTTTTCTGTAGACTAAAACTTTTCTAAAAAAACAATAAGGATGGGGCGCCTGCATGGCTCAGTTGGTTAAGCCTTTAGGACCCTGAGATCATGGGATGGAGCCCCGTGTTGGGCTCCTTGCCCTGTGTGGGGAGCGTGCTTCTCCCTCTCCCTCTCTCTGCCCACTGCTCCCCCTACTTGTGCTTTTGCTTGTGCATGTACTCTCTCTCAAATTAAAATTGTCAAATTAAAAAAAAAAAAAGAAAAAGGAAAAAAAGAAAATAAGGATAGTGGGAGGGCAAGTCTGTTCCTTTGCTTGCAAGTCATGCAGAAATGGCCAAGTCCATAAGCAATTTGTCTTCCAATGTGAAGATGCCACAGTCTCTTATCTTTATCATTTTTATTATTGATGCTTGTGTACATACCTTTTTCTTTATTTCTGATACTGTTTATTTCTGGTTCCTTTCTTTCTTTCTCGATACAACTCATAAGTTTGTCAATTTTGTTAAACATTTCAAAGGACAATGTTTAGCTTTGCATTTCTTCTCTATATTGCTTTCTATTTTTCATTAACTTCTGACCTTTATGATTACACTGCAATTGTTCTTCTATTCTTTTTTTTTCCTATTAAGACAGATGTCTACTTTGTTAATTTTTATTTTTCTTTAGTATTACCATTAGAACAGTAAATTTTCATGCAAATATTGCTTTAGTTATGTCATAAGTTTTGATGTTTTTTCGTTATCTGTCAGCTCTAGTTAGTTTCCAAAACAATTAGTGCAATCTTCAATACTTAAATCCAGGACACTGACCGTATCATTGTTGTTCTATGTTGGTTTGTCTATATTAACCAGATATACCCCCTCTTTTTTTAGTTTTCATTACTTCATGCGTCCCAACTCTTCCCCGTAGATTATTCCCTTCTTCTTGAAACGTATTCTTTAAATGTTCCTTTAAATGCTCCATTTGTAACACACATTTATTATTACTATTTCTCTGAAAATGTTTCTATTTTGCACTGGTTCCTAATGGCATCCTTCACTGCATATGCAATTATAGGTTGACACTGATTTTCTCCTAGCACCTTGACAGTATTATCCTGTTATCTGACTTTCACGTTTGCTTTTAAAAAGTTCATTTTCAGTTCATTTTAGTTCTTTTTAAGTCATCATTTGTCCCTTTTATCAGAATCCTTTAGCTTTTTTTTTTTACTTTAGTATTCTGCAATTTCACTCTTATTTGTCTCAGTATGAATTTATTTTTATTTAGCTTGTGTAATAATTTGGAATTTGGGGAATTTAAGAATTGATGTGTCTGCACCCCAATGTTTATAGCAGCCAGCAATGTCCACAACAGCCAAAGCATGGAAAGAGCCCCGATGTCCACAACACATGAATGGATAAAAAAGATATGGGGTGTGTGTGTGTGTGTGTGTGTGTGTGTGTGTGTGTGTGTGTAATGAAATATTACTCAGCATCATGGAGAATGAAATCTTGCCATTTGCAATGACTTGGATGGAATTACAGAGCATTATGCTAAGCGAAATAAGCCAGCCAGAGAAAGACAAATACCACATAATTTCATTCATATCCACATATTTAAGAAACAAAACAGATGAACATAGGGGAAGGGAAGGAAAAATAAAATAAGATAAAAACATAGAGGGAGGCAAACCATAAGAGACTTAATTAACTACAGGGGACAAACTGAGGGTTGCTGGAGGGGAGGGGAGTGGGAGGATGGGATAACTGTGTGATGGGCTTTAAGGAGGGCACTTGAAATAATGAGCGCTGGGTGTTATATGTAACTGATGAATCACCAAATGCTACCTCTAAAACTAACAAAACAGTATATGTTAATTAAATTGAATTTAAATAAAAAATTTTTTAAAAAGAATTGATGTGTCTCATTTATCTTGACAGTTTCTTTTTGAAGATGATGTTATTTCCATTACCTTCTTCTGGAAATCCAACTGACCTATCTTGGAACTTGCTATTCTATTCTCTCTATATAGATTCTCCTTTTATATTTATCTTTTTGTCTTTAAAATCTACCCTGGCTAATTTAAATCTATCTCTGGTTTATAAATTCTTCCTCCAACTGTGTTTAATCTTACGTTTAACACATCCCTTCAATTTTGTTTTAGTTATGATAGTTTTTAAACCATAATAAAAACAATAAAAGAAGTCATTTACTTATTTTTTGATCTAACATTTCTGGTAATTTTTCATAATGTAACATTTACTCCTTCTTATGTACCACTTTCACATCTTTAAAAAGATTAAACACATTTAGTTTATATTTTGTAGTGAAACGTCAACTAGCTATGCTTTCTGTGGGATTGATCCACTGTTTTGGATAACTTCCAGTGTTCCCTTGTCATTTGTTTATGTATTTATTTGTGAATTCATTTTGTTGGAACTCTATTTGTAAAAATTTTTTGAAGAATTTTTGATTCTTGGTGCACTAAGAAACAATTTGTTTCTGTCAAGTGTTCCTGACTTTCAATCAATTAGTACTTAAAACTAATTTTTTGCTTGAGTTTACACAAATAATAAGCATTTCCTGAAATTTACAAGCTTCCTGAATTTTCTCTAGGAATTATCAGAGACAATGTTGCCAAGATGGACATACATCTCCACAATAATTTTTGAGGGACATAATTTTTTCTAGCATGACTATGTATAAGTACATCTTATAAACACATCACCTTCTTGGGGTCCTGGCTTTCTTCTAGAGTTTGTGATACAGGCTTTCTTCTTTTCAGGCACAAGACTCTGACTCTGTGCCTTCTGTGAATGTGACTCATTAAAATTCAGGCTTGAAGTAACCCAGAAACAGGTAATTTCTGGCCTTTGAGTAATCTACTTTATCTTGTTGTTGAAAAATATACCTATTATAGTGTCTTATGGAGTACTTTTGGTGCGCTGTACCGAAAGGAGTTTATAAGAATATCTGCCATAAGAATGTTTATTTTGTAATAATAATCTTCCATATTGGTATAAATGAAACAAATTCCCTACATTTTCATGATCAATAAATACTGTTTTGTGACAGAGAAATTGGGATTAGAATTTTTTCTTGTTATCCCATAGAATCAACAACAGGAAGTTATAAGAAAGAACACTAAACATAAAACAGACATAAACACATACAAAAATACACACAAATATACACATCCATATATGCATACAATTAAATGGGGATGATACATATTAAGTTGTTGGCATGATTTCCCTGGGAGAGTATGGTAGATAAAGGGATAGAGGGAGGATAGGGGAATTGGTGGGTAGACTGAAAAAAAAAAAAAAAAAAGAGAGAGAAAGAGAGACAGAAAACCTTAAAATGTGATATAATAGTTATGCCTTTATGTAAAATACCATACGTTCAAAGCAAACAATATCTTTTGCTCGCTCCCTATATACTAAAGTTACAGACTGCATGTATGTGGTCTACTCATTTGCTAATTCATTTACTAATGGTCCAGTGGTGCCATTGAGAGTGGGGATAGAGTTTTCAAGTAGAGTACAACTATCTAATGAAGCTATTTAAGGGGGGATCCAGAAGCCGAGGGGAGAAATGGTAAAGTTAAGATACTTTTCAAGAGAGCCTTCCTTGAGTGCATTATAGATGACATTTAGCCTCTGTAGAGTAGAAAATGGTCTCTTCAACAACACCACACACAAAAAAGTTGGTTATATTATTTGAATCTCAATGCAGTCTTAAAATTTACCATGCCAACTGTGTTTTCCTACCTCAAGAAAGGACGCATTCCACATCACAGAGGATTGCAGTGTCGTGTTAATTGAATCCCGGTAACTGAGCATCTGAAGGTCACTTTATTCTTTCAAAGGCTGTTTTGTGAGCAACTGGTACAACACAATTTTGCTTTTGCTTTGAACAAGTTCCAATGTCACCTTTACTCTTTACCAAGAGCTTCATTTTATTTGCCTGAGCAACCATGGAAGCTTTGCATGGATGCGTTTGTAATACACGACATCTTCGTGACTTTTCACTATAGAGAACAGCAGGTTAACCTCAGTGATTCTGGTATTATACCCTAATTTCACAGTACAGCTTTTGTATTATTAGTACAAATGTGTTTTTCCACATCAGGGTGTGTTCCATGTGGGCTATTTCCTCATTTATGGTGGTATTAATTTAACAGGACTTGAAACTGTAATATCTTTTGTAGGGAGAATGATTTGGGCCAAGATGGTTAAAGAGGTGAACACAATGAGAAAAAGCCTTAGTGGAGAAAATGATTAATTGCTAAGAAGTGTTCATTTACTCAAATAATTTATGGATCAAGAATGTCACTAGTAAGTGATTATTATTCAAATAATTCATAAATCAGCAATGATTACTTATCAGCTGATATATAAAGTTATAATAGCTATTATCCTAATTTTGACGTAAAACCAAACAGTTCTTACTTAACTGAATGGGATGCCCAACTTAAAGTATTGTAATGTAAACTTTTATAAGATTAAATTTAAAGTCAAAGAAGCAGTGACAGGTCCCCTTTCAGCTTTTTGAATGTGCCCTTTTCTCTTCTTCTACAAGGACTTTAGATATATTGTTTTCTCTGCTTAAAATATCTTCTCCTCACCTCTCCTGTCCTGCTACTATACCATTCCCCCACATCTAGGCAAGTGCTACCTGACCTTCAAAATTCATCTCAGAGCAGCAGGGAAGAATTTCTTGGCTAGACGTTTAGGACAAACAGCTATCCTCTCACAAAACCATTTATTTCTCCTTTTTATACTGTAATTTTAATTTCACATCTGTTTGTGTGATAGCTTGATTAAAATGTGTCTCTCTCATTAGACCCGAGGTTCCCTGAAAAACACAGCTGTATCTGTTTTGGATTAGCTGTTATATCCCCGAAGTCAAGCACAGTGCCTGATGCAGAGTGAGCTCTCAGTACATAATGGTTTTTGATAAACACATCAATTATTATATAAACCAGCTAGAGTCTCAGTACAAAAATGATTCCCATACCTCAATTCTTACAAGTTTGTTCTTACAAGCAAAATCAACCATCTTCAATCAATGTCATTGGTTTCTCTGTGCTCTTTAATAGAAGTATGATGAAATGTTCTCATGTCTAAAACCATCCTATCATGTCCATTACAGTAGTTGCTAGCCCCTTACAACTACAAAGTACCTGAAATGTGGCTAGTGCAACTGCAGAAATGAATTTTATATTTTATCAGCTTTAATTTTAATTTTAATAACCGTATGTGATTAGTGGCCATTGTAATGGAAAGAACAAGATAGTCATTAGGATATAATTACCCCTCCTCTTGCGGAAAAAGTCAGCACAAGATTATATACATGCTGTGGGAGATAAAATTTAGTTAAACCAAGTAAAAAGAATAAATAAAACTGCTCTCAACTTTTATAGATAAAACCAAAATGCCAATAGCAGCAAATGCTATCAGAAAAAAGTAATAACTTTCTTTTAAAATTTTCATTGTCTTCCCTCACCATGAACTTAAGTCATACACAGGTGATGAGAACTATCCTTACACTTTCACAGCTTTTTTTCATTTTGTACCCATTTTTCAAAATCCTGTCCCAATCCCCCATCTTCAAGCGAACCTCCCCTGGCAATTTCAAACCACAGTGAACTCTCAGTTCCTTAACTTGCCTTGCATTTTCTGTTACTGTTCCAAAAGGCCCCTTTCTTTCATCAGTATATGCTTTATTTAATGCAGCTGGGAAAGAACTCTTAAAGTAGATTAACCTTTTAGGTTAACAGGCTTCTTTTGGTCCATGACTAACACAATGAAGAAAGAGCTCAGTAACTTGAAAGGATTATTGCACTTCTGAAAAAGCCTGACCAGTACACTGGTTGTTATTTACCCTCTAGGAGAAATTGCCCAGAAGATGTGACTCCAAATGTACAAGGATATATTTAATTATATCTTCACCCTTGACCAGTTTGAAATATGTTCACACCATCGAACACCTCTTCCTTGCTTAAAATTCACTCTTCTCTTGGCTACCTTGACAACAACCTGACCTTATTTTCTTCCCTACTTCTCCAAAATTCTCTATCTCCTTTGTTTGCTTTCAATCTCCTCTTTTCTGCTAACAAATTTGAGGCACTGACCAGATGCTTAGCTCTGTACTCATCCTCATCATCCTTTCTCTACATGTTCCTCCCAGATAATACAAATCCGACCACATCACATCTAAACTACTCCAGTAATCTCCAGACTATGAGGATCCCTTTATTACATTAGTCCCTGTCTAATTTATCCCATTAGTGGTCCAGCACAGTCTTCTGCAAATGCCATACTCATCAGCTCATTTCACTGATGATGCATTGAGTCATTTCTTAATGGTTGGAATCTCAGTTTCCATCTCTACTTTGTGATCTTTGAGACCCTCTAACCTTTATCCACATTCCCTAAGAAGTCAACTATAGCGGATCCTACTATGTATTATGAATCACCTATTTCGTGCTTAGATGAATCTTTCTACAAACAAGCACGCTACACTGGTTGCTTCACTGCCAAGCCTTCACATGTTCAGTCTCCTCCTTTACTATGTCTGTATTCTTCTGCATAGCTGGAGCCTTCTGCATAGCCTGCCTACCTCATTCATCAAGGTCATGCTCGGCTTACACTCTGCACATAAAATTTTTCCAATTACCTGGACTCCCAGGATCTTTTCCTACCTCAGCAGATGTAAAATTGAATGTCCATAGGGACAAGGTACCTAAGAATGAAATGGACAACATAAGTTACATAAAACCATGCTTCTTTATATGAAGCATGCAGGATTATTCTTTCATTTCTCCCTAGAAACTGGCTCTCATTTTAATCTAAAACACAATGATCTATCAAATCCTTAAATTCCTTCTCACTTACAGTGGGAGCACAAGTAGAGGAAACAGTCTGCTTCATACGGGAGAAACAGAGGCACAGTCACGATGAACAAGAACTACAGATGCTCAGCCTTGGGGTCAGACAGACAACCAGGGGTCAGACGACAGACAACCAGTGGGGAAGACTGGGGCAATCTGAGAAGCACATGCTTTGTCGAAAGGGTACATCACTTATTTAGGACCACCTAATTACCATGAGAGAATACGGATCCAGTGTTGAGAGGCAATATTTTTAGGAAAATCTAGGAACCCCACCACCATTACGCTAATTGGTCTTCTCTCTTAACATTCAGCAGTCAGGACACATTTATACTATTTAATAGCACTTGACATTATAATCTAGTTACTTCATCTATTAAGCCTCCTTGACCAAAACTGACCCTAAGTTCTTTGACATCACAGGCATTGTATACACATGTATTTAATCCCCCTCAATGTGTGGCACAGTTTTAGGCCAGAGAAAGTCAAAATGACACTGCTCTTAATCAAATGTTTGGTATCTTTGCTCCAGAATATCATGTTGGATAAAATCAGAATCTTTCTACATCTATGTCGTGTCAATTGTATGAAAAACATATATGAATGGCACATTACACATGCTCAGTAAAAATTACTGAATAACTGAATAATATTCACCACATGAAACAGATTTATGAGTTATTATGAGACAAAAGTGTTATGGAGTTTTTTTTAAACTTCAAAAGCTATTGTCATAACATTTTTAGTAGGATTCTAAAACCACTGCCTAGTTAATTTTGGGGGCTAGCCAAATGATTAGAATCTGAATGATTAGAATTAGAATCAGAACTATATCATATTGGTTATAACTAAAACACGTCAAATGTATAGATCTCAAGAAATTATAATCACAGCAAAAACTACATATATTTCAAGTGAAAGATAAAATCAGAAGTAACTGAGTCCAAAGAATTCAAGATGCTTAATGGTTGGAATGGAAAAGACAAAGCAAATATAGTATGCCTATATATGGCCTCTATTTTATATACTTTCTGTAGTACTCAGAGGTATTCTTCTTAAAGCTATCTGAATAACCAGAAAATTAATAATAGAAAAGGGAGCCTCAGAAAATCTTTTGATCTTTTCAAGGTTTTCCCTGTCAAGTCTATAAAAATTAACTTTGTAGTGTCTGGAATGAGTTCTTAATTATTGCAGGCCTAGGTAACATGGGAAAAAAATTGTATACCTTAATTATTGCCATTTTATACTTTAGAACATATTCACAATTATAAAAATGGGTTGCTATTTACTAAATAGCAAAAATAGTACAGTTCTATTTGGGCTCAACTCAACCCTTAACATAGCCAAATACTTAGCAATCATGAAAATACCTAGTTATCATAGGCAGTGTTCCATAGGTTAATGTATGCTGGCTATTTTGCCCACACTTTCCTGGGACTCACTGTATGTGTTAATGTTTGATGTATTTCAAAATGATGACTAGTTTTATTTCCATTACCTACAAGAAAATTTTTGGAGATGACTAATTTCCCACAAGACTTATGTTTAACTAAAATTGAATATATTGCACACATTCTAGGTGAAGCTTTCTTATTGTTGAAGCATTTTTTTTAATGTCAGAAGCTCAAATATGGGATACAAATATCACAGATGTGGACTTATTAATTTACATGCATGTTGGACATAACTATTTATAAAAAGAACTGGTCACTGCCTTATGATTCTGTTGAAATAACTGTGTATTAGAACTCCTGACCAAAAAGTACTTCAGAAGTTTGCAAAATATATATACGTCCGGGTCAGGTTGGTAGAAAATGTGAGAGCACTTTCAATTTTTATAATGTCCTCAACTTATCTTGCTTTAAAATATGAAATGATAGGGGCGCCTGGGTGGCTCAGTGGGTTAAAGCCTCTGCCTTCGGCTCAGGTCATGATCTCAGGGTTCTGGGATCGAGCCCCGCGTCGGGCTCTCTGCTCAGCGGGGAGCCTGCTTCCTCCTCACACTCTCTCTCTATCTCTCTGCCTGCCTCTCTGCCTACTTGTGATCTCTGTCTGTCAAATAAATAAATAAAATCTTAAAAAAATATGAAATGATAAAGAAAAAAAAAAGAAATGGTATAATACAGAAGGAAAGGGAGAGAGAAAGTCCAATTGTGCCCCTCCTCACAAATAACCCCGCAAGTGGCAAATTTTACTTCCTTGCTATTTCTAGAAATCCTGTTTCTTTCCATTATTGATAAACCTGCTTCAATCCAGTATTCATTTATCAGAACATAACAATAAACCCTTAAGTGTGGTTTCTGACCTCAATCATGTTGCTGTTACTTCTACTATGACTGAACCTGCCACAGTCAATCAATCATCCATCCATCCATCCATCCATCCATATACCTATCTATTTACTGATCATCTCTTTCTCTACCTAATACATAGCAAAAATTTGGCTTCAGTCTATCTTCATTATTTCTCATTCTCTGACTTCCTTTTTTGACTTCTGCAAGTTCTATACCCACAGTAACTACCCCACAGGCACCATGTTATCTCACACATCCATGATTAGTTTATTGCAGTTTCTCTGCATGAAACTCCCATTCCACGTCTTCTTCAACCAGCTATTTTTTAAAAGATTTTATTTATTTATTAGAGAGATGGAGAGAGCACAGTAAGCAGAGCAGCAGGCAGAGGGAGAGGGAGAAGCAGGCTCTCCGCTGAGCAGAGAGCCCCATGTGGGGCTCAATCCCAGGACCCTGAGATCATGACCTGAGTTGAAGGCAGCTGCCTAACTGAATGACCCACCCAGGCACCCCAAGCTCACTATTTCTTAACATTCAAAATTTATTATTGGTCAACATCTACCCCAGGTAGCCTGCCCTGTTCTTCCCTTTATACTCCACCTTCAGACTAGGTCAAAGATTTATCTTTGTGATCCTATAACACCTTGAGTTTACCCCTCCCATGTTATCTATACCATATGACATAAATTCTATGAAGGTAGCAACTATACCTGCATCCTTTTAGGCTATAATTTTGTTTGTGGGGTTATACTTACCACCTTCTAGGAATTCACAAATGTTTATTGAGTGAAAGAATGAACATGTATCATGATTATATCTGTCAGAGATGAAGAAGACCCATAAGATATTGATTATCACACTCCCTGTGGATAATACCTCATTCTACTCCTTTTTGTATCCATCTCCTGTACCTAACATAGAAACTGGTATTCAGTAGGTGCTTAGTAAATGTGTGTTGAAATGACTTATCCTTTTATTTCTTTCTTTTCATTTTTTCAAGCTGAATTCTGGTCTCTTCTCCAACCATTTACCACCCCCATCTCTTTATTTCTCTCCATGTCTTGTGGCACCAACTGGAAATAAAGTGAGACAAGACAAATCAATTTAGACCCCGACACCCCAAACTCACAAAAAGGGAAGTGGGTATAGACAGCAGGAAGCCAGGCCCATTTATCTGAGAATACAACTGAAGGAAAGGTGACCTGGGCATTCCACTCCCGGACCAATAGGCAGTATGAACCTATCTGTTCCATACCAGCTATGGAAAATTCTAGAGAGTTTCCTTGAAGACTTGTGCACCTCATCACTGTGTCATCGTGCTAGGCCAAGAATGCCAATGTCAGAAAATATTTTCTTTGGACCATTATTTCTCTAGCCCACCATCTCTCTGTCTGCTGCTGCACTATCAGGAAGGAGGACAATAGACTAGCCTAGGAAAGAAATATACCAAAACAAAGGGAACAGAAAGAGTCACAGAAGCTCCTACTGATAAGACATTTTGTTTCTTCTTACAAACTTCTGGCTCTCTTTCTAGTTCCGATAATCATGAAAATCCATAAAAATAAAAGAAGTATGGATTTCTAGTGTTCTTGTGAGGAAAAAATGATATAATTGCTGAAATAATATAATAGCAAACAGCTAACCATGAACATATCATTATTGTTGTTGTTCATGTAATGGGAAAGGCTCTATGCGTCAAGAACCCTCTAGCTCCTCAGACAGATTCCACTTAAACATTTTCAGGGTCAAAGTCTAGGCCCTAGACCAGGGTTTCTCAAAAGCAGAACTATCAGCATTTTGCTATCCTGTGCATTGGAGGATGTTAAGCAGCATCCTTGGCTTCTACCCACTAGATATTTGTAACCACATCTCCCATGGAGTAGTAATCAAAGTGTCTCCAGACACTGCCAAATGTCTGCTAGAGGCAAAATGTCTCCTGGTTGAGAACATTGGTCTAGGGTACCTTTTACCCCCATCAGAGTCTTCTATTATTTAAAACATTCTTTTTTTTTTCTTACAACATTCTTTTTCTTACTGACCTAAAAGACATCTCCTTGTAATCATGGCCCATTGATACACAGCATGTTCATGTTTCCCACAAGTCAGATATGAGAATGATGCTTTACACACCATGTAGACTGGTACCCTGTGAAACAGGGATGACCTGTAGATGGCTTCTCTTCCCTAATATGCATATAAATATGCAATAATCATTCAATTTCATACCCAGATCATTCTGGAGTGCTACAGTGTAGCAACAGGGATAAATTAAAAAGTAATCTAAATAAGTACTGTAAAAATATTGTAAATACTTGTTAATCATAATCCTCAACTCCCTGTGACAATGTTAAAGTTACTTTGTGGTTAAAAATACAAGAACTTATATTGTTTATAGAGTTGAAGATGAAGCAAGTAATATTAAGCTCCAATTATACTACATTTTTTTTGGTACAATGAACAGATAAAGTTTTAGCCCTGATATACTGTAATGATATTAAAATGGTGCATGTATATCAATTAAGAAAATAATTTTTCTCTTTTTGGGGAAATATATTTTGAAATTTACTGTTGTGTCACACTTATAGCAAACTCACTAGAGAGAAAAAGTATCTACAGAGGATTAGCTGAAGAAAATGCCATGCATCCACTATTCTTGCTTATGCCGAGAACTTACCTAAAACCAAAGGAATCAGAATTTTGGCGTTGGGCTTAGGCATCTGTGTTTTTGTTTTTATTTTTAAATTTAAATTCAATTTAGTTAACATATAGTATATTATTAGTTTCAGGAGAAGAATTTAGTGATTCATCAGTTGCATATAACACCCAGTGCTCGTTGCATCAAGTGCCCTCCTTAATGCCCATCATCCAGTTACCCCATCCCCCACCCTCCTCCCTTCCAGCAACCCTCAGTTTGTTTCCTAGAGTTAAGAGTCTCTTTAAGGTTTGCCTCCCTCTGTGTTTTCATCTTATTTTATTTTTCCTTCCTTTTCTCTATGTTCATGTGTTCTTTCTTACACATAGGAGTGAAATCATATGGTATTTGTCTTTCTCTTATTTTGTTTAGCACGATACCCTCTAGTTCCATCTATGTTGTAAATGGCAAGATTTTATTCTTTTCTATGGCTAAGTAATTGTCGATTGTGTAAGTGTATATATATATAATATTTATATATAATATAAATATTATACATGTATATTTATATACATTATAGGTTATATATAAATATTATACATGTATTATATATATGTATTTATATATATAATAAATATTGTATATATACACACCACCTCTTCTTTATCCATTCATCTGTTGATGGACACCTGGGCTCTTTCCATGTTTTGGGTATTGTGGACATTCTGCTATAAACATTGGGGTGCCTGTGTTCCTCCAAATCACTATTTTTGTATCCTTTGGATATATGTCCAGTAGTGCAATTGCTGGGTGATGAGGTAGTTTCAAAGAAAATAGCTTTTCAAAGAAACCTTTATATCCTATTTCCCAAGGAATGAATATATATATATATATATATATATATTTGGTTTTGGTTTTGTTATTGACTTTAGATGTGCCAGGTGTTGTGCTTAGAAGTTTATTTATATTATCACACAATAACTTTATGAGAAGAGTACTACTAATTTTTCTACCAATCAATATAAGGTTAGGATTTATAGTGGTAACAATTTCAAAATTTCGAAGTCCACTGTGAGTTGGAATGGGGCTCCAGATATATTTTCTCACATTAGGACACAGGATGACAGACTTTCTCCATGTTGAACATTGTGATTATAAAAGAAAGATTTTGAATTTCACAAGCTTTTTTTTTTCTTTTAAAGTAGGCTCGGTGTCCACCATGGTGCCTGAGGTGGGGCTTGAACCTAGGACACTGAGATAAGACCTGAGCAGAGATAAGGAGTTGGGCGCTTAACCAACTGAGCCACCCAGACACTCCCACAAGCACTTTTAAGACTTCCACCCACATTTCATTGGGCAAAGCAACTCACATGACCACACCTAAGTTCAAGGGGCCAGAGAGATAGTGTAATTCTACTAGGTTTTGAGAGGAAGAAGACTACACATATCTGGAAACAGCATGAATCACCACCATTTACAAATGAGAAATCGGTCACTGGAAGGTTAATTAACCTGCTCATAGTCACACAGGTAGTAAGTGTTGGAATTAGGATTTGAGCCCAGAGGTTTCCATTTTGCTAAGTAACTATTTCTCCCTCTACCTCCTTCCTCCTTACAAAACTTAATGGCTTAAAATCATGACCATTTATTTGGTTCATGATTTTATCAGCTGGTCATTTGGGTTACACGCATATGAATGATTATCGCTTTCAGATCTTGCTCATTTTGGCCAGGTTCACGCATATGTCTATGGTCAGCTGTCATGTCCAATGGTGGCTGTCTGATCTAAGATAGTTGGTTCAGTTAGGATGGCTCCTCTCTGTTGCACATGGTCTCCCATCCTTCACCAGCCTAGCCCAGGCTTATTCTCACCTCCAGGTGGCATGGTACTGAAAGAAGGAGAGGATGCATTCAAGACCAGAGAGTCACTTCTTTGCTTCTACTACTTTCTATTGGCCAAAGCCAATCACAAAGGCCAGCCAGGTTCAGTGAATGGAGAAACAGACTCCACCTATGATGGAAGAACCTGTGAAAAATTACCCTGCAAAAAGCACTGATATAGAGAGTCAGTCTGGTTTAAGAGTTTAACATTCTTAACAATATGTTAGACTATAATGATTATTTCCTCTAATTCAGGGATGTAGTTCAATGGCACTCCCTTGAATTCTTATCTTTAAAAACTTATGATCTATTCTGTGTTTTTTTTAATGGTGTATTTTCATATAATTCTTTTATAAGACATACAAAGCAAGATCAAAGACAAATAAAACAAGCAAGTGGTACACTGCACCTAATTATTTCTCTTCTAAACAGTTGCAAAAATAGCACATCTAGTAATTATCCATGTGGTGATGTTATTTCAACATTTCAAAACTCTCAATTGGAGCTCAAATATGATAAAAAGTAAGTCAATATCACGTCAAGCAGTGATATTAAATGGGAACTGTTAACAAGATACTGAATCAGTACTTTTAAATTTCCTGGCGATTCTTAGAAGGAAATGTTGCTAGGCGGAGTTCCTCTTCATTTTGAAAAAGCAATTCTTCATAAAATCCTACTTCCTATGTGTCAAGGAAGGAGAGAGAGCACAAGGCATAAAGCCTCATACACAGTAACTGCTTGAGAAACATTCAGTCTGATTGGAGTAGTCTTCTTTCAAATAAGAGTGGTAATCAGGACACATTTAGAAATTTAAGGTAAAAGAGAAAAAAGGATGTTTAAACCATAAAATGACATCCCAGTCCCAAGGCAGCTTTGAAAGTAAATGATTTTTAACATTCATGGAAGTATTTTAGATTAACCATCTTTCACATAATTTCTAGTTTCTCTCTAAATTATGTAGATAATAAGAAAGTCTCCTCGATCCCTTGCCCCCATTTTGTCCATTTAATTCAATGAGAGGATTTTCCTTTTATCATTCCCTCTACTCTGAACAGAACACACCTGCTCCAAGGACCAATTATCTATTAGTTTTCAGTACCTGACCTTTTCAAGGCAGGAGCATTTGAAAGACTTACTCCAAGGATATAAGGCAACAATAGAGGACTAGGCAATTAAGAGAGGTCCAAGGAAGTCAGATAAAAATATGGGGAAGCCTCACCCAAAACAATGAAAACAATATTGGTGGCAGCAACAAACCTAAGAAACAAAGAACCAGAGATGCTATACTAAACTATACATTTTGGCCTTAGTTGTATACAGGAAATGGGCCCCTCTGAGTATGAAGGCAAGCTGTCCAACTTACTGTTGCCTACACTGCTACTAGCATAATGTAGTTCCAAGTAGGGGCATTTTCTAAACTCAGGGAAGGGAAGCATAGGGTAAATCAATGTTGCATTATCTCTCTCTTTTTCCCTCTCTCATTGTCTCATTGCTATTTTTCATTTCCTCCTTGCTGTACCTCTTAAAAAATATATATATGTGTACACACACACACACACACACACACACACACACAATACATGTATAGGATACAAAGCGCCTCTACTTTATTAGCTATATTCTTCAACAAAGATCTTGCTCGCTCACTTTAATCTACAAGTCTACAATAATAATAGCTAATAGATGTTAGTACTTACTATGTGTCGGGCATTTTTCTTTTTAATTAATGCACTGTTTTTTAGAGAAATTTTAGGTTCACAGCAAAACTGAGTGGAAAATACAAAGGATTCCCGTATACCCCCTGTCCCCACACACTGACAACCTCCACACTACCAATGTCTCCCACCAGAGAGGTACATCTGTTACAACTGATAAACCTACACTGACATCATCATCCAAAGTCCAGTTTCTATTTGGGTTCACTCCTGGTGTTGTACATTCTTTGAGTTTTCACAAATGTATAATGGCACCTGCCATTAAAACATACAGAATAGTTTTACTGCCCTAAAAATCCTCTGTGTACCGCTTATTCATCTCTCTCTCCCCACTCACCCCCGCAGCCACGAATCCTTTTACCGTCTCCATAGTTTTGCCTTTTCCAGAGTATCGTGCAGTTGGAATTACACAGAATGTAGCCTTTTCAGACTGGCTTCTTTCAGCGGTATGCATTTGAGCTTCCTTCATGTATTTTTCATGAAATGATAGCTCTTTTCTTCTTAGTACTGAATAATATTCCATTGTTGGGAAGTAGCACAGCTTATTTGTCTCCTTCCTCAGCATTTTTATGCATGTAAATACAGAGACAGAGATAAATAGCCACATATTAGGTAAATGAATCATCCTGATGACCATATTAACCTTATCAAACAAATGATTTGGTTAAAGAGAAATTAAGTGACATAGCCAAGATCATCTGGATTCTAAAACGTTCAGCATAAGACCTGAACTTAGATCTTTATGTCTCCAAAGCCTGTCTTCCCTGCTATGAATATAGGACAGAATGGTTTACATGTTTCCTAAAACTACATCAACCAAAGTGTTCTTTATGTACCACTCCCATTTTTCCTTCAGGGAATAAGTTTTGTTAGAAACAAAAAAAGCACTATACCAGGACTACTGTCTTTTGATTTAAAAGGGAAAAAGAATGAAATAATAGTAGCAACAAATCAACAGTTATGATTTAACTTCTGAGCACATTCAGAAAATAAAGATTTTTAGATATTCCAAACCATGAGCTAACCCTATTTTACACTATGTGTTATGTATTTGTTAAATTGTCTCAAGACTTCAGACTAGAAATTCCCCCATCCTTTTCACTCACAGTGAAGATAAAACTCAATTCCAAGTATCTCACCAGACTTCAGATGTCTAGGATCTTACCTATGAGGCTTAAGTGTCTACAGACCAAATTGGAGGTAAAGAAAACAGGAAAGCAATCTGGAAGGCCTGTTTAAAATTTAACAGTAGGCTCTGACACAAACAATGTTTCACTCTCTTCTGATGCCTGTCCTTTCAAAGCAACTGCCAACTGGTCTTTTTATATCCCCTTGAAAAATGTATCGTCTACACTTCCTGCTTGAGTTTTACTTCAACAATAATCTGTTTGCCTTTTCGGTAGAACAATCCCACAGGGGTTTTTAATTCCATGTAATATAGAATGTTATGGTAACTCAGACCATGGGTTAAAGCCACAGAGATTTCCTTTAAAAGTTCTTATTCTCAAGTTACGATGATTTTTACAATAAAATCTAATTCACTTTTCAGAGGGCGAGAAACAAACAAAAAAATTTAAATGGAAAATAAATATCCAATTAGATTTTTCCTTTAGACCTCCAGGAATAAAGAAATGTATAAATGACAGAAAAAAGCTCAGCCATGATTCAATTCAGTAAACATGTTCTTTCTAACTTTTGAAATACAAAGTCCTTAGTTGATATAAGCAAAATTTGTTTTGGATTAGAAAATCAATTATGTGGAGAGGGAGGACACTAAAAAGTGAGGAAAGGAAAAGAAGATAAATATTATGTTGATACTGTTGATTATGTGGCTGTGAATGAGCAGAGAAAGCAGGTGGATATGGCAAGGAAAAGTGGGGAGGAAAAAAGCACCCTTTACCCATTTCCCTAGAAAGGATTATTTAATTGAAGCCTTAATTTCAGGATGTAAAGAATAACTAGAATTTGGAGTAATGGAGATAGATGTCTGGTGTGGATCCCTCAGGATTCCATATGCTTTTTTCCATAACATACCCATCATGGGCTCCATATTCCTCCAGATTATACAACAGGTTTCCAAGGGACCTTAGCAAGGAGACAAGTCTCTAAAAGATCTGGCCAGCCTCATCTTACACATTTACCCTCACTCACTGCACTGTGCTGGCCAGAGCCGGAAGTGAGGGATGTCTTACATTTACCTCCTTTCTACGCATATAAAGCTTCCTAAGAAAGTGTCAAGTGTACTGAGCAAAAGAGGATTTTAAAAATATGAAAGGAGGGGAGAGGAAGAGAGGAAAGGAGAGGAGAGGAGAGGAGAGGAGAGGAGAGGAGAGGAGAGGAAGGTTGTCACATGTGGCAGTATTTCCTGAGGCAGGTTGGGGGGGAGCACATATATTGTGCACTTTTCTTGCTCAGGGTTTCCAGTAAGTCTGAGGCTATTTTCAGGTTTTCATTCCTCCTGAATTTTGAATTAATATTTCTGCCCTCAGATTCTTCTAGTATCAGAGATTGATGGATTTCAGTGAGAATTTGTTGTTGTTGCTTATTTGGATAGGACCTCACTCTGTTTCAAACTCCATTTTGAATTATTTCTGCTATGACCACTCAAAGTCTGGATATCATCTTCTCTCACCTGAATTAATGTGACTACCTCCTGGGAGGTTCTCCACACCCATTCTCCATCCTACTCTAATTTAATATCAACAGAGTCCTCAGATCTTCAAGAATGTTAATCAGAGTATAACTGGAGTGCACATGGATGAATCAATGGTTCTCTTCTATGCTTAGGGTGAATCCAAAACTTTGACAAGGCCTTGATGGCTCTGCAAAAAGATTTGGCCACCCTCATCTTGTGCAACCCACTTCCACCCACTTACCACAATACAGCTACAAAAGAGAGCTGGTGATGGATGGCAGAGGATGTCCACGGAAGGATAGAGCACGGGCTATTACAAGTTCATACAACGCCTTAATGAAAATTAAAAAGATAGTGCTAGCCTCTGGGCTGATGAATTTAAAAGAAGATACGCCTTCTGGGAAAAGAAATGAGAAAAAGTTCTAACACAGCTTAGGTGTGTACCAGTCCTCACTAGAGTGTAAGACATCAAGTGGGGTACAGACCTCGGGCTGGAAGACCTGGGGGAGGGTGCTTCTACACAACCATCTGTGCTGTCCCCTCCCCTGTGTTCACGTCCTCCATAAGCTCAATCATTTTGCACTAATTTTCACTACACACACAGTAAAGATTTCCTCAAACTTAAGTGTTTCCCAGTTTTTCTTAGTGCTCATAATAATATGAAGTCATTAAGTATTTCTATGTTTGCTTTTTTGGCATTTAATAACTCTGGCCTCATTAGACTCTAAGTTCCATTAGGCCAAGAGTTCTTTCTTTTTTTTTTTTAATATTTTATTTCTTTATTTGACAGAGAGAGATCACAAGTAGGCAGAGAGGCAGGCAGAGAGAGGAGGAAGCAGGCTTCCCGCTGAGCAGAGAGCCCGATGCGGGGCTCGATCCCAGGACCCTGAGATCATGACCTGAGCCGAAGGCAGAGGCTTTAACCCACTGAGCTACCCAGGCGCCCCCCAAGAGTTCTTTCTAATTCACTAAGGCATCCCTCTTCCTACACACCTGGCTCATAACAGATGTAAAATAAATATTTAGCAAATAAAGCCATTTGTTTAGGAGCAGTGAATTTCAGCGCTGGCTGCTCAACAGAATCACCTAGTGAGCTTTTAAAAAAATCAGATGCTCAGAACCCACCTCAGAAAATTTGATTTAAATGGTCAAAAATGAAGCCCAGACATACAAAGTTATTAAAATTTCCCCAGGTGACTATAATTTATAGCTGTTACTGAGACTCACTGGTGTTTCAGTTTAGTGTTTCTCAAACTTTAAAGTCCATAAGAATCACCTGGAGGTCTTATTAAGCTAGGGATTTTAATTTAGTCCCTCTGGGGCACAACCTAAACTACGGTATTTCCAGGAGCGCTACTGGTCTGTGGACCACACTTTGAGTAGTAAGGGCAACAAGACTGCTAAAAGCTATGCTTCTCACTTCTTTTTTTTTTTTTAATTTTATTTTTCATAAACATATAATATCTTTTTATCCCCAGGGGTACAGGTCTGTGAATCGCCAGGTTTACACACTTCACAGCACTCACCATAGCACATACCCTCCCCAATGTCCATAATCCCACCCCCCCCAAACCCCCTCCCACCATTAACCCTCAGTTTGTTTTGTGAGATTAAGAGTCACTTATGGTTTGTCTCCCTCCCAATCCCATCTTGTTTCATTTACTCTTCTCCTACCCCCTTAACCCCCATGTTGCATCTCCTCTCCCTCATATCAGGGAGATCATATGATAGTTGTCTTTCTCTGATTGACTTATTTCGCTAAGCATGATACCCTCTAGTTCCATCCATGTTGTCGCAAATGGCAAGATTTCATTTCTTTTGATGGCTGCATAGTATTCCATTGTGTATATATACCACATCTTCTTTATCCATTCGTCTGTTGATGGACATCTAGGTTCTTTCCATAGTTTGGCTATTGTAGACATTGCTGCTATAAACATTCGGGTGCACGTGCCCCTTCGGATCACTACGTTTGTATCTTTAGGGTAAATACCCAGCAGTGCAATTGCTGGGTCATAGGGTAGTTCTATTTTCAACATTTTGAGGAACCTCCATGCTGTTTTCCAGAGTGGTTGCACCAGCTTGCATTCCCACCAACAGGGTAGGAGGGTTCCCCTTTCTCCGCATCCTCGCCAGCATCTGTCATTTCCTGACTTGTTAATTTTAGCCATTCTGACTGGTGTGAGGTGGTATCTCATTGTGGTTTTGATTTGTATTTCCCTGATGCCGAGTGATGTGGAGCACCTTTTCATGTGTCTGTTGGCCATCTGGATGTCTTCTTTGCAGAAATGTCTGTTCATGTCCTCTGCCCATTTCTTGATTGGATTATTTGTTCTTTGGGTGTTGAGTTTGCTAAGTTCTTTATAGATTTTGGACACTAGCCCTTTATCTGATATGTCATTTGCAAATATCTTCTCCCATTCTGTCAGTTGTCTTTTGGTTTTGTTAACTGTTTCCTTTGCTGTGCAAAAGCTTTTGATCTTGATAAAATCCCAATAGTTCATTTTTGCCCTTGCTTCCCTTGCCTTTGGCGATGTTCCTAGGAAGATGTTGCTGCGGCTGAGGTTGAAGAGGTTGCTGCCTGTGTTCTCCTCAAGGATTTTGATGGATTCCTTTCTCACATTGAGGTCCTTCATCCATTTTGAGTCTATTTTCGTGTGTGGTGTAAGGAAATGATCCAATTTCATTTTTCTGCATGTGGCTGTCCAATTTTCCCAACACCATTTGTTGAAGAGGCTGTCTTTTTTCCATTGGATATTCTTTCCTGCTTTGTCGAAGATTAGTTGACCATAGAGTTGAGGGTCTATTTCTGGGCTCTCTATTCTGTTCCATTGACCTATGTGTCTGTTTTTGTGCCAGTACCATGCTGTCTTGATGATGACAGCTTTGTAATAGAGCTTGAAGTCCGGAATTGTGATGCCACCAACTTTGGCTTTCTTTTTCAATATTGCTTTGGCTATTCGAGGTCTTTTCTGGTTCCATATAAATTTTAGGATTATTTGTTCCATTTCTTTGAAAAAAATGGATGGTACTTTGATAGGAATTGCATTAAATGTGTAGATTGCTTTAGGTAGCATAGACATTTTCACAATATTTATTCTTCCAATCCAGGAGCATGGAACATTTTTCCATTTCTTTGTGTCTTCCTCAATTTCTTTCATGAGTACTTTATAGTTTTCTGTGTAGAGATTCTTAGTCTCTTTGGTTAGATTTATTCCTAGGTATCTTATAGTTTTGGGTGCAATTGTAAATGGGATGGACTCCTTAATTTCTCTTTCTTCTGTCTTGTTGTTGGTGTAGAGAAATGCAACTGATTTCTGTGCATTGATTTTATATCCTGACACTTTACTGAATTCCTGTACAAGTTCTAGCAGTTTTGGAGTGGAGTCTTTTGGGTTTTCCACATATAGTATCATATCATCTGCGAAGAGTGATAGTTTGACTTCTTCTTTGCCAATTTGGATGCCTTTAATTTCCTTTTGTTGTCTGATTGCTGAGGCTAGGACTTCTAGTACGATGTTGAATAGCAGTGGTGATAATGGACATCCCTGCCGTGTTCCTGACCTTAGCGGAAAAGCTTTCAGTTTTTCTCCATTGAGAATGATATTTGCGGTGGGTTTTTCATAGATGGCTTTGATAATATTGAGGTATGTGCCCTCTATCCCTACACTTTGAAGAGTTTTGATCAGGAAGGGATGCTGTACTTTGTCAAATGCTTTTTCAGCATCTATGGAGAGTATCATATGGTTCTTGTTCTTTCTTTTATTAATGTGTTGTATCACATTGATTGATTTGCGGATGTTGAACCAACTTTGCAGCCCTGGAATAAATCCCACTTGGTCGTGGTGAATAATCCTTTTAATGTACTGTTGAATCCTATTGGCTAGTATTTTGGCGAGAATTTTTGCATCTGTGTTCATCAAGGATATTGGTCTGTAGTTCTCTTTTTTGATGGGGTCCTTGTCTGGTTTTGGGATCAAGGTGATGCTGGCCTCATCAAATGAGTTTGGAAGTTTTCCTTCCATTTCTATTTTTTGGAACAGTTTCAGGAGAATAGGAATTAGTTCTTCTTTAAATGTTTGGTAGAATTCCCCCGGGAAGCCGTCTGGCCCTGGGCTTTTGTTTGTTTGGAGATTTTTGATGACTGTTTCAATCTCCTTACTGGTTATGGGTCTGTTCAGGCTTTCTATTTCTTCCTGGTTCAGTTGTGGTAGTTTATATGTCTCTAGGAATGCATCCATTTCTTCCAGATTGTCAAATTTGTTGGCGTAGAGTTGCTCATAGTATGTTCTTATAATTGTCTGTATTTCTTTGGTGTTCGTTGTGATCTCTCCTCTTTCATTCATGATTTTATTTATTTGGGTCCTTTCTCTTTTCTTTTTGATAAGTCTGGCCAGGGGTTTATCGATCTTATTAATTCTTTCAAAGAACCAGCTCCTAGTTTCGTTGATTTGTTCTATTGTTTTTTTGGTTTCTATTTCATTGATTTCTGCTCTGATCTTTATGATTTCTCTTCTCCTGCTGGGTTTAGGGTTTCTTTCTTGTTCTTTCTCTAGCTCTTTTAGGTGTAGGGTTAGGTTGTGTACCTGAGACCCTTCTTGTTTCTTGAGAAAGGCTTGTACCGCTATATATTTTCCTCTCAGGACTGCCTTTGTTGTGTCCCACAGATTTGAACCGTTGTGTTTTCATTATCATTTGTTTCCATGAATTTTTTCAACTCTTCTTTAATTTCCTGGTTGACCCATTCATTCTTTAGAAGGATGCTGTTTAGTCTCCATGTATTTGGGTTCTTTCCAAATTTCCTCTTGTGATTGAGTTCTAGCTTCAGAGCATTGTGGTCTGAAAATATGCAGGGAATGATTCCAATCTTTTGATAACGGTTGAGAACTGATTTAGGACTGAGAATATGATCTATTCTGGAGAATGTTCCATGTGCACTAGAGAAGAATGTGTATTCTGTTGCTTTGGGATGAAATGTTCTGAATATATCTGTGATGTCCATCTGGTCCAGTGTGTCACTTAAGGCCTTGATTTCCTTGTTGATCTTTTGCTTGGATGATCTGTCCATTTCAGTGAGGGGAGTGTTAAAGTCCCCTATGATTATTGTATTATTGTCGATGTGTTTCCTTGATTTTGTTATTAATTGGTTTAGATAGTTGGCTGCTCCCATGTTAGGGGCATAGATATTTAAAATTGTTAGATCTTCTTGTTGGACAGTTCCTTTGAGTATGATATAGTGTCCTTCCTCATCTCTTATTATAGTCTTTGGCTTAAAATCTAATTGATCTGATATAAGGATTGCCACTCCTGCTTTTTTCTGATGTCCATTAGCATGGTAAATTCTTTTCCACCCCCTCACTTTAAATCTGGAGGTGTCTTCAGGTTTAAGATGAGTTTCTTGTAGGCAACATATAGATGGGTTTTGTTTTTTTATCCATTCTGATACCCTGTGTCTTTTGATTGGGGCATTTAGCCCATTAACATTCAGGGTAAGTATTGAGAGATATGAATTTAGTGCCATTGTATTGCCTGTAAGGTGACTGTTATTGTATATTGTGTCTGTTCCTTTCTGATCTACTACTTTTAGGGTCTCTCTTTGCTTAGAGGACCCCTTTCAATATTTCCTGTAGAGCTGGTTTGGTATTTGCAAATTCTTTCAGTTTTTGTTTGTCCTGGAAGCTTTTAATCTCTCCTTCTATTTTCAATGATAGCCTAGCTGGATATAGTATTCTCGGCTGCATGTTTTTCTCGTTTAGTACTCTGAATATATCATGCCAGCTCTTTCTGGCCTGCCAGGTCTCTGTGGATAAGTCTGCTGCCAATCTAATATTTTTACCATTGTACATTACAGACTTCTTTTCCCGGGCTGCTTTCAGGATCTTCTCTTTGTCACTAAGACTTGTAAATTTGACTATTAGGTGACGGGGTGTGGACCTATTCTTATTGATTTTGAGGGGGGTTCTCTGAACCTCCTGGATTTTGATGCTTGTTCCCTTTGCCATATTGGGGAAATTCTCTCCAATAATTCTCTCCAATATACCTTCTGCTCCCCTCTCTGTTTCCCCTTCTTCTGGAATCCCAATTATTCTAATGTTGTTTCGTCTTATGGTGTCACTTATCTCTCGAATTCTCCCCTCGTGGTCCAGTAGCTGTTTGTCCCTCTTTTGCTCAGCTTCTTTATTCTCTGTCATTTGGTCTTCTATATCACTAATTCTTTCTTCTGCCTCATTTATCCTAGCAGTGAGAGCCTCCATTTTTGATTGCACCTCATTAATAGCTTTTTTGATTTCAACTTGGTTAGATTTTAGTTCTTTTATTTCTCCAGAAAGGGCTTTTATATCTCCCGAGAGGGTTTCTCTAATATCTTCCATGCCTTTTTCGAGCCCGGCTAGAACCTTGAGAATCATCATTCTGAACTCTAGATCTGACATATTACCAATGTCTGTATTGATTAGGTCCCTAGCCTTTGGTACTGCTTCTTGTTCTTTTTTTTGTGGTGAATTTTTCCGCCTTGTCATTTTGCCCAGATAAGAGCAGATGAAGGAGCAAGTAAAATACTAAAAGGGTGGCAACAACCCCAGGAAAATATGCTTTAGCCAAATCAGAAGAGATCCCAAATCGTGAGGGGGAGAAAGGGGATAAAAAGAGGTTCAGAAAGAAGAAAGAAAAAAAAAAAAAAAAAGGGTAAAAGTTAAAAAAATTTAGCAGAAGAAGAAAAATAAATTGAAAAAAAAAAAAGAAAAAAAATTAAATTAACTGCAAGGCTAAAGAATCATGGGGAGAAAGCCATGAGTTCTGTGCTTTGCTTTCTCCTCCTTTGGAATTCTGCTGCTCTCCTTGGTATTGAAACTGTACTCCTTGGTAGGTGAACTTGGTCCTGGCTGGGCTTCTTGTTGATCTTCTGGGGGAGGGGCCTGTTGTAGTGATTCTCAAGTGTCTTTGCCCCGGGCGGAGTTGCACCGCCCTTACCAGGGGCCGGTCTGAGTAATCCGCTCGGGTTTGCTTTCGGGAGCTTTTGTTCCCTGAGCGTTTTCCGTAGAGTTCCGGAGGGCGGGAATGAAGATGGCGGCCTCCCGGTCTCCGGCCTGGAGGAGCCGAGAGCCCGGGGCCCCACTCCTCAGTGCGCCCTCAGAGAACAGCGCCGATTTACTCCCGTCACCCTGCCTCCGGCCGCGCTCCGAGCTGACCGAGCCTGCAACCGGTTCAAGGTAACCCCGAGCTTAGAGCTTACTCCTCGGCTCTGTCTCTGTAGCCGGCTTCCCCGTTCTAATACCTGTAAGCTCTGCGACACTCAGACACCCCCGATCCTTCTGTGACCCTGCGGGACTTGAGGCCACGCTGACCCCGCGTGGGCTTCACCCCGGTTAAGCCTCTGGAGCGATGTCCCTCAGCGGAACAGACTTTTAAAAGTCCCGATTTTGTGCTCCGTTGCTCCGCCGCTTGCTGGGAGCCGGCCCCTCCCCCCGCGGTCTATCTTCCCGTCGCTTTGGATTCACTTCTCCGCCCGTCCTACCTTTCAGAAAGTGGTTGATTTTCTGTTTCTAGAGTTGCTGTTCTTCTTCTCTTCGATCTCCTGTTGGATTTGTAGGTGTTTGCAATCTTTAGATAAGCTATCTAGCTGATCTCCCGCTAGCTGAAGTAGTCTCAGCCTGCTACTTCTCCGCCATCTTGACTCCTCCCATGCTTCTCACTTCTAATCAATCAAATCACACAAAAAGCAAGTAGCTATGGGACCCTGGGCTATACTAATACCAACATAATTGGATTAGTTGGGAAAAAAGAGACTGAGTGAAACTCAACAGCTGTCCCCTGGTTTACCAAATAATGTTCCTGAACATTTCAGACATGCACGCGCGTGCACACACACACACACACACATCTAGAACTTTGCTATTATAAAGACTGTGATCATGATCACAGCTTATTAAGTGAACTGGGGAAGCTGAGGTTGTCAGTAACGTGATTAAGTCCTGGTAGAATCAATTATAGTCTTTCCATAAACTGAGTGGTGATAGGTCAGTTGGCTGATTCCATCTGACATTAGGTTCTCAAGATACTTTCTTGAGCCTCTGGCTTTGAAATCTCTTTTCCAGACTCTCCCTGCCTCCAGCACTGGGGTGAAGGGAGGCGAAGGAGAAAAAGAAAAGCATGCTTTCAGCTTCATGCAATGCTATTAACCTTCATCTGGGTTTGAATCTTTTGAGCTTCTGTAAATAACTAGAAAGTACTGTAAAGCATGAATTCCATGAAGGAATGGACACGCTCTACCCTAGCAGTAACAAATTATGAAGGGGACACAGACGGAGGAAGACCAAGGTGACTCTCTAGAAGATTAACCTGATGCAAAGTTGTCTTTCATGTCTCCAAGCTTATGCAAAAGTTAGGACTTTTCTTTTAACAGACTATTCACCAAAGTTTAAAATGTGATTGGAACACAATAAGCTGTTTTATTATATGGAAAATGTACTGAACGTCATAACTAATCTTAGATTTGTTTTTCCCAGGAACTTGTTAAAATCTTTATTAAAAACACAGAAATCTAGTGATTATATATTTATAAATATATGAGAAATAAATTTTCATTTTTTCACTTTCTAGAAGATTAGCCACAGTATCATTATCTACTGTGTTAAAAAGTTACAAAGAAGCACATCTAAGAACTAATCAAATACTGAAAAGAAAGCAAAGGGAAAAACAGCTAAATTTGGGAAGAGCATGGTGCAATCTTAATTGCTATTGTTCACTTCAAAATGAAATACGAAGTGTATTGTGTAATTCTGTCTCACTTTATTAGAGAAAATGCAGACTAAAAGACTGTTTTGATAGAATAGATCTGTAAGTTATTTAATCAATCCATTGTTTGAATAAGTATTTGAGTTCCCTAGTATAGAAAATTTTACTTAGAAATTAGGGGATCTGATGGATAACATTGATAATATATAGCTATGCAACAATTAAATCCCATTTCCATTTTTTGAACAAGTTTGCACATTTATTAACTTTTTAAATTCTATCTTGTTTCTAAGAAAATAATCTTTTAAGTATATATTAATTACTTATTGCCTCTTGATCACTTAGAAAAATTGCAACATAATGTATTTGGAAAACTCTAAGACTATGTGTTTTAAAAAGTTGGAGGGGCCACTAATCATCTCTGGGACTTCATTTAAATCAAAATAATTTTAATAAACCTTATATTACAAGTTAAATTTCATTGCATGTATGGATATGCTTACTAAGATAAAAAATGGAGTCTAGACATCAAATTCAAGGGAAAAGGGTTAAAAAAAAGTGGCAGGAGATTTGCAAATAACTTTGCTAGTAAAATATCCATTGGTCTAGAGTCTGTCTTCTTTCTGACCAAAATATTTATGTGAGAATCTGTAATCTACCCTCAAATATCAGACATATTTTTAATATTCCTACCCTCTTTGAAACACATCTGTGAAAACATTAAAGATGAAGTAATTAAAGAGGTCATTAGGAGAGGGGATTTTTACTTCATTGTGGCTGTTTGTGGCTCCAAACTCCTTTGCTTAGATTCTTTTATTTCTCTTTTTTCCCCTCTCTTAAATTGTTGAATTCCATCATCCCTACTGTTATGACATTTTCCCCACTGCTTTTCAACATTCTGACATTTCATATTTCAAGGATGTGATTCTTCCCCTGGAGCATCAGTCTCCCCACTGATTGGCAGTGTTGTGTTGGCTTGCTTGGTTGTCTCAGCGCTGGATGCCACCACCCCCTCAGCCTTTGCCTAAAAGATACCCTCAGTCAAAATAAGACAGAGAGTGGTTATAAGTTAAAGTCTGGATAGACAGTTTTTGTTGGGCAATACAAAATGGATTCTTTTACCTGCTAGAACTTTAAAATTGGATCATGCTGGAAAGATAAGTATAAAATCTAAGTATCATCAGTTCTTAGGGAGGAGCATAATGGAAATGCAAACGTTCAGCATCCTGGGTTGAAATTTAGACTCCATTCTTTAAGGCTGGGCCCATCCTGAAAGACACCATAGCTAATGGTTGACAACACGGGCTCTGGTGTGTGAACGTTCAGAAATTTGAATCCAGGTTCCAGGACTAACCCTTTAGGCTCCCTGGGCAAATTATTTTATTTTTGTGAGCTTAGTTTCTTAACTTGTAAAATGGACATGATAATACTTATCTCACAGTATTGTTACAAAGAGGAAAAAAAATAAGATAAGGAATGAGATCATTCATAAGTATTTAAAAAGTAACAGCTATTTTTTTTTTAATCATGATAGCAGTTAAGTGAAGGTTGACCTTAATATTAAAGAGATTTAGGACATCAATAGAAGGAATTAGGGACATTGCTTTTGCAATACAAACTTTATAAATATTTGGGTAGAAATGAATGCCTCTGAAGTATCACAGAACAAAGAACTTGATTTCTAAATTCCATGGATATATATTAAAAATTATATGCACTGATCAATAAAGTGTGAAGGGGCTGATGAAACAGACTGTATTTTTCTGGGACAGTAATTTTGTTTTATGAATTATTTATAAGAATGAAGTAGAAACAAAAGAAATATGAAAGCATAAGGCTTACCTTATCAGTCATAATCTTTCAAACATCAGCAATGAAGTTATAATCATTTGCCACATGCTGGGATATCCAGGAACAATGTAACATTGTGTCATGTAAAAAACATATCATAATATGTAAAAGAAATGAATCCCTGGTGAGTTGCTAAGTGTCTGCTCTGAGTTTTCTCTGTGGATTTTTCTCTCATAGCAAGGTAAAATTTGAAATTTTTTTTAAATTTTTAAAAATTTCTCTCATAGCAAGGTAAAAATAGACTTTTGGGGAGGGGATCTGTCACACAAGAATACCTTCAACATGTGTTCTTTTTAGCATCTATTACATCATGGGTGATAAATGCCACCATAGAACCACAGACATCTAAAGGTTATTTTGCTTACAAGGAGACTGAGGCCCAGATAGCTTAAGCAAGTCACACAAGGTAACAAAGCTGGCTAGCAGGAATGTCAAAAGGAGAACAAAGACTTTGTGATTATCAGTCCTTTATCCTTTCCACTTCATGCCCTGCCAAATTATAAAGCAACTGTGTCAAGAAGTAACAACAGGAAAAACAAAGTCAGATTTCATTTTATGCTGAATTTCCTATTACATTAAGCAAGTTTTAGTGGTGCTATAAATGCATACCAATTACATGACAATTAGATAGTACCCTGCTGTCTTCTAAATGCTTTATGCATATTAACTTATTTAATTCCTGATGAAGGTATTATGACTACCATTAATTATTGCTCTTAGTTTACAGAGGAGGACACTGAGTCATGGCAAGGCTATGACAAATTACATCCTCTAATAATGTATTTTTCCCCTTTTTGATGGATCCTTATATAAGGTCTCAAATGACTGTAGGAAAGAGTATTAAGTTTTTAAGTATTAAGGTTTATTCTCTTCTTGCGATGAACTGAGAAAATACATATGTCTAGGGTGAACATGTAGAATGGTTACCTATATATGAATGCATCATAAGTTCATAATGAAAATAGAAAAAGGATTCAGTCTCAGAACAAATAATACGGATCGGATTATGCACTAAAATCTCTTTACCAGTTGTTAGGTCTTATGACTTGAGAAGAGCTCATAAATTCTTGTTTTCTCACCCTACTTCCTTACATTGAGATCAAAGGCCTATTAACTTATGGTTGCCTGGGGTTTTTGGTCTATTGATCTAGTCTGGGTACCAGTGAAGCACTGAAGCCCAAAATGGCAGAATTCATACTGAGTTAACAGAGCAAAGTCCACTTCCTCTTAATGTCCTTTCCTTGCGGGTTTTTTTTTTTTCTTTCTTCCAATTTAAGGTAACTTGAGAGATTTCCTCTTTCTTTGACAGAGGCACCTTTGATTTCCACTTAGAGCTTCTGGGACTGGTTGTGTGCCTCTTCACAAGAGGAAAATATCACTTTATAAGAATGTATTCTGGCAGTGGGACCCTGAATTGCTAGGGTAAGCATTAGTTAGTGAAGAGAGGGTAGATGCTTTTTAAATTATTAAAGGAAAATTGGTACATCACATCTCTAACATTTCCAGGGAAGGACTACTGAAGAATTTATCATTTGTAGATTTATTTCCTTACAAAACTTGTCTCCTTTTTAACTTGTCTTCATGAAAATTTCAGTGGTTCACTTCCCATAAAAATATCATTTATGCTAGTTATGATGACAGCAAGGAAGGGTTAGAAAGTTACACTGTGGTATAGTGAGCTGCCAGTTCTACATAAAACACCTGTGAGTAAAAACCCAAGACACTCTGTTCTCCTTGTTGTGCACATGCTTTATTTATAAATTTTTAAATTTTTTGCCTTTCTTTTATTGTGTTATGTTAGTCACCATATAGTATGTCATTAGTTTTGGATGTAGTGTTCCATGATTCATTATTTGTGCACAACACCCAGTGCTCCATGCAATCCATGCCCTCCTTAATACCCATCATGGGGCCAACCTATCCCTCACCCTCCTCCTCTCTAAAACCCTCAGTTTGTTTCTTGGAGTCCATAGTCTCTCACGGTCCCCCTCCAACTCTCCCCACTTCATAATTCCCTTCCTTCTCCTAATGCCCTCCATGCTATTCCTTATGTTCCACAAGTAAGTGAAACCATATAACCGACTCTCTCTGCTTGACTTATTTCACCCAGCACAATCTCCTCCAGTTCCGTCCATGTTGATTAAAGGTTGAGTATTCATCCTTTCTGATGTGCACATGCTTTAGATGCTTTAAGGGGAGGCACCCCTTTTCGTTAGTAAATATTCAAACTGTTGGGATGATTTCACCCATTCCCAGACTGCAGTGAATTTGCAGAAAAACATTTCAAGATTTCAAATGCTTTGTAGTTTTCTGGGCCCAAATCTCCATCAATTGTAATGAAGTCATTTCCCTGAACAATGACCAGATTCTGCTTGAATTTAATTTGAGGAGGTATTTCATTTGGGGATGAATTTTATAATTATTTTAACGCTACCAGCAGAAATCCAGGAAGGGGCTATTGAAAGACCTACAAAGATCTTTCTGCCTCTAATACAAAATAGCGACGACTTTAAAAGCAGAACACATAGCAAAATGACAAGGAGCTCCTGTATGTTGGAATGCATGGGTGAATGACTGAAGAGTGCCCAAGACAAAACATCAGACCAGCAAATGCAGGAATGTTATGAGCAAGAGCTGTAGGATGCATTCTTCCCTCATTCATTATCTCACGGAAAGTTCCTAATGCTGATTTCAAAGTTACAATGAGAAAAATGACAAAGGGAATGTAAGTTCCATCTAAAAAATATAAAATCAAATGCTCAGAAATTAATAGTTTTGCTACTAGTGAGTCACGCAAAGCCCTCTGGGAAGACAGGAATAGGGACTATAGATCACCCAAACAAAACCATCACTGTCTGTGTGCAAAAGAAAATGAGACCATGTTCCAGAAACTCCTTTCATCCCAATTCTGTCCTCCAATGTTATTGCACTTCTTCCATCATAAAGCAAAATTTGCCATCTGAATTTACTTTTGAAAAAACTAAGTGTCTTTGCAAGGGCCAGGGGAAAGTTCTCACAGAATTCATCATACTGAATATAAGTAAGAAACTGTCCTGACCACCTAAAAGAAATTCAAAGACATGTCAAGGTTCTGTGGGGTGGTGGCATGGGTCTTCACAGCAGGAGCCCTTCTACTACTCCACACTGGTCTTAGGGTTAGGTCCAGACTCCTGATGGGCCTGGAGTGCCCTTGTGCCCTTCGTTCTCAATTTACTTCTCTGACCTCAGCTCTTGCCACTCTGAGCATATTAATTTCCTAAAATCTCTGTCTGTCCCCCCCCCCCACCCCTTTTGGGCTTTTGTAAATTTTGTTTCATGAACATGCCTCGCCTCATTTTCTTAATCTTGCTCAGATTTCCACCAAGGTGTCACTTCCTCTGGCTAGAATTCTCTGAAGCATCTCTACTTACACATTGTGATAGCATCCTGTCAACCCCCATCATATTCTTGCTATACTTGCCATTTTCTTATCTGTCTTCACTATAGACAGAATGTTTGCATCCCCCCAAAATTCTTACTATGAAATGTATTCTCCCAATGTGATGGTGGTATTTGGAGGTAGGGTCTTTATGAGCTGATTAGGTCAGGAGGGTGGAACCCTCAGGAATGAAATCAGTGCCCACACAAAAGCCACAGAGAGTTGCCTTATTCTTCCTGCCAGGTGAGCACACAGCAGTAAGACAGCTGGCAATGAACCAGGAACCTGATTCTCACCAGACTCTGAATATACTATCAGCTTGAGTTTAGACTCCTCAGTCTCCATAGCCGGGATAAATAAACTTCTGTTGTTTATAACCACCCACTTCATGGCCTTTTTGCTACAGCAGCCTGAACAGACCAAGACAGTCTTCCTCTGCCCGCTGTGAACCCTACGCATGCAGTGGTCTTCCTCACCACTGGATTCACAGAACCTAGCTAAGCACCTGCTTCATTGTAGTGCTCACTAAATACTTATTAAATAGATTGGTACCCTATTGCACAGAAACCTAGAAACTGATTTCTGTTCTATCAATGTCTGAAAATCCATGGCTAAGGAGGGGGCATTTTTTTTTTTAATCTGGTTGAACATGTGGTGCAGGTGGAAAACAAAGAACTGTTCATGGTGTGATTAGTCCCCTACTAGAACTAACTGGAAGCAATCATCTAATAAATATTGTGAGTTACTGAATAATGTAAGGCGACCTTCATTTTCTGCCCATTTGTCTAACCCACTCCATCTTGGAGGTTTAGTTTCTATGACATCTCTCCACTAGGAGGCCTGCCTTGACTTCTCTAACAGCTTGGTTATCCACTTATCTCTCCCCTCTTCCGATCTATGCTGGGAGAGGTATTTAAAATAAAGATCCATAAAGAGCGATCAGGATCAATCTACCAAACATCAGTGGTTTGAACTGATGGCTTTGCAGGGAAGCACTTGACTTGCTAAGTTCATCTTGCTCCATCATGTTATGGGCCTCCACTTTTGTAGTTAACTTGGTTTGCTCAGGATTCTGAAATTGATCAGTATTGGGAAATAGTCTTACTGGTAAGAGACTCAAGTTTACAAATCAGAAAATCTGCACATTAATTTATAATGGGAAAGAAAAGCACTAAGTGGGCCCAACTTTGATGTTAGTCCAAGCAGCATTTTCTCCTCTAGACATGCAAATTGCAAAGTTTGCTGGGTGAACCCTGGAATCAGAACAAGGCAATCACACAAATACTGAATGGCATCAGGGTCTGATATTCTCCATTTACAGTAGAGCTGTAAATATGTTGGTGATAAAAGACTGTAACTTCTTTGAGATACTGAAAAAGATACTAATAAAATTATACCTGGACAATAAGTGCCAAGACTGTCCAAGGCAAATCAGAACATATGGTCACCAGAGATGTTAAATGCCAGGAAGAAGGTGGGACCCACTCTTTTCTGAAAAATGCTTGAATGGCTACATGGACAAAACTAATAGTTGCTCACTTTTCTATGCTTCCATGGGTCACCAACCCATCTTCCTGCTCAGGAGATGTAGTAGGCAGATTTCTAAGATGAACTACAAGATTTGGTGCACACTCCCTGGGATATATACTAATCCTTTCATGGGACTATACTGGAAAGTCACTCCCTTGATTAGGTTATGTTTATGGGCTAGTTGTTCCTGTGATTATAATCCTCTACATAAGACTCCTTTATAATAAACTGGAGGTAGTTTTCCCTCCTGGCGTTAAAGAAATAAGCTGCCTCACTGTGAATGGGGCAGGGAAGGAAGGCTTCTAGGAACGAAGGGACTCAGCAGCTATGACTATGGGAACTGAATTCTGCTGAAAACCAGTGAGCTGAGGACCCCATATCTGAGATGTGATCACAGCCCTGGCTAATGTCCTGATTGAAGCCTGTGAGACCCTAAAAAGAGAATCTAGCTAAGCTGTGCCCAGACTCCCGACTCAAGGAAAGGGTAAAGTAATAGACTGGTTTTGTCTTAAGCCACTAAGTTGGTGGCAAACTGTTATTTAGTAACAGAAAACTAACACAGAGGGCTTTAGCTATTACTTTCCAAATTCGGTAACAGTCAATACTTGCTAGAGGGAGGCAAGGGGGAGTTTTATCCTTGAGAGCAAAGGCAAGGTTTATTCTTACCTTGTACATGCCCTAAGTACCTATGATAATGCTGGGTCAGTAAGGAATCTTCTAAGAGTGACAAACAAACAAGCACATAAATAGTTAATTTACCTTGAATTATTTTTTTCCTTTAATTTTCTCTACCTCATAAGAGAGGATAGATGTCTGTTAAAAAAATTATGTGTCCAGCTCTCTTGCTCAGAATTTGCCTGTTGCTCTAATACATGTCCACAGGCCTTGCCTGGTCCATCCCTGCTTCTTCCACCAACCTGTTCCACCACCGTGACATCTCTTCCCGCAATGCACTTTATTCCAATAATAAGGTTTATTTTCCTGAGTAGGGAGAGTAATATTATTCATGTGCTATACCTTTTGTGAGAAATTAAATGACATCATACATTAAAAGAAAAGAGGGCAACGCCTAACGTTTAAAAGGAAACCATAAATGCTAGCTCTTCATAAGGCCTTTGCATATGTTGTTCCTTCCGTCTATAATGCTTCTGAAATTCAATGTTCTTGCTGCCCTCCCTCTTTGCCGAGCTAAGCAGGTGACTCGACCTTCAAGTCTCAGTTGAAATATTAGTTATTTTGGAAGCCTTTCCTGACACCACTCATTGCTGTCCTTAGATTAGGCCTCCCTGTTATACAATGTCACAGTTCACTAGACTTTTCTTTCATAGCATTTGTTATAATGCCAAATAAAAAGTCATTTATATGATTAGTTGTACAATGTCTGCTTCTTCCACTAGACCACAAGGTTCATAAGGGCAAAGACCCTATCTGTCTTACTCACTGTTGTTTTCCTCACTCTGGTACAGAGTCTGGCACATAAGACTTGTTCAAAAATATTTGTGAAACGATAAAGGAATTAATGAGTAAAGGAATGATTATAGGAAAATAACTCATTGGGGGGAAAAGCATCAATGAAATGGCTCTTCCCAAGTTTCTTGCTACAACTCTAGGGTGAACCAAAAATGAAGAGAACCAGCCAATGAATTAGAAGGAAACATATGCTTTTGAATGAGGTGAAATTAATTTTGTCAAAGACATCCAATTAAAACCTTCAACACATCACATTACAGAAGAACTGAGAGTCACTCTAGTTGAATTATAGTCATTGGTTCAGATATGGCTGAAAAAAGACCCATGCTGGCAGTTTCTCTCTCTCCATCCCTTATGTGTTATTAGGCTACAATAAACAAACTCCCAAATTTCAGAGGTACAATGAATGTTTACTTTGTGTTGTAATAATCTAATATGGGCGTTTCAGTTAAACACTCTCTTGTCAGCAGGGACCCCAGTCTCATCTCATTTGATGCTTTTGCCATCCTTCCCCAGAAGGGGAAAGGACAAGGGGGACCATGAATGAGAGGTTTTTATGAACTAAGCAGGAAATGGAGCACCTCAATCCTGATTTCATTCTATCATGGTACAACTTCAACTCAGTGCTCCCTCATTTGGCAGGAGGCTGGAAATGTTGTCTAGCTGCATGCATCCCCAGGAAGAAGAGGAAGTTGATGTGGGTGAGAGCTAGGCAGTCTGCCATGTAAAATTAAGTATTCCCTCGTTCCTCTATCACAGCAAAGTTGAGGAGGTCTGTACAACTGCAAGTGGACAGGGCTTTTTGTTTTTTTTTTTTTTAAACCAAGACTTGTCTGTGACCTTCAATGATGTAAAAGACATAGGCATTATGTTAAGTCAAAATGACCCTAAATGCTATAAATTAGCCACAGTAACAGCAACCCTAAGTAAGTCAAATACCAACCTTTCTAGTACATAAAAACAGTACTAAATTAGGCTTCTCCCCTCTCTATTTTTAACAGAATATTTGGGAATTTGATTATTACAGCCCAGTTATTTCTAAAAATGAGTAACACTTCCACAGGGCCCTGCTAAAATGCACAGAGGCATTTTAATTGCCTATGAATATTCAAAACCTCATTATTGTTGCAGTTTATAATTATCAAATTCCCTTGACAAAAATGTGCAGCACACAATAAAAAAAGGCAATCCATTTAAAAGTGTTGACATCCATGTTCAACCATTTCACTTTACTTTTTGGCTACTGTGTCTGCATCATTGCAATTCATGTTGGGGAGCTACTAAGACTGCGTGCATTCTTCCCCCACAAAGTGCAGAGTCTTGATGGTGTACACTCCCTCCTTAGAGCACAAGCTATTTGACAGAAGACATGACATGTATAGAACTGACATAAAACTCAAACTGAAGCTTGGGATGGAGACAAAGATTTGTCTGCAACAGAAAGTAACACTAGAAGATGAGAATACCTTCTCTGGTTTTGGAAGAACCATTGTGATAAAGTGGCAATGAAAACAAATGTGTAACTCCAAGCCTTGGAATATCAAGAAGAATTCCACTGAAAATTACTGTTTTTCAAATAAGTAGGCAGACATCTTTATTTGATCATCAAAACAGACCTGGAAGAAAGTAAAAAAAAAAGTTCTCCAAGTCATCCCCCAGTATGAGACAGGTTTTACTTACATATCTGTAGATCAATTTTCCCCACTATAGATATTTATGGAATTCCTCCATGTGCCAGGAACTCTCCCAGTAGGAGACACATTGATTAAGAAAATAAAAGTACCATCCTTTAGCAGCTCAGAGCCCATCCACCCTCATTTTTCTCTTTTTAATAAGATTTTATTTATTGATTTGACAGAGAGAGAGAGACAGCACAGGCAGAGGGAGTGGCAGGCAGGGCGGAGGGTGAAGCAAACCCCCCACAAAGCAGGGAGCCCTAAGCAGGGCTCAATCCCAAGACCCCAAGATCATGACCTGAGCCAAAGGCAGATGCTTAACTAACTGAGCCACTCAGGTGCCCCATCCTTATTTTCATATCCATGTCTTACCAATCTCCACTTTTTCTTTCCTTTCTTTCACCTTCTTAATTTCCTTTCTGTCGTGGAAAAGCATAATCATTAAGCAAACATTAACTGCATATTCAGTATGTGCCAGGGAATGTACTAGATGATGGCATTAAGTTGTTCATGGTACATCCAGGCAGACACTTATAACACAACATGGAAGCTCAATGATATAGCTGAGAAAAAGTTGTTGTAGTTCATGACCTTACTCAACCTAGTGCATCAGGAAAGCCATTTCTGAGAAGCGGACACCTGATTTAAATAATAATCAATTTAAGTTATCTAGCCTAGCAGTAATAGGTCCAGGAGAGCTGGTCCAGAATTCTGGGTAAAGGTAAAGCCAAAAAAAGGCAGAAAGAGCAGGCATTGGAATGGAGCTACAAGTTTAGGTTCCCTGCTACAACATGAAGGCTGAAGGTGGAACACAATCCAGACCACTTGGACAAAGTGGAGAAGAATTAGATCTTTGATGAAAAAGAGGGGAGGGATATTTGCAAGATAAATGGTCCATGTCCCTGTGAGCAATTACTGTGAAGTCTTAAGCTCAGCACTCCTGACAGATTCAGTACACCAAAATAAAAAGGGTTCTAACACCATGCTTCTCCAGAGACACAGGGAAAGATACGGAGATAACAGTAAGCTTGTCTGAAGTTTTTTCTAAAATACACAAGAGTGTATCCTCACTTCTCTCTTAACACCATAAATCTGGAGATTTTGATCCATCCTTGAATTGAAAATGGGAGGTAGATGGAGCTTAGCCATATTCACTTCATTATTTTGTTCTCCCTCCTCTGCCCCATCACCATTCAAAACCAATGTCATAGAGGATTTGAAAAAGTATGCATGATTGACTTAATAAATATACAATAAAATACTTCAAAAGAGATAATACATAAATGTTTTTTATACATCCAAGGAATATTTAGAAATACTAAGCATATTCTAAGCCACAAAGGAACTCTCAGTAAATTCCCCCCAAATATGAATTATACTAAAGTATACATTGTGGTGATGGCAATAGCACTAAAAATTAATAACAAGATTTTAACCACTTGCCAATTACTCAGAGACTAAAGAAAAGTACAATGATTACTTAGGTCCTACATTTGATGAAAAAAAAAAAAAGCTGACACAACTAGAGACTATTTGGAAAGTTAAAAATAAAAGGCCTCCTCCTCCTCCTCCTCCTTCTTCTTCTTCTTCTTCTTCTTCTTCTTCCTTACCCCCACCTCCCCTGAGCCCTGACTCCATGTGTCTCTATGTTCTGTTCTCTTCATAGTTACCTGCTCAATTCTTTCACCAGACCTCTGAACTGGGCCATGGTACTGTCCTCCAGACTCCTTGGGTAACAGCACAAATGGCTCCCCCAGAACTGCATACTGCAGAAACCCAAACCCCCTTCTTTACTCTTGCTTGATATCACATTGCATTGTGATGTTCAAGTCCGACACCGAAATCAAGCTTCTTAGGATTACCCACCACTAGTTTCATGTCTAAGTGAGTGATTCTCAACCTTGGCTGTACATTGTGATAACCTAGGGAGTGCTAAAAACTCCCAGCACCCAGCATGCACCAAACAATTAAATCAGAGTCTTTGAATGTATGTCCCAAGCATAGCATTTTGTAAAGCTCCCCAGGTAATGCCAATGTGAAGCCAAGATTGAGAACCACTGCTTGCTCTAAGTTTGGACTTCTCAAAATGACGACAATCTTAATACTTTCTTTTGAGACCTTTTTTCCCCATTCTACTTCCTCGGGACCAGTCTGAGCGTCCTCAGCAGTATCAGGGACACACATCAACTGAAATTAAAAGTTGTTGCAACTGCAGGCAACCCAAGGGCAATTCACACAAGTTAGGGAGATAATGAACCATCTCCCATTCTAGTCTTCTTTTCACGTAGCATAAATGGTGACATAGAAAAGATGTGTGACAAGCAGCATCCATGAGTTGTTGACTTCCTTTCACTGCTTTTCATGGTAGCATCAGAAGAAAGGACAGATATGCTCAACATTTTTGTTGAACACGTGGTTTTGTTAAAGTCCCTTCACTCCCTCACCCCAAGCCCTCCCACAGCAGGTCTTGCTCAAGTCACCCATTATGGGCAATATAATCCCAAACTCCTTTTAAATGTGCTCCAAGTGGGGGTGCCTGATGGCTCAGTCGGTTGAGTGTCTGACTCTTGATTTCAGCTCAGGTTGCAGTTGTGATTTCAGGGTGGTATTGAGCCACTCATCGGGCTCCATGCTGGGTGTGGAGTCTACTTGAAATTCCCTCCCTCTCTTCCTCTGCCCTTCTCCACACTCCTGTACACAAGTACTCATGGATCTCACTCTCTCCTTTCCTCTCTAGAAAATTAATTAATTAATTAGTTAATTAATTAAATTTGCTCCAAGTGAATCTCACAGGAATGCTGTTTCACCCATTACTGGCAATAATTTTGTGTTTTTTTTTTCATCTTGCTGAATGTTTCATGACCTCATGTCACTGATTTAACTCATGTTTCTATTAAGTAAACATAAACTCAAAGTACTCAAAGTATCTTTATATGTTTCATGACTTCATGTCACTGATTTAACTCATGTTTCTATTAAGTAAGCATAAACTCAAAGTAACTTTATATATGTATATGTGTATCTACATAATTTCACTTTTGATTTAAAAAATCTTCTTTCATTTATATAATATGCTTGTAAGTAATTCTTAAGTTAGAAATCCTCTTTTCTAGTAAGACCCTTTCCCTCCTGAGCAATATCACCTATTGTGTACTTCAGTTGGTCATGCAGATGGAAAGAGAAGACCTGAACGCTCAGAGAGCAGCTCCTGGCAAAGGTAAATGCTCTAAAAGAGATGCACAATCACTAAAGGAGGGAACAGACTGGGCACTGAATCTCAGCTAAACCTGCCTTAAAAAAAAAAAAAAAAAGTACGATTCTATACACTCAGCAAATGGATAGTTACTTTATATAGCTGTTCCCAAAAACTGAAATGCTATGCAATTCCTCAAAAATAAAATGCCTTTGAATTGGAATAGTATTCCTTTCATAACCTGAACCCTTTCATTAGTTATTTTTCAACAATACTCTTTTATTTCTTCGTTTAAATTAAGCAAAGTTATTTTAAGAATCAAATGAAAGTAATTATGACTATACTTCTGTTTGTATTTATAAAAACGGATGTATTTTGAAAATAAGCATTGGCAAATGTATGCAGAACCTAAATTAACTTGGGGAAAGTTGAATAAAATAAATTAGGCTGAAAGCTTAAAAGAAATTATTGCACTATGCTTGTTCTACCTCACTCCTCCCTGTTCGGTTTTCATGGGGACTGAATGGTAAGGGAGAATTTAGAAAACATTAGTTGTAGCATAAAGAGCAGCCAAGGTGAGGGGAACTAAGGAGATTAGAAGGAATGGAGAAGAAGAGGTACAGAAAGAGAATGGAAAGGACTGGTAGAGCTGGGTATCACAATTTCCAGGACTCCATTCTCCTCCTTTCTTAGTCATGGCCCCTAGGATTCTGGGCACTATAAATTAAGAAGCAGATGGCTGAGATGACATGAGATTTTATGGATGTACAATAATTATACCCTGAGAATCTGTAAAAGCTCATCCCATCCTATCTCAGTCTCAGGAAGAAGGGCTTCCATGAAGGTTTTTTAAGTTCTAATATTATAATAATTCCCTGCCCAGAAATCCTTCATCTTCAAACCTTATAGCACAGTTACTAGCCTCCTTATTAGGGACCATGTTGGAGAAGAAGTAACCCGTAGAGGAGAGACAACTCGAGCTTCCCCTGAAATCTTCTCTCCTGAGCAGTCCCATTGTGGCTTTGATACACAAAATGGCTCATCAACACCCACTTTGACAAACACATTTCCTTCTTTTTTCTTCTTCTTCTTCTTTTTCTTCTTCTTCTTCTAGAGGTAGAGGGAGAGAAAGAGAGAGAGAGAGAGAGAGAGGTGGAGGAAGGGGCAGAGAAGAAATCTTAAGTAAGCTCCATGCTCAGCATGGAGTCAGATGCAGAGCTTGATCTCAGGCCCCTGAGATCATGACCTGAGCTGAAATCAAAAGTCAGACACATAAGCGACTGAGCCACCCAGGTGCCCCACACACTCACATTTCTACGGTTTAGGTTTTATATATCAGAAGACATGAAGCACAAATTATTTTACCACTAAGTCAGTTGTTTATGGAGTGATTTAACTGAGACGAATGTCTGCAGGAATGTTTGTTTAAAACAGATGTTTTAAATTATGATTGATTAACAAATACTTATATAGTACCTAAGTACCAGGGGCTGTTCTAACTTTTACAAATATCAAACATACATACGATACTCTTATTAATTCTCGGTGGTGGGCAATTTGATTATCAAACCAATATTTAAAACAGGGAGACCTGAAGTGCAGATAATCTAGGTAGATTTGCCCAGTGGGCTAGCAGAGACGGATCCGAGATCAGATACAGTGAGCACAACCAAAGAGGCCACACTCCTAGGTACTCTAACTCAGGGAGGAAGCAAAACAATTCTAACCAGTGCATGGGCATGTAAAACCCAGCTGCGCCAAACACTTCTGGCTGGGACTGGCAGACAGGTAATAGATTTAAAGTTTTCTGTTAGATTTCACTTATAATTTAACATTCGAAGTAGATGTTCTTATCATTATCAGTAATAGACATGCTAATACCAATCAACACTTTGAATAAAACTGCTGGAAATGAGATTTTTGAAAATAAATACAAGTATTAACAACTTTTATTAGGGGGCGCCTAGGTGGCTCAGATGGTTAAGCATCTGTCTTAGGCTCAGGTCCTGATCCCGAGTTCCTGAAATCGAGCCCCGCATCAGGCTTCCTGCTCAGGGAGGAACCTGTTTCTCCCTCTCCCTCTACCCCTGCTTGTGTTCTCTGTCAAATAAATAAGTAAAATCTTTAAAAACAAACAAAAAAAAAGCCAACTCTTACTAACATACATGTTTCTGGATCCTGAACTATAGACCCTAACTTTTTAAATCTCAGTTTTAGGCTAAGATTAAGAAAGGACTTACCATGTGCTAGGTACTTGTCAAACTTATTTAACTCTGATAACTTATTTGATTTCTCCTGACAAATTCTACTAGGTAAGTATAATTACTACTCCCATTTTACAGATGAGGAAACTAAAGAGTAAAAAGTTAAATAACTCATAGCTAAGTAGTACTTTAGTGCTTACTCACTTATGTACCCGTTTGAGACATGAATGATAAGTAAAACACTTAGAGGCAGATGATTTTCTACTATACACTGATTTTCTAAGTCCCTGGTTTTGTAACTCTCTTTAGTCTTCACATTAACACAGTTCGGAAATTCTCAGTATGATTTAAGTAATGCAGTTTTTATTTTGTTGTGTTGTGTTTTGTAGGGAAGCAGATGAATTAAAAGAAGGCAAAATGTTCAAGTTTATCACTTTCTTGTTGACTAGCCTGAGAAAGACACCACTGGTTTTGAATATGTCATCCTGAATCATAGCAAGATTTTTAATACAATCTAGAAAAATAATGAACTGCAAGTATTCCAAAGACTTCCCCATTTCTTGACTTTTTACACTTTGGAGGTGAGCATGTACTTTTATTGTGAGAAGACCAGTGCTCTTGAACTTTCTTGAACTCATAGACAACTTAGAGATCAAACTTTAAGAGACTTTTCTTTGTCCTTTTTTATTCTGCTACAGGAAACACATGTAGATGAGAACTTGTCAATTAGTGAGACTGCAAAACATTTAGGGTCCATACTGGGAAATGTTTCATTTCAATCTATAGCTAATGAAGCCAACATCAAATCAGCTCTGCTATTTTTTAAATTATTCATTATTTCAATACATTTTTAAGAACCTAATGTGTGAAAAAAACAAAAACACAAAAGGCTACCCTTACTCTCTGGGAACTTAGAAATAGCTATAACTCAGTCCCTGGTTTAAAGATGTTTGATTAACAGAGCTGCTCTAAATCAATTAGCTGAGAAAAAAAGAAAATCAGTAAGGCCATTTTGCAAATGTGAGTCACTTAGACTCACTCTTTGAAAAGCTCTGGCAGAGACTGGAAAAAAGGGTGGTGATAGTTTAAAGGGGACAGATGTAAAATTAAGCATTTGATTAAAATTATAATGTGTGATGAAACAGAAGTACTGGGTCCTACAAGGGCTTATTTGCAGGAGACCTAGTATAGTGGGGGATGGGCAATAATTAGAAAAATCTTCCCTAAAGATGAGACGTGGAAACAGATGATGGGAAAAATGTAATATGAAGGGTGTGGAGTGTGTGTGTCTGTGTCTTGTGGAGAGAGAAAAAGAGAGGGAGAGGAAGGGAAGAGGAGAGGAATAGAAAGGGAATGGGAGAGGGAGGGAGATGTGAGAGGGAGAGTTTTTTCAGGCAGGCAGTGGTGGGAACACCATGTAAAAAGGAAGTGAGGTATGCAGCAGATCCTATCACTTTAAAGACTGAAACAGCCTCAGACCAGTTCAGTGAGTAAATAGGAGCTTATATTCCTGTGTACTTTGTGAGCTATTCTGAATGGTGTTCCTAAAATAGGAGATGATGATGCATGGCTTGGACTAGGGGTACTGGGCATGGACATGGAAAGATGTGAGTGAATTTAAAACATTTTAGGACTTGGAATCCATTTGGTGCTTTGATCAACACTTTAAACATGTTGGGACAAACTGGTGGCTCAGTTAGTTATGCATCCGATTCTTGATTTTGGCTCAGGTCATGATCTCAGCATGGTGATATCTGGCCCTGCATCGGGCTCTGCACTGGGCGTGGAGCCTGCTTGAGATTCTCTCTCTCCCTCTCCCTCTGCACCCCCCACCAACCTCACTCTCTCTCAGATAGATAGATAGATAGATAGGTAGATAGATAGAGTGCATGTGTTAATACTAAACAAGTCAAATTGGTCATATTTCTTGTAAGGTGCTATTCAGGAGTATGTCCAGACATTTGTAAAGGGGATTTCAGTTTACTAACAGCTTTCATAACAAGAGCAATAAGCAATTAAATTCTCTGAATTGAGTGCTCACTCTGTGTTAGAGGTGGGGATTCTCAGGCTTGAAGAGGTCAAGTGGTAAGAATGGGTGTTCTAAATTCCTACAACTATTTCGTTAAGAAAGCGAAGTATTATTGTCTCTTATTTTACAGATGGGGAATCTTTGGGGGGTGAGGGAGCTAAGTGATTTCCAAAGGTCATATTATTTGGTGGCTAATGAGCATCTCCTAATTTTTTTTTTTTAAAGATTTTTTATTTATTTATTTGACAGACAGAGATCACAAGCAGGCAGAGAGGCAGGCAGAGAGAGAGAGAGAGGAGGAAGCAGGCTCCCTGCGGAGCAGAGAGCCCGACGTGGGGCTTGATCCCAGGACCCTGGGATCATGACCTGAGCCGAAGGCAGAGGCTTTAACCCACTGAGCCACCCAGGCGCCCCAAGCATCTCCTAATTTGAGGTCAGTTTTCCCCTAACACTGCAACTGTCTCTAGCCAGGTGTGAAATCTCTTCTGAAAATGTGGAGATAGCTCTCTAAAACCCTTTTCTTTTTTTTAACAGCTCATCAAGATGGCACTTTATTAAATCTCCTTATATCAAATTGACTGTCACTGGCCCAGGACTCGGACCACTGTGGGTGCATAGCCTAATGAGAGGTACAGTGCCCACTGTCACAGAACAAGGGGACACCTGAAATGGCAGGCCTGGAACCTGGCTCGAGCTCTCCGAAGGTGAGGCTCCTTCTGGAATCTGGTCCCCTAGCCCACTCACCAGAGGCTTTTTGCTGAGAGATCATAATCAGACCCCAGGGCAAGCAGCTGTCACAAAGCAGACACTCAGATAATTCTGACATTTTCCACCTTGACTTCTGATGTGTCAGATGGTTCCAGAATATTACTTTGAGCTGTTATAAGAACATTAATTTGACATTTTAATAAAAACACTGTTTCTAAAAAAAAAAAAAAAAATGTATATACACAGCCCAGGATGTAGGCTCTCAGGTGCAGCCAGCCGCAGGAGCCCTCAAGGAGGCTTGAAGACAGAACTGGCTGCCATACAGGGTCCAGATGGACCTCCCTGCTGGCCCTAGAACTCTGTCATCACCCAGGTGGCCTGAAAAAAACCGAACTGTCTGCATTTAGAATCAAGGTCCCAGTCCAGGATGTCTAGGTTCCACACTTAATATCTAAATCTTTAGGGAGACTCACACTTCGACTAGGTTGTATAAAATACATGTATACACACTCACTCACATATGCAAATACACAGGAACAGGAAATGTCCTCATGTTGAATATTTAACATATACATATGAGTATGAAATATATATTTGAGTATGAAAAAATATATATGTATGCATGTGACCTCTAAATGTCTTTCACCAAAAAAATGCCTTCTTTCTGAATGGGATCATCTTCTCCAAGACCACAACTCATGGTGCTATCAAAAACTCAACAGAGCTCAGGACTTGATTCCTTGTGCAATTTATGAATACAGAGACCTATTCACCACATGCTGAGATACAAACTTAAAAAAAAAAAAGGCTTTGGAAAATATTAAGGCAGCTTTCAAAAACATAGTGTATGTGACAGCTGCCAGCATGCAAACCTGTAAAACCAGAGAACTGAAGACATAGAGTCACTCCTCTTTGTCTACGGATTGAGCAGCAAATCTGTACCAGGAGATGGGTGCTGGTTTTGAAGAATGAAGAGCAACCACTGGTTTTCTCTCCTTAACAAAATGGATTTTTAAAATGCACTAGGTAACCATTCCAGATATCACTTCATTTAAATTGTTCTGTGTTAGAGTGCCAAATATTTATACTAACCCATCATCAGAAATCTGGGAGGCTTGTCAGTATAAATTGAAAGATTCATCTGTACGATATGTAATCAATAAAAATGAGCTTGAAATTTTATTTCTTATCATAGTTCAGAAAATGAGGAGGGTGATTCATTCGTTCATTTTTTTAAATAATTTTTTACAGTTTGTGTGTTATGTGCCAGGTTCAGTTCTAAGAAGTAGAGATGATGATTAAGACAGGCATTGCCTCCCTGGGAGGCAGGATTCTAAGATGAGCCCTGATGACTCATGCCCTTACCTAACTCCTCACTATATGAGTGGGTCAAATGTGGAAATATGAGGAGATAGGATTCCTGTGATTAGATCACTCACCAGTTGACTCTGAATTAATCAAAAGGGAGGGTTGGGCCTGATGTAATCAGGTGAGCCCTTAAAAAGAAGGTGAAACTATAAAGAATCTCCTGGTTGCCTTGAAGAAAGAAAGCAAATAGCTCCAGTGTGAACTGCCTAAGCAGAGGGCAGTCTTTAAGAGCTGAGGACCTAAGGAAAGAGGAGTGGAAGAGGAAAGAGACAGAAAGAGGAGCCTCAAAGTCTCAGCTGAGAGTGACCCATCCAGCCGCCCTAGTGCCCACTTTAATTGCAGACTTCTGAGGCCAATAGAAAGTGCATAATAAAAACGCATGTTTTGATTTAAACCATTAAGTCTGTAGCAGTTTGTTACACAGCAAAAGAAAATGAATACAGTTTTCTGGGGTTTTTTTGTTGTTGTAGTTGTTAGGACAAATAATCAAACTCTCCAGCCTCCAAAATTTCCCTTTCTTTATAATCGCCTCCCCCTTCGCGCCTGAAGATTATTTCTCTGCCTCTATAAGAAAGGTATCAGGAAGGTGAGCAAAAAAAGGAAACTCTCAAGAAAGGGGAAGAAATATATGAGCTCATCAAAGAATATGCTAGACAAAAGGAAATGGAGTCAGTAACCTCATTTTCCCCATGACGATGAGCCATGCGACCACAGTGATCAGAACATTAGATCCAAAGCCATCAAGTGATGAAACGCAAAACCGAGGGGTAACAGATAAGGCTGTCAGAAACACCAGTCCCCAAAAGGAATAGGTTCCACATAAATGAAATGACCAACTTTCAAGACAGTTTATAGCATGAGCCAGACCACAGCAGGTAGGTTCCCCTAGGCAAAAGGAAATTCAGGCAGAGGAATGCACACTCCATCTCCCTCTAGAAAGTAGTTTGGCAATGATATATATTGTAACATAGGAAACTAATTGGCACTAAATGTAAGACGTGATTTTTACTTTGGGTGTTAAAAGTTTCTTTTCTCATTGAAATAGCACTTTTTTTTTTTTTTTAAAGATTTTATTTATTTATTTGACAGACAGAGATCACAAGTAGGCAGAGAGGCAGGCAGAGAGAGAGGAGGAAGCAGGCTCCCCGCTGAGCAGAGAGCCCAATGTGGGGCTCGATCCCAGGACCCTGGGATCATGACCTGAGCCGAAGGCAGAGGCTCAACCCACTGAGCCACCCAGGCGCCCATGAAATAGCACTTTTATCTTGGAAACTCACACAATGCAGACTTCAGCTGCCTCTGAGTCTAGATTTTCATTAAAACACACATGCCGTATGCAGTATTTTGATCTTGGAAGTGCTTGATATGTTAATGGTCTTGGTTTCTATTTGTGAACTTGGCGCCACTCTTATTTGGTGGGCGTGATGAACAAAAAAAGGCTGGGTGGTGGGAGGATAGGATGCCCTTCACTGAACAAAGGCAAACGATTCTAAACAGGCTATTATCTGTTCACTCAGCTATGGCCAGAGAACCTATATATATGAGAATTATAGCCGACTTCTGGAAGAGTAATCCTCTATTAAAAAACTCACTTAGCCCTTTTTTTTTTCACTGCTTCCAAAAATTCACTTGAAAGCAAACTCCTTAGGAGGAGATCATGAACTCCTTTCTACTTAAAATCTCTATGACAGAAACCCACAACACCTAAATAAAAAGGGAATTGAAGCTCTGCTATGATGATCATTCAATAGCTAATCTCCAATCCCCAGGCTCCTGTAAAATTAAACCTTTTTTTTTTTTTGTGGCTATCTCCTATCTTCAGAGTGCCTTTGAACACTGATAAGAAAATTTCCAAAGACAATGTAGTTCAGAAAAAAATTAGTCACCTTACAATAGTTCTAATATAAGTACAATTAAGGAATATGTCTAGTGTCTTGCTTTGATAATCATTACATTCATGAACAAAATATGTTCACCTAAATATCAAATCTTAACATTTTTTTGAAAGTCCCACATGGAAAAAGACCTGTGCTGAGAGATACGGAAAAAAAAAAATAATAAAAAATGCAAATGAATAAATGAATGAATGAATAAGGCAAAAATAGCATATCCCTCGCTTTCAGGAGCTCATAATCTATTAAGACAGAGGCATAAATGAAGAACTCTGAAACTAAGCCTTCTCTGATTAGTGCAACAGTGAGGTTCTTTGAAAGGGAATACTTCAGAAAGTCAAACTGGTTCTAACTGAGGAAACAAGAAAGACTATCTTGGAGGAGATTATAGGCTTGTGTTCTTAAGGAAAAATGTTCATTTTTTTAGGATTCAGATAATGGTTGTAATCACCACTCTGTATGTCAACTTTGTGTCCATTTCTGTGCCTGGTGCTTTTTAAAAAAAAGAAAAAAGTTTTTATTTTGATACAATTATAAATTCATATGCAATTATACATAGAGATTGTATATCCTTCACCTAGTTCCCCTAATTGCAGCAACTTGTATAGTAATAGCACAATAGTACAAAGCAGAAAATGACATTGATCTTTTTAAGAACGCATTTCTCTAGCTATATATGCATTAATGTTTATGTATGTATTTGATTCTCTATAATTTTATCACATATATAAATTTATGTGACCATCACCACAGTAATGATACAGAATACTCAGTGTTTTGGGGGTGCATGTTCCTATTAGCATTTACAGATATAAATATTACTGAGTTCTTACTATATGCCACCCTCAGCACTAGACATTTACATTCAGTGCTCATTTTACTGTTTTTGATGGGATCAATGGCAGAGGTAGCCATTATTTTTAACAGTTTTCCTTTTTTAGGTAACAGTATAAGGATATTCCTCTGGGTAACTGCCTTGTCCTCCACCATTATCCTCTCTTCCTCTAGGGATTGAATCCTAACCCTAGGTCCAAGGTTGAAGATATGACTTACATCTGGACAGTTAAAATTTTGTTTCTCCAGCCCATGTGATAGGCGCCAACTTAACCAGAGTTATTAAGACTCTTGTAGGTATATCTGAGGGGTTTTCTTCTTTCACTGGACTCAACTAAAAATGTTATAGACGTAAAGGTGCTGGCAGCTGTTTCAATACTTCTGGAGGCTGACAACGGCAGCAAAATGAAGGAGAGTGGCTGATACACAGGGAGAGACAACACTCTAGTGATATTTAAACTTCTGAAAGCAAAAGTCCCTGACAACAGACTACCCCCCCCTTTTTTTTCAGTTAACTTGGTGATATTCCTATTTTCCTTAACTAATTTAAATCACGTTTTTGTCACTTGCAGCAAAATACTCCTGATACACCAGTACTGTTACTGCATACATTTTTACAAGAAAAATGAGGCCCCAAGATGTTAAAGTAATCTGTTATGTTAAAGAAACAAGAAAAAGGAAACCCAGTTAGTACATGATGGAGGCAAGGGTGAAATCATACAATGTGTGTAGATGCTGTAATTCAAGGACTTGGATTACACTATGTCATTTGGACCAATCAGCAATGGGTTAGACTCTTCATTTTATAGATGAGGACACAGGTCTGATAGGTTAGGCAGATAAGCTAACAACTATCTACTGCCATGTTAAAAGAAATATTTTGAAGTTTGGGGACTTAAACAAGCACCATTTCATTTGTTCATGATTCTACACATAAGCAAATTAGACCAGTTCAGTAGGAAAGGTCTTATGCCTGTTTCTCCTGGGGTCAGTTATATGTCAGCAGCTGGCTGGATGATAGTCTGGAGTGGGGAGGAAGGTGTATGGGAGGCATTGGCTGGAATGGCCTATCCCTATCTGTGTGGTTATTTATCTTTGCAGGTAAGAAGACAGAGTAGGCGTGGAAGAGTTTCTAGCAGCAGGAGAGGGGCAATGGGCAAGTGCTTTCCAAGCTTCTGCTTGGGTCACACTTGCTGAATACTGTTGGCCAAAACAAGTCATGTGAATACGGCTCTGGGACCATATCATTTTGTATGTTTTTCAATAAGGGATGGGTTCCGGCAGAAGGAGAAGGAAAAAGAAAGTGTTAGATAAGATCAAATGTAGTGAAAGATCAGAAGGCAACAGAGGAGGAGATAATGATGGGGAAGGTTTCACAGAGGAAGTAATACTGGTGGGTCTCAGTGACAGCTGGTGGGGGGTGGTGGAATGGAGAGGAAGAAGGAGGACATGTGGGGAAGGAAAAGTGCCTTCAATTAAGTAACGGAGCTACTTATGTTCTTGGAGCCAGGCAGACTGGAACGAAATGGATGAATAGGAGTGGCCTGAGAACAGCTCATAAAACATTCAGAATACAAGTTGTACAAGATTAGGAACCTTCTACCTTCCAGGTGGGGGAGGTATAGATTACTTGGGCAACATGGCATTTTAAACTCTCTCGATTTAACATTTTTAAATTAATTGCCCTTTTAGTTCCTCGACCCCACTGCTATTATGAAGGACTTATACTTTTAGTTAATAGATTTTTAAAATACCTTTCAAATTAAAAAAATAAATACAGGTGCTTTGAAGTTATGAATATGTTTTAAAATCACATGTTAAAGCCATCCATTTCCATATAAAATGTAAGAAGTTATAAATATTTCCTGTCTTTGGTCATCTCCAGAATTACCACAAATGTAATTATGCAACTGCTAATAATTATAATCTCAGTTAGTTAGCTGAGAGCCATATAAATTTTATAAGGCAATAAATCTTACTAAATGTTCCCTGGAGAATCAATTGATTCATTAACTTATAATAAATGCTTTTAAAATGCAAATTGAATAATAACTGGAAACACCTCAGTTAAATGCCATCAGGATAAGTACTATATACTTTTAGGAGAGATCAGTATTTTCTCTTCCTTTTAAAGTACTGCGTTCATAAATATATAGTCAATAAGATGTTTATTATAGTGGGGAGGGATGTGAGTATGTATGGTTGTGAAGAGGAGAGCTTGGTAAGCTAAATTCTAGCTTAAAATTATCAATCTTATATCATTCAAATCAGAATCTCTTTTTAGGGGTAATATTTTGTACTGCCACTCTGAAAAGCTACTTGGCAGTATACCAAAGGTGTCTTGCCCTTCCACTCAAGCATTTCACTTCCAGGAAACTATCTGAGGGAATAATCAGAAAGCCATTCAAAGTTACAGCTGTAAAGACAGACATTGCAGCAATATTCCAAATGTGCAACAATGTCTAAATTAGTTTGTTTCCTGAAATATTCAGAAATTTCCAATGGTGTTTTTAGAAGATATTTAATTACATGAGGGAAATGTATATAGTGTATCATTAATGATTGTTGTTATAATATCAACTTTTTGAAAAGATATAAAACCATATTTTCAGTTCCATACCAATATTATAAAAATATGTATTACAGAAAACAGACCAAGGGAAGTTTATTAAATATTAAGTATGATGATATCTGTATGGGGATTAAAATGAATAATGCTTTTTATTTTATCTCCTTTTGGGAGTTCTATAACGATTATTAAATTTTTTAAGATTCTCTAAAATCTATTAGATTTTGAATTTGTGGATATAAACATGTTAATTAAAGAAGAGAGAAAGAGAAGCAAACTTATTAACTGAACATGATAATGGCTTCAGATTTTAATAAGGAATATTCCAGCTGATGATAGAAAACTATAATCAATGAATCCAAAAGAAGCTAACCCAATCTCATAAAAGGAATAAACGTCGTAGAGTTCTGTTCACAGAGCAAAAGAAAGACAAAAACACACTGACAAATAAAATATTACAAAATTTAAAAATAAGCTCCAAAACTTTATAGTTTGATATAATAACCTGTTAGATCAAAAATAAACTACAGTATTTGAAAAGTTTAAGTTTTATTGTCATTGGATCATTATTAAAAGTACTAAATTAATACCTTTAAATATAATTTTTACTCCAATTTCAGCAGTTTATCAGCAATTCATTTTCAACCTTTTATTTACAAAGGTTTTATTTGTTCCATATGTAGAAATATTTCTTCTAAAATTAATATAAGGACTAGATTTCAACAGGTACCTACACAAAATCCCCTGTAAATTGATTTTCTGAGGCATAAATAAATGTTGTTAACTCCCATAGGTCGAAAGAGGGAGCTATTGACTAAGAATGGCTGGGTTATATCAAATTGAATAAAGATATTTCTCAATTCACAAAGGAACTCTTGTACATGTTGCTAACTGAATTTGATACTATTGATACTTGATTGAAAAAAAGTAAATCACTTTATGAATCAACTTGAGCACTATGAACGTGAAAAACTGTTTTTCCATTGATACCATTTTTCTTGATTCAACCGGCTCATCCCTACAGTACTATCCCCTACTTCACTACAAACTGGTACAAAAAACCACCCACTTTTGATAAATATTGTGCTTTTATGGGTTCTGTGATAAAGTTTCATGAATTTGCAGTATCTCCATTGTGTATCTTCATAATGTTCATAATTGATTTTGTTGTCAATATACTGAAGCTTGAAGGGACGCCTGGGTGGCTCAGTCAGTTAAGAGTCTGCCTTCAGCTCATGTCATCATCCCAGATTCCTGAGATAGAGCCCCATGGTGGGCTCTCTGCTCAGCAGAGCAGTCTGCATCTCCCTCTCTGTCACAGGAATAAATAAAATCTTTAAAAAAAATAAAGTGGAGCCACAAGTGTGCTTTTGAGGAGTCACAATTTTTATAAAAAAGTAAATTTCATTCCTTTGAGTTGCAATGGATTACAACACACTAATGAAAAAGTGGTACTAAAAAATACATGGGATAATAATTTCTGAAACATCAGTTATCCACAGAATATGTACATATCTCTTGAAATAAAGATGGCCTACTGTAGGTACTGCTTATTCCAACCTGCTGATTTATAAGATTCAGTAACATCTCTGACATACTCTCATTATGGAATATAATGAAGACAATTTCTGCCACATACATTCCTGAATGCTAAACAGCATCTGGAGAGCAATGTCAAGCACAAACAATTTCTATTTTCAAAACTCTGTTCAAATACTCTCAATAAATTTGCAGGTGATGCTCTACTGAAGGAACTCCTTCATGAGTTGACTAGCATCTTCTTTTCAGAAACAAAACTAAGTAATTTGAGGGGTCTTCCTAGGTAAAATGTTAATAATTTTTTGATGAAGACATTTTCATAAAATGACTATGACTGACATGTGATATGGACTACATTTATGTTTCCCTCCTCTATTCTTTGAGAGACCCATGGGATATGGCTTATGGAAACTGACAAGAGTTCCACCAAAACACTGTTTCTTTCAAGTTTGATTTTGATAACCCCTTAAAATCCTTGAAGGGACTCTGCTAGGATTGCAAGTTGCTACCATACAATTACACAAATATTACTTGAGAATAGTTAGTGAAAATATAATAAAAGTATAATGATAATTAAACTTGAGCAAGTAAGCAAACACCCAAATGATAAAGAATTATTTGCATTGTTAAAAAGACAGATAAGTTAAACACATACCTAAATATAAAAAATAACAAGTAAATAGATTCCAAGTTAAATTTAGATATAGATTTTAAATTTTATATATTCGAAAGAAAAAATAACTGAAAACATATTTTTATAATGGGTAACAGATGATCTTTAACTTTGATGTTCTCACTGTAGGGAATACCGCTTATCTGAACAATTAATAAGAATTTTTTAGAAAAATCATTTTTTAATTGAATAGAGAATAAATATGACAATTATTCTTTTATTTATATTGAGTTATAGATCGTTAGCTCAAAGTCATTTGGCTATCAGGAAAGAAAGATGAAGATTAATTGTCCTATATTTGAGATCAAATTTGCTGAGGGGATAGATTCCCAAGCTTTAGTAGCACACGTATAGATTGACTTCTCACTGATAGATATATTCAATATGAAAGACTGCATTAACTTTATTTTAGAACATAGACCATCTGTGATTTAGAATTTGTAATCACTTAAACTATATATAATACTTTAAAAACATCTACCAAATACAAAAGGAATATTTTTCTGACCCAAAACTAAAGTTGTATGCTTCATTATCTTTTTGTAACTTATGATTGTGAATTTGCATTAAGTCAGTTAAGCTACTTAACTTAATCATCCCTCTGAATAGCAGCCTGGGTCTTTGAGTTAGTGGTTTAGGATTTAAATTACAAACTAGTCAAGAGATTTTTCTCCATGTGATGTCAACTGGCCCCATGAGAATTATTTTATGGCCTTCACCTCCATGCTTTCTGTGACCAAACTAACAGGTCTAGAAATTTTCTACAAATAATTTATGGAACAATATGGATTTTTTTCCTTTAAACTTGATTATTAGCATCCTTTAAAAATACCTTTTCAAGACGTTTATATGCATTACCAATTGACACAATTAATATGGCAAATTTTATGATCTGGATTTAATAACATTTCAAAGCAAAATATAAATGGGAAACTCATTAGATTACCATAGACAACATAAAAGAAGATAAAAGACAAAATACTACTTAAAAATATTAAAAATTTAACTGAAATTTTGAGTTTCCCAACGTAATATTAGCTTTTTCACTACAACCACTGGCAATAGAGGTTAAAAAATAACATCACAATAGGTCAAATTCATCAAACCTCATGGTTTGAAAGTTTATTCATAATATTGATTGATACTAACATATTGCAATTGTCTCCTTTAATACAAAGATGATAACCACATAAGAAATCAATGTGAGCAATGTCTCATTTTTAGAATCGCCAATTTGATTCCAAATCACTGATTAGTTCTGCTGGGAGGGCAGGATCATTATGAACTATTAGAGAGCTCAGTTATTTGTAACAGATATTTTCAGGGTCAGAGTTAGTGAGAAAGAGCAATATTCTTGTGCTATATAAAACAGCTGTTGCAGCTTGGAAGTCTATAGGGAAATTAAAATCTATAGAGGTACCTTTTGCACTTATATTTCATTTGGAGAGCAGTCATCTCATTTTTTAAAAAAGGTAATGCTTTATTCAGATTATTAATTTATTCCACAAACATTTATTGAGTGTCCAGCACTAAACTGAGGGCTCAAAAAGGAGTAAACCTTGTCTCCTAACAAGGTGTGAAACCAATTTTCTTCATCCATTCCTCATTTTGATAAAGTGGGATTTCTAGGACATCATTTAAAATTATTTGAAATTCTAAAACAAATGCAAACAATGTGACTAAAAACAAAAATATTACATGTGAATTACCCACATGCTTCTCAACCAACAGAAAATTCCAACAATCACTAGAAGCTCCCTTCTCTACTTCATCCCATTACAAACTCTCATAATAAACATTTCTTAATATGCACCTGGAAGACTGTATTTTTCAGATGTTACAAAACACAAAGATCCAGAGCCTCTACTAAAGTAAAATAATAACTTTTTAGGAAAAGGAAACATAAATAAGAAGGACTGTTTTCATTTCAGTCTTTACTACCAAAGATACTTTTAAAAAGTTATATAAATTAGGAAGGCGGCAGGGAAGATAGCAGACTAGGAGGACCCTAAGCTCACCTCACCCCATGGATACAGCTAGATAGAAGTTCACATCAGTGCAAACAGCTCAGAAAACAAGTTGAAGACTGGCAGAAAAAACTCCACAACTAAATGTAGAGAAGATATGATTTGGGAGCAAAATGGACAGTGGGCACCTGGGAGTTGGGAGAGAGCCATGGTGCAGAGAAGGTCAAGAAAGAGCCTATCACTGTAGGGAGCCCTCATGGGGAAGATGAATCCCCACAATATGTGGCAATGAACATGAGAGGGGATGAATTTTGTGAGTTCTTATGATCAGTAGAACTTAAAGCCTGGAATTTTAAAGATCAACAGGCTGGATTTGGAGAGAGCCCTGAGAGCATTTGGAAGCTGAGTCCCTACCCTGAAAGAGATGGTAAGACAAACAGCCAATGGAGATACAGCATAAAATAGCAGTTTGAAAAAGTCTGGGGCAAGTGGGAGGGAGACTTATTTACTCATTTCAGAGCATGGTCTGGAGAGGCAGGAAGACCTCTCCAGAAATAAAGGAGCTGGCAGGTGCCATTTTCTCCCCCCATTGCCAGCATAAGTTCACGTCCACTTGCAGGAACCAGAGCATGCCTAACTTATGACTAACTTGCTTGCACCAAGCCCTGCACTCCAAGCTTCAAGGGACCTGCCCTTCCCAGTCACACTTGCCTGTCTTGGCACTGCAGGTCTCCCTCCCCAGAAGACCAGTGTGAACCCCACCAACACGACGTCTCTGACCCGTATTTTGCAGGGCCTTGATTCAGGTGACAATGGGTCTCATTTTGCAAGTAGAGCAATGTGACCTTGTTAAAGTGACTCTGACCCTGGTCAGTTCCAAACACTGCCCACAACAAAGAAAGCCTTTGCAGACAACTGGAGTAAAGGGAAAAAATGGATGGGAAATAGTGTGGCAGAGGCAACACACATAGGAGACACTTCCTAAAGCACAAGGTCCTGGGGAACAGGGGACACTACACTGCAGGGCATTAAAGGACCTCTTCTTCACATAGCCAATACGTTCAAGAGGAGACATACCTGACTTTCCTAACACAGAGAAAGTTAAACAAAATAAGGAAACAGAGGAATATGTCCCAAATGAAAGAACAGAGTAAAACCACAGCAAGATACCTAAGTGAAAAGAATATAAGTAATATGCCTCCTAGATAAGTAAAAAAATATATATTCATGACACACGCACACACACACACACACACACACACACACACACACACACTACAGAGAGATGAAGCACACACAGGGGGGAGGGGGAGGAGGGAGAGAGAGAATCTCAAGCAGACTCCCTGATCTCACAATTGTTGAGATCATGACCTGAGCCAAAATCAAGAGCTAGACACTTAATTGACTCAGCTACCCGCTGCCCCACCTGAGAGAGAATTTAAAGTAATGCTCATACAGAAACTTACTAGACTTGAGAAAAGAGTGGAGGACATCAGTGAGACATCAAAGAGATAAACAGGAACCAATCAGAGAAGAAGAAATAATAAATGAAATTAAAAATACACCTGATGGGTTAAATAGCAGGCTAGGGAAGCAGAGGAATGAATTAATGAACTGGAAGACAGTAATGGAAACCAATCAAACTGAGCAAGTGAGGGGAAAAAAAAAAAGTTACCTAAATTGAGAAGAGACTTAGGGAACTCAGTGACTCCATTAAGCCTAAAACATTAAAAACATAGGTATCCCAGAAGAAGAGAGAGAAAAGGGGGCAGAAAATATATTTGAAGAAAGAATAGCTGAGAATGAACTGGACATCCAGATGCAGGAGGCACAGAGGATCAAAATCAACCCAAAGAGGTCCATACCAAGACACAGTAATTAAAACGGCAAAAAGTGGGGATAAAAAATTTAAAGCAGCAAGAGAAAAGAAGGCAGTTACTTTAAGGGAAACCCCCAGGCTATCAGCCGATTTTTCAGCAGAAATTTTGCAAGCCAGAAGGGAGCAGCATGATATATTCCACATGAAGTGCTGCTGTATTTCAGCACAGAGTGCTAAAAGGGAAAATATGCAACCAAGAATATTCTATCCAACAAAGCTATCATTCAGAATAGAAGAGAAAAGAGTTTCTCAGAAAAACAAAAACTAAAGAAATTCATGACCATTAAAACCACCCCTATAAGAAATATTAAAAGGCACTCTTTGGATGTAAAAGAAAGATCTCTCTTTTTTTTTTTTTTTTTAAAGATTTTATTTATTTATTTGACAGAAAGATAGTGAATACAAGTAGGCAGAGCAGCAGGCAGAGGGAGAGGGAGAAGCAGACTCCCTGCTGAGCAGGGAGTCTGATGCAGAGCTCGATCCCAGGACCCTGGGATCATGACCTGAGCTGAAGGCAGCCGCTTGATGGACTGAGCCACCCAGGCGCCCCTAAAGGAAAGATCTTAAGTGAGAGTATGAGAAGTAGGAATCACAAAAGCAGGAAAAATAAATATATCTCTAAAAATCAGTCAGGGAATTCACAAAAGAAATGTAAAATATGACACCATGGGCAAGGGAGAGGAGTACAGACTGGCTTCAAACTTAAGTGACCATCAACTTCATATAGACTGCTATATACAGAACATGTTATATAGAAACCTAATGTTAGGGACGCCTGGATGTCTCAGTCATTAAGTGTCTACTTTCAGCTCAGATCATGATCCCAGGATCCGGGGATCGAGCCCCACATCAGGCTTTCTGCTCAGTGGGAAGCTTGCTTCTCCTTCTCCCACTTCCTCTGCTTGTATTCCATCTCTCGTTGTCTCTCTCTGTCAAATAAATAAATAAAATCTTAAAAAAAAGAAAAAGAAACCTAATGTTAACCACAAATCAAAAACCAGTAATAGATATGCAAAGAATAAAAAGAAAAGAAAAGAAGCATATCACCAAGGAAAGCTAGCAAATCATGAAAGTGTACAAGAGAGGAAAGAATCGGACAAAAACTACAAAAATAACCACAAAACAAATAACAAAATGGTAACACATACATATGTATCAATAATTACTTTGAATATAAATGGATTAAGTGTTTCAATTAAAAGACACAGGGTGACAGTGGCTTTAAAAAACAAGAACCATCTATAAGCTGCCTATAGAGATTCATTTCAGACTAAAGAAGACACCTTCAGACTGAAAGTGAGGGGATGAAGAAACACTTATCGTGCAAATAGATGTCAAAAGAAAGCTAGGGTAGCAGTACTTACATTGAACAAAAGAGAGTTTAAAACAAAGACTGTAACAAGAGACAAAGAAAGACACATATAATGGTAAGGAGGACAATCCAACAAGGAGATGTAACAATTATAAATTTTTGCATCTAACATGGGAGCATCCAAATACATAAAACAGCTAGTGACAAATATGAAGAGACTAATCGATAGTAATACAGTAATAGTAGGCAACTTTGACACTCCACTTCCATCAATGGACAGATCATCCAAATGGAAAATCAACAAGGAAACAATGGCTTTGAATGACACAGTGGACCAGATGGATTTAACAGATACACTCACAACATTCCATCATAAAGCAGGAGAATATACATTCTTTTCAAGGGCACATGCAACATTCTACAGAATGATCACATATTAGGCGACAAAACAAGTCTCAACAAATGCTGAAAGATGAGAGTCAGACCATGGATCTCTTCTGACCATAATGCTATGAAACTAGAAATCAATTACACAAAAAAGTCTGGAAAGACCACAAATACACAGAGATTAAATAACATGCTACCAAACAATGAATATGTCAAACAATGAATATATCAAACAAGAAATCAAAAAGAAATAAAAATTACATTCAAACAAATGAAAATAAAAACACAATGGTACAAAATCTATGGTATGCAGCAAAAGCGGTTTTAAGAGAAAAGGTTGTAGCAATACAGGCCTACCTCAAGAGACAAGAAAAGTCTCAAATAACCTAACCTTATACCTAATGGAGCTACAAAAATAAGAATAAAAAAAAAATACAAAACCAGCAGAAGGAAGGAAATAATCAAGATTAGAGCAGATATTTTTTTTAAGATTTTTATTTATTCATTTGACAAACAGATATCACAAGAAGGCAGAGGCAGGCAGAGAGAGAGGAGGAAGCAGGCTCCCCACTGAGCAGAGAGTCCAATGCTGGGCTCGATCCCAGGACTCCGGGATCATGACCTGAGCCGAAAGCAGAGAAGCAGAGGCTTTAACACACAGAACCACCCAGGTGCCCCTAGAGCAGAAAAAAAAAAAAAAAAAAAAGATCAATGAAACCAGGAGCTGGTTCTTTGAAAAAAAAAACAAAAAAGATAAATATATAAGCCAGACACATTAAAAAGAGAGAGAGAGAGAGAGAGAGAGAGAAAGGACTGAAATAAAGGAAATCACAAATGAAAGTGGAGAAATGACAACCAACATCACAGAAATAAAAACAACTTTAAGTGAATGTTATGAAAAACTACATGCCAACAAATTAAAAAACCTAGATGAAGTGGATAAATTCCTAGAAACATAACTACTAAAACTGAAACAGGAAGAAACAGAAAATTTGAATAGGCTGATTGTAGCAAGGAGATTGAATCAATAACCAAGAAAGTCTCAACAAAGCAAAGTCCAGGACAAGACAGTGTCATAGGAAAATTCTACCAAATATTTAAAGAAGAGTTAATATCTATTATTCTCAAACTATTCCAAGAAATAGAATGAGAAGGAATACTTCCAGATTCATTCTATGAGGCTACTTTACCCTGATACCAAAACCAGATAAAGATACCACCAGAAAAGAGAACTACAGACCAACATCTCTGATGAACACAGATGCAAAGATCCTCAATAAAGTACTAGGAAACTGAATCCAACAATACATTTAAAAAAATCATTTACCATGATTAAGTGGAATTTATTCCTGGGATTCAAGTGTTGTTTGATATTCACAAATCAATGTGATACATTACATCAATTAGAGAAAGGATAAAACCATATGATCATTTTAATAGATGCAGAAAAAACATCTGACAAAGCAAAACATCCACTCATTTTTTTTAAATGGAAATAACTATTCTTTATTTTTCCTCTACTACCCCAGTGAATTATTTTTTTAAAATTTTTATTATGTTATGCTATTCACCATACAGTACATCATTAGTTTTTGATGCAATGTTTCATGATTCATTGTTTGGGTATAATACCCAGTGCTCCATGCAACAGATGCCCTCCTTAATAACCATCACCAAGCCAACCCATCCCCCCACCCTTTTCCCCTCTAAAACCCTCAGTTTCTGTTTCTCAGAATCCATAGTCCCTCATGGTTCATCTCCACTCCAATTTCCCCCCTTTCATTTTTCCCTTCCTTCTCCTAAATGTCCTCCATTTATTTATTCCATTTATTATATAAATAAGTGAAACCATATGATAACTGACTTTAATAATAATATATTTAATAATATAATAATTGATAACTCAAATATAATAATTGTCTTTCTCTGCTTTCAGCATAATCTCCTCTAGTCCCCCCCCCCCATATTGATGCAAAAGCTGGGTATTAATCCTTTCTGGTGGCTGAGTAATATTCCATTGTGTACATGGACCACATCTTTGTCCATTTATCTGTTGAGGGGCATCTCTTCTCTTTGCACAGTGGCGACTGTGGCCATTGCTGCTATGAACATTGGGGTGCATATGGCACTTCTTTTCATTACATCTGTATCTTTTGGGTAAATATTCAGTAGTACAATTACAACATCCACTCATAATAAACACTGTAAACAAAGTAGGTTTAGAGGGAACATACCTCAACATAATAAAGGCCATATATGAAAAAATTGTTCCCCATAGGGAACACAATAGAGAAAAACTGAAAGTTTTTCTCCTGTCAGGAATGAGACAAGGATGTTCATTCTCACCACTTTTATTCAACATAGCACTGAAAGCTCTAGCTACAGCAATCAGACAACTAAAAGAAATAAAAGGTATCCAAATGGATAAGTAAGGAGTAAAACTTTCACTATTTGCATATGACAGTATACTATATATAAAAATCCCAAGGACTGTACCAAAAAACTACTGAAACTGATACATAAATTCATTAAGGTAGCAGGATACAAAATCAATGTGCAAAAGTCTGTTACATTTCTATACACTAATAATGAAGGAGCAGAAAGAGAAATTAAATAAATAATATAAATTATATTATAAATATAAATAAATATAAATCCCATTTATAATTGCACCAAAAATAATCAAATACCTAGAAATAAACTTAACCAAAGAGGTGAAATAGCTATACTCTGAAAACTGTAAAACACTGATGAAAGAAACTGAAGATAATACAAAGAAATAGAAAGACATTCCTTGTTTATGGATTGGAAAAACAAATATTGTTAAAATGTTTATACTACCCAAAACAATCTATACATATAAGCAATCCCTACCAAAATAATAGCGACATTTTTCACAGAACTACAGGAAACAATCCTAATATTTGTATGGAACCACAAAAGATCCCATTTGCCCCAAGCAATCTTATAGAAGAAAAAAAAAAAAGAAACTGGAGGTATCACAATTCCAGATTTCAAGTTATATTACAAAGTTGTAGTAATCAAAATGGTATAGTACTGGTGGTATGATACAATAAAAGACACACAGTATGCTATGGTATGGTACAATACCGAATAGTACAATAATAGACATGCAGATCAATAAGGCAGAACAGAAAATGCAGAAATAAACACACATTTATATGGTCAGTCAGTCTTTGACAAAGGAGGTAAACATATGCAATGAGAAAAAGACAGTTTCTTCAACAAAGGTTTTGGTAAAACTGGAGAGGTACATGCAAAAGAATGAAACTGGACCACTTCCTTACACTAAAATAAACTCAAAATAGATGAAGGACCTAAATGTGAGGTGTGAAACCATAAAAATCCTAGAAGAGAACACAGGCAGAAATTTCTCCAACATCATGTGTAGCAATATTTTTTAGATAGGTCTCCTGAGGCAAGAGAAACAAAAGCAAATATGAACTACTGGAACTAAATAAAAATAAAAAGCTTCTGTGAAGTGAGGGGAACAATCAATAAAGCTAATAGGCAGCCTATGAAAAGGGAAAAGATATTTGCAAATGACATATCTGATAAAAAGATCAATATCCCAAATGCATAAAGAACTCACACAACTTGACACCCAAAAAACAAATAATCTAATTAAAAACAGCAGAAGACATGAACAGATCTCTCTCCTAAGAAGACCTACAGAAGGCCAATAGACAAAAGAAAAGATGCTCAACATTACCTATCATCAAGGAAATGCAAATCAAAACCACAATGAGATACTTTTCACCTGCCAGAATGGTAAAATTAAAAACACAAGTAACAACATGTGTTGGTGAGGATGTGCAGAAAAAGGAACTCTCTTACACTTTCAGTGGGAATGCAAACTGGTGCAAACCACTGTGAAAACAGTGTGGAGGTTCCTAAAAAAGTTAGAAATATAACTACTCTATGGATCCAGTAATTGCACCACTAAGTATTTACCCCCAAAATACAAAAACATTAATTCAAAGGGACACCTGCACCACTATGTTTACAGCAATATTAATTACACCAAACAAATTATGCAAGCAGCCCAAATGTCCAGCAATAGACAAAGGATAAAAAAGAAGTGGCGTACACACAGACACACACACAGACACACACAGGGATTTTACTCATCCATAAAAAGAATGAAATCTTAAACAAATTCCATGACATGGATGGAACTAGAGGGTATAATGCTAAGTGAAATAAGTCAGTCAGAGAAAGACAAATACCATGTGATTTCAGCCATATATGAAATTTTAAGAAATAAAACAAATGACCAAAGGAAAAAAAAAAGAGAGAGAGAGAATGAGAAAGACAGACCAAGAAACCAACTCATGACTGTAGAGAACAAACTGATGGTTACCAGACAGGAAGTGGAGGAGTGGCTGTGAAATAGATGATGGGGATTAAAAGCACATGTGTCGTGATGAGCACTGAGCAATGTATAGAATTGTTGAATCACTGTATTACATTCTTAAAATTAATATAACATTGTAATGTTAACTACACAGAATTAAATTAAAAACTTTGTAATAAAAAGTAGATTTCCATAGGTTACAGAAGTTGTGTGATGGATACCAGGGGGTTTGTTATGTTGTTTAGTTTTGTATGTGTTTGAACTTCCCCCCCAAAAGATTTTTTATGTCATAAAAAAGTTATACAAATTAAAGAAGAATATATCTCAATAGAAAAAAAGCATTTTAAATATGAAATTATCATGGGTACTCAACCCAGTTTTTAAGAAAATTTTATTTATTCATTTGAGAGAGACAGAGACAGAGACAGAGACAGTGCACACAAGCAGTGGGAGAGGGAGAAGGAGAAGCAGAATCTCCGCTGAGCCAGTCGGGATCCCGATAGGGGCTCCATCCCAGCATCATTACCTGAGCTGAAGGCTGAAGCTTAACCATCTGAGACACCTAGGTGCCCCACTTCCCCAATTTTTTATTTCTCTTTAAGAGAAACCATACAAGGGGTAGATGACATTTTATGCCCAATGATTTATGTTAGAATTTTATTTTTAATGTATTGTAAAAAATAAATCTTTAATATTTTGTATAAATATTACATATTTAAAATCTTACAGTTTTTTTTTTTATTCTTCAACTAAATCAATGGCCTTTTTCTCACTTCCTCCTTCTCTTCTTGTTAGAACTTATTATAAAGATCACAGCGTTCTTAGTATTTCTAAGTCTTATAAAGGTATTTGGACAAAAGCAATAAAGTTCTGACTTAAAATCATAACAAATAAGTTCGAGGAAAGTGTTATAGGTGTTTATAGGTATTTCTATTTGTATGTTCCCTTAAAATAGGAGCCCAGACACTACTGCTAACCAGAGTGGAAAGGCTCCCATTTGGGAGTAAAACCTTTTTTGCCCTTTGAGAGTATCATTTACCTTTCAAGGAAAAATATGGAATCTAATAATTTACACCATATGTGAGAAAACCTCACATATGTCAAGCATTTCATTTACCTTTACCTAAGTCCCTTGGGTCCATTTTTAAAAAAATTACCCTCTATTTTGAAAGATGAGTAGAGAATTCTCACTCTTAGAAAAGATGCATATCTTCTTTATTCCTTGTTGGTTTGAGGCAACTGATGGGCTAGTTTCTCTTGACAACTCAATGGTAAGTAGCAGCTGCCTACGACATAATGATGAAAATGATTCTGAGGTGGAGGCAGGGGTCTGTGTACAGGAGGCAGCTGATTGCTGATGTCTCTGCTCCTTATAGAAGCAGACCTCATGAGTGTGTATTTATTGTTTCTGACTGAGATCCTGCAAATAAAACAGAATATCTGTTTCTTATGCTTCTTAATTTCATATTGTAAGTCCAATGAGCAGACTATAGATACTTTGCAAACAATATAAAAAGGTTTTCACAAACATACAATTAGTGTTACTGTTTCTCCACATGCCCACTCTTATCTATGTATTTAGAAGTTTACTATGGCTTTTCAAAGATATGTTTTAAGAAACAGATATACAGAGTAATAAATAGGAAAAAACAAATCTGAAAATTATTAAATAAGGAATGACAAATCTAGAATTAAAAATAAACATTTAATCAACTTAATATACTATTGAAAGATAAGGCTGAGTTTACTATTTCTGTATGCTTTCATTAGGACAAAAGGAGGCTCATCACAGAGTCGAATTCATGATTTATCATAGATCACAAGAACCCTTAACTTCTTTCAGTCTCCATATTCCTATTAACATGAGCATTTGTAAAATATCAGACAGCTTCTGATAATGATGGTCACTTAAATTATATAGATATGAGAACTCAGGGAGTTCACATCCTAAAACTCTGAGTTTTAGTTGGACATGATACACAAGCAAAGAAAAATAGGTCTCTAACATCACATTGTTACTTGCACTGCCTCTCCTGAAAGAACTGAGAATAGAATACAAACACCTGACCATGGCCTTCAAGGTCTTATATGATCTAGTCTTGCCCACTGCCCCGATGGCAGCACCTGCCATTCTGCCCTTTTCCTCTATGCTCCACAAGCTTTGAAGTTATCTCCTGTGTCTTAACACGTGCAGCCTGTTCCAGCTTCAAAGCTTGTGCATGTCCTCCTTCAGCTGCCTGGGACATCTCTTCACCCAAATTCCCAGGAGACTAGCATATCTTATCATCTACGTCTTAACTCAATTCAAACATCCTCTGAGATCTGACTTGACCTTCCTTTGTCTGCAATAACTTTCAATCTCATTATCTTGTTAACTTTAACCAGCGTCTAAACATCTTAGTTTTTCAGCTGCTTTTCCTTCCTGTCCAACTTCCTCCCTAATAGAGTAAGTTCCAGATAGGCACGACTTTTGTCAATGTTGTTTATTCCTGTATCAGCAGAGGTGACACTAGTGCCTAGCCCAGGGGTTTGGAAAATCCTTATTAAAGGATGGATTAGTAAATAAAAGAAAGAACAACCAAACAGGAATACTTTCCCCACCTTATTTTACAAGATTCTCATCTATTCTGAAAAAGTAATGCATCAGACAACACTTCCAAGACAAAAGGAACACAGCTGCACAGGTTTGGTTCTTTAATAACTCGATAGTGCATTTTCTTTTCTTCTTTGGCATTTCAGCTCTGTATCATTGATAGCTTTTGTTGGGAGGCAATTGTTAGACAGACTTCCCTCTTGAGTTGGTTTGTACTAACTTTTGGAAGATTCCTTTTGTAATGCTGTATCACAATAACCTCAATTAAGTGAACAAGAATATGCATGACGATTAGAATCTGGATTTGTATAGTAATTGCTGACACGTTCTTTTACTATAATAATACCAGTTAAGATTTCTATAATAAGAGACGACATAAATTCAGAAAGGGGACCTTTCTTTAATGGTAGCTTTTCCTTTTTCTGTCAGCACTGGGAGTGTGCCCAGCAACGTATGTATAATAGGATTTTAGATCAACTCTAATATGTGTTAACTTGAAAGAAGTGGCTAAAGTGACTGCAAAATAAACCCTGGCTGAATAAACTATCTAGCTGAGGGTTTCAAGAACACTACAATTTTGGATTTATGTATCATAGACTAAGTGTGATTTTCATGATTTTAGGCCTTAGACATATTTGGGAATCCATAATCACCAAGAAGCAATTTGATGTCTATTAAGTAATTTTTAAATGTTAGGAGTATTCATATTTTCAGAAAGATTCTCTGCCCTCCAAAAGTATATTAGATAGGATTAGGTTGGATTTAAGAGAACAAAATCCCAAAAAAACAAAGATATGAGTACAATAGAAATTTATTTCTCTGAAGTATAATAAGCCTAGAAAGAGCTGGTTTAGGGCTATCGAGTGAGACACAGTGTCAAGGATCCAGGGTCCTGTCCACTGCTTTTCTATTATCCTTTACGTGTGGATTCTGTATAAAATTCTGAGATGACTGGTCCAGTGCCAGCCCAAGGACTTCACACTATCTGGGAGAGTAAAGAAAGGATCAGTGGATGACATAACCTTCTCCTTCTTTTTTTTTTTTTTTATTTTATTTTTTATAAACATATATTTTTATCCCCAGGGGTACAGGTCTGTGAATCGCCAGGTTTACACACTTCACAGCACTCACCATAGCACATACCCTCCCCAATGTCCATAATCCCACCCCCCCCAAACCCCCTCCCACCATTAACCCTCAGTTTGTTTTGTGAGATTAAGAG
>NW_019154094.1:31150886-31174145 GCF_002288905.1 Enhydra lutris kenyoni | reverse complement strand
CCGGGAGCCGGCCCCTCCCCCCGCGGTCTATCTTCCTGTCGCTTTGGATTCACTTCTCCGCCAGTCCTACCTTTCAGAAAGTAGTTGATTTTCTGTTTCTAGAGTTGCTCTTCTTCTTCTCTTCGATCTCCCGTTGGATTTGTAGGTGTTTGCAATCTTTAGATAAGCTATCTAGCTGATCTCCCGCTACCTGAAGTAGTCTCAGCCTGCTACTTCTCCGCCATCTTGACTCCTCCCTCACCCTTCTCCTTCTTAAGGAGAATTTTCATCAGCATCTCATTAGACATGATCACACGGATGCACGGGAAATTTAGGATACAGGATTCTTAGCCTAGCTATCCCTAGTTAACATTTACAGATCCTAATTTTAAGGATGAAAGAAAGAAAAATATATTTGGGGAAAAGAATTCCTGGCTACAAAGATAAAACACAAAAATTTCAAAGTTAAAAATCTAACTTTAGTGATAACATTGGGTAGTAAAGCACAGTGATTAAGTAATTACAGTGCTGGAGTTAGGTTGCATAAATTTAAAGTCTGGGTCCATCTTTTACTTGCAGTATGAACTTGGGTAAGTATTTAATCCTTCCAAACCTCAGTTTCTCATCCATAAATAGAGAACGATAATAGTATGTAACTCATAGATGGCTACTGAGGTGATCAAATAAAATGATGGGCATAGAGTTTCCTCACTTTTAGCAGTCAATAAATATTGATGATTAAGATTGTGATGATAGTGATGTTAGTGGGTAATAGTAGAAATAATGGATTACTAGTAATATAAGAACTGCCAAAACATTATGATTACTATGATTAGTATCAGAGAATGCTTGGAAGGTCCATAGAGCAGGGAGTTCTAGAGACAGACTAGGGTGGATAGGTTAGATTTACAGAGCCAGAAAGAAAAAATACTTGCCAGCTGAGCCAATTATTAGTACATCATGACCAAGTACAACACCAACCTCTCTGCTATTCAAACCCTCTGTAATTCACTACAAATGGATTTAAGGCAGTCAAGAATTGGAAGTTTACTAAGCTTAGATATAACCAATGTATAATGATTAAGTTATTAATACACACAATATTCTATTATAGGCCATTATCTGAATTGCTTCTTAGGAAAATACAAATTATTAAGTGTATTTGCTAGAATCCAGTTAAGTGAAATCCTTAGCACTTCTGTATGAAAAAATTATTACCCCAATAATAGTCATTTCAACGTCACAAAAAAAGAAAAAATACCAGAGAAATCTTAAATATCCTATGGATGGTATACCACTGAGCAAAAGTAAACTTGTCATATCTATTTTCTACCCAGTATTTGTGAATACATCCACCCACCCACCCACCCCCCACACATATATTTTTCCACAATGTGAGGAGATTTGAGTATACCTTCAATTGCCATAATTGATTTATTCTCACCTAAAACACTAAAATATTCACCTGAGCATGAATGCTTCATTTTCTACCATTGGAAATCACATGAAATGTTCTACCCCCATCAGAAAGCCTAATTTAAAATTAATATGTATGCATTTTCTTTCATCTTTTAAATATGCAAAAATAAGCTGTTTCTCAGTGATGAAGAACTAAACAGTGGTTTGAAAATGACACTTACTTGAATTTCATAAGTCAATCTTTCCCTATATCTTTTTTTCTTCCTTTAGCTGTCACTCAGAGAATTGCAGGCAAATAGTTGAAAACTCAGCAGTATTCTCTACAAGGTGTGAATCTCAGAAAGCTAATTCTTTCACCACTTTTAATCATACAGTTTACTCAACTTATGTAATTTAACTATTATCAGTTATTTTTTAATCCCTTACTATGTGCCAGGTACTCTTCTAAGAGCTTTACAGTCTCTCTACATAGCAACACTTACTTCCCTACATTATTTTGCCTCTTATATACATATGTCCCCTTTCAAGATACTGGGTAAAGAGAAATATTTCCATCTTTAGTTGGAAATGATAATACTTTATTTCCACAAAGATGATTGTTTTGTATATCATCCGTGGCTTTACTTCTTAGCTCTACAAATGACTGAAAGCATCATATATATGGAACATTTACAAATGGTTGAAAACATCATATATATATATATATATACATGTGTGTAAACAACACACACACACACACACATATTTATTCTTGCTATAGAAAACATGATGGTGAACCCACATTCATACTACAGAATTCAGTTATATTCAGAGAAATTACACAGTAACATGTTTGATTCTCCCACAAAAGAATCTACCTCAATGTCTACACATCTGTCTGAGACACAGTGAACTCTTTTAAAAGCAGAAGAGGAAAAACAAAAAACCACTGTGCATGGGAAACTGGCTGCTTTATGTGGTTATAAAGCTAGCTGGATCTTTACAAGATAAATATTCCATCTGATAAAAAGCTATGAGAGGTACATAAGCACCTAGCAGAGTGCATGCATAACTTCTTAATAATTCCTTGTTGTTTTAACAAAAACACATCAACATAGCCCATTTTGACAGCCACATAATGCTACCACCAACTTGTTGTGATAAAAAATAAACCTGACTGAATGTAAATGGGGAAACCCATTTAAAATATGTTAAAGGAATAAATACATAGCAGTCTAATCAAGACAGTAAGTAGATTTTCAGTTAGCCCAAATTCTTTATGGACAGACGACATGAACATAGATTAAAGGAACAGATTTTTTTCATCATAGGAAAGAAAAGAATTACACACACACACATACACACAAGCATACTGTTTAAAGAAGACACTAACTTTATCATCCAACTCCCAATCCTAAATGCTTCTACCATTTTTTCCAGGTGAACTGCAATGAGATTTATTATAAGGGGGGGAGTGTTATGGGTAATTTCCAAAGGATGGAGTACTGGAGACTGAATAGAGTCACCTTGTATATGCTTCATTAATGTCAAACTCTTCTGATAATAAAGAGGAGGCAGGCTTCCTTAAAGGGCAATGAATCTGGAAAGGGCTGTAAAGTTTGCTTTCAGCAAGATCTCCAAATAGGCACCCAAGGTAATTTCTGAACTATCACCGGATTGTGTCGTCCCCCCTACACTCTTCCCCTGACTCTTTCAATGGCTTCACAATGCTTTTAGGATAAAAGCAATGCTTACAAGTCTCTATATACCCCTCTTCCTCCAGCCACCACGTTGCAACCCATATCTCCTACACCCCATGCTTCAAGCTCACCAATCCTTCAGTTGTTAAAAAATCCTTGTACCTTCCACTTCAGGGCCATTTTTCAAGTCTCACTGTAGCTGTTTCCTCAGGACCTAGGACAGCACCTATGATTTCATCAACACCCATACATAGTACAGAACACATCAATGACTAAATGCATGCTCCTTCCTTTTCTTGTTTGCTGTCTCCCATTCCATCCTTAACTTAGGGAAGCCTTCTCTTAGCTTGAGATCAAATGGTACCATGTCCCTCTCTTCACAGCACTGGCCAAAGTTGTAATTCTACATTTATTTCTGTGATAGTTTAATTAGAACCCATTCTTCTACTAAAATTTAACTCTGTGAAAATAGAGGCCAAGCCTTTGTGGGTTTTGCTTACTTGTTTGTTTTGTTTCAGTTTTCCTCACTATTGTTTCCCCAGTGACAGGCATAGCAGCTCACATATTTGGCAGCACACAAATGCTTTTTGCATATATGAGTGAGTGACTGAGTGAAAGATCTAGGAAGAGTAAAGTACTTCAACATTTTTATATGGTAACCGAGGTATCACATTCCCTTTGACAAATATATGAAGTAGATGGGCAGAATTCTAACCCACTGGCTAATGATAAAGAACTCTAGAAATATTGTACTTAAAATCTGAGATGAAATTTAAATATTTTTTAATGTTTCTCTACCAATAGTTTTAAGTAAAGTTTACGCTTGCCACATATTGTATTTCTGATACTTCAACTTTGGGCTAAAGAAAAAATTGCATTCATTTCCATAGGGAGCGTTATAGCCTCTGGGTCAAAAGGAATTAGTTTAAAACTTATAGGGATTCTACAAAAACACATAAAAAATTGTTCCACTTCATTTCATTCTGAAAATACATAGGTGAACCAGTGAAAAGATGACTAATTCTAACCACTGTTTTTAAAATAGGTCTTGGTGCAAACATACTGGTAATAGCTTGCAGTAATAGTAGCAAGAATAATTCCTTATAAATTAATGAAGTCAATGAATCAGAGACTTTAGAATTGTAAATGAATTTCAAAACCTCTACATGAGATAAAAACTCATATGAATTATATAAGAACATCTTTGTTTTCCTTCTTTATTTTGCACACTTCTATATTTATCTGTCTAGAAGAAATACAAATATTTGAAAAGGGCAGCCTTTATTTTATTGTCTTTTTGGCAGCCAAATCCCAGAGTTACTTATAACAACAATATAGATGTTATAAGATAAAATTTTTTTTAAAAGATCATGTTTGCCATATGTTGTCAAATGAATTCCTTTTATTTGTTTTGTAGGGTTTCTAAGACAGTTATTAATTAAAACTAGAGTGAGCTCATTATAAGGGATTATATGCCAGAGCAGTGTTTTCTTCTGAAGTGGAATCTGACCTTTACAGAGTTCTTAATGACTCAACTCAAACAAAAACATGTTGATACCTCACATTATCAAGAATGGATGTTTGCTGAAATTCTCAAATGTGTCAGTGATATCATTCACCACAAAGTAGGACATATTTCCTATGTTTAAAAGACATGAAGATTGGGGGGGTTCACAGCCACTTGGGAGAAAATAGAAAATAATTCAGGATTCTATAATTTTTAAGGAGTATCAAGGAGCATACTATCAATTCCCTCCATTTGTCATTTCTTTACTTGGCTTAAACTTTTATTCCCACCTCCTGTTTCCAATAGTCTTCTGAAAATTCAATTCATTTCAACTTCCAACTCCTAAGTTTTTTGTCAAAATTTCTATGAAAATACACAGCCTTGAGAGTTCTCCCAGAGGTAAGAGAAAGGGTTTTTAAAAGAAAAAAATTCTGAACTTAATGGCCTTTCAACTGGTGAGCTTTTATTTTTATTTACTCAATTTATTTATGTATTTATTTTTGGTAGTGCTGACATTCATTTGGCTGTTCAAAGAAAAGGAAAAATATCAGTGTATATCTAAAGAGCATCCCTTCTAATCTAATTTTTAAAATGGAAAGTAGGTCAAAGTCATCATACTGCAGCTGCCTCAAATAACTTGTACATGTAATATAGGGATGAACATTAATCTGGCATGATTTTTGCACTTGAGGGTTTAGTATTTTGTCTGGAATAAATGTTAAGCAATAAGGGCAGCGTCTGATAATCAGTAGTTTCTGTGTTGTTTTGCAGGGTCAGGAAATGGATTACCCTTGTTGTACAAGCTTTTGGTTTAATTAAGCAATCAATTATTCATTCAGTCACTATTTAGGCTCAGCACTGTGCTAGGTGCTTTGCGGAAAAAACAAGTGTAAAATAGAGCCTGTGCTTCAGTCTCAAATTTATGACCAAGGCACACATGTTAACTAAGGGGAGAAAAGCTGGGACCCAGTGCTCAAGAAAGAATGAGGACTATAGTAATTATAAAAGGCTCCAGAGGGCAGTTTGCCTATGATGTGGGTAGGTGGGAGTGAACCAGAAATAATTTTGATGGAAATGTATTTCAAGGAAGGAGAATATGAGAGTTACTATAAACCCAGGTTCTATAATCATACAATGGGAATACAATGAATTTACACTTACAGTTAAAATACAGGGAAAACATTACAACTTGTTAGATAAATCATCTACCTCTTCACATATGCAAATGAAAGTTATCAGTTTTGAAGTATTTTAAAACTCTTCAGATCTGTTAGAAGAATAATTTTCTTCTCTATAATTTTATTATCTTTTTAAAAGATTAGATACATCTAAAGCTTGTTGTTGCCAAATCTTTCAAGACGAATATATATATATATATATATATATATTTTTTTTTTTTTTTTTTTTTTTTTAAATAAAAATTGGTATTTCCTGGATGTGCTTTGTCTCTGCTCATGACTTTGTTTAAGAGAAATAAAATATTAACACTTTGGCCAAAAATAGTTACACAGAATGTTACCATTTTGGAATGGTCTTGAATTCAAGTCCAGGCCATACCTATTTGTGAAGAGCTAAAGCTCTTCTCCTTCTTAATGTTATAACCTACCCAACTTCTGCCATGTTGTAATTCATTTGTCATTATTTAAAAATAAACATTTGTTTGTAGAAGTGAACTTTTAAAACCTGTTTATTTTGAAATAGTTATACACTTACAGAAATGTTGCAGGGATAGTAAAGACAGTTCCCATGCACCTTCAGCCAGCATCTCCAACTGTTAAGATCCTATGCTATTACCATGATACAACTTACCGCAAATAAGTAACTAAGATTGGTACCATTAACTAAACTACAGACTTCACTTGAATTTCCCCAGTTTTCCTACTAATGTCTTTTTTTTTTTTTTCTCTCTTCCAGGACCCAGTCCAGGCAACCACACTGCATTTAGTCATTAGTCATATCCCCTTGGTCTCCTCTAATCTCCAAATATTCTTCAGTCTTTTCCTGTTTTTCATGAATTTGACATTTTAAAAGAATACTAGTTACATATTTTGTACTACCTCTTCACTGGGTTTATCTGACACTTTCTCATAAGTAAGCTGAAGTTATATAACTTTGGGAAGAGTACCATAATGTGTCCTTCCAATGGCATTATATCAGAGGATACATAATATCAATATACTTTATTACTGGTGATGTTAAGTTTGATCACTTGGTTCAGGTTTTTTCTGCCAGAAGTTACTATTTTCCCCATTCCATATCCACCTCTTGAGAAGAGATTTATTAAGTACAGCTAGGTAACATTTCCTGGAGGGAAGAAATTCAAAAAATCTGTGGACATTATGTCAACATTATCACAGTGATTAATTAATATTTAGTGTGATACCTTAAGACTATACACCTATCCTGATGATCCCTGAAATTTCGCCCACTAATTTTAGTATTCATCAGTGGACCTTGCTTACAAGTATTACTATTGTGGTCTAATGGTAATTTTCTACTTCCCTCATTCTGTCTATATTTACTAATTATAATTCTTCTATAAGGAAGTGTTGTCTTTTCTACTCCATTTACTTATTTGTCCAATTGCTTATTTATATCAATGTGGATTTGTAAATATTCATTTTATTCTTCAGGCTATAATCCAATACTATAATTAATTGGTTGCTCGAATTACTCCAGCCATGGTTATGGGAGAGTTTTCAAGTTGGCTGCTATGCCCATTTGACATGCTCTCATGCTCCTTCTTCTCCTCCTCCTTCTTTTTTAGCACCTCCTTTTCTGGCATCATAAGATACATCAAGCACATTTAATATTTTCCCTGCTAAGGCTGTGAAATCAACCATTTCTGCAAGGAATCCTGGTTCCTTTTATCGGAGGGTAATTTTTAGAGTCCAAGATCTGGTCCCTGGTGTGTTCATTGATACTGTAGTGTTACTGCTATGGATATCTAAGAAGCCCACCCAAGTGAGAAGAAGCAAAAGTTATTTATTTACACTTTGCTATAGAAATGGAGTCAGCCCCCTCACTTGAATCTGACACAGACTCAAAGGCAGATAGAAGAAATGGGAAGCTTTTTAGTGGAGGGAAGAGAAGGCTTCAGATATGCGCTGAGGGAAGGCTGTTGACATGGGGAAGCTGTAGGTAGGTGAGCTAAAAGCAGGGCATCCTGTGTAAACGGTTAGGGATAAATATTTATCATTCTCTGGTTGATCCAAAGTTAGAGGCATGTCCAGAAATTAGGGAATCTACCTGTTATTAATCAAGTCCTACCATTCTGAGCCAATTGTTACAAGGGTTATGGTTTTGGCTTCCTTTGCCAGTTGTTAGGGATAGCAATCTGACTTCCTACTAGTCTGATTTACAAGTACTAGGCTGGCTTCCTAGGGTGATTACTATAGATAATGGGGTGGTTTCTTGGGCTGGTTGCTGCAGATTATAAATCAGAGTTCTATTTTCATATGCATGTTCTGGCTATTGTTCATGTGCATATGCCGTCCCTCACCATTTCTGAGCTCTCTAAGGAAGTTAGAAAATGTACATACTCACCGACACAGGCACAGACACATATCTCTTTATCTATTTATCTTTCTGTAGATAAAATAAATATGACTTCACACTCAGGCCTTCAACTCTAATCCAACACCAAAGAGTTTATTCTAGCATCCTCTCCTAGCTTATTTGTAACCACTTTCTCCAACAGTGAGACACCTGGCTCTTATCTATGTTGAATTTATTTGTTTGATAGACCCCAGTATACAAGTAAAGTTTTTTTTTTAATATCCTTTCCCACAATTCCTAACCCACATCCTTGCGAGAAACAAATTTGCCACCAGAGCACATTATGTACAGTTAATTTCATTTTATATTTAGCCTTAAAGTACCTAGTTAAAACACTGCTTTGGAAAGTTAGTCATCTCCTTTCTTCTGTACGTCCGTCAGTGTAATTATGTTATAGGTTTCTAATATCATTAGATTGGTTTGACATAGTTTGCATTCCATCTGGGTTTATCAGGTATCTGGCTGATATTTTTAAGACTAGTATACAATAAAATTAACTACTTGTGATTTATGGTTCTATAGATTTGATACGACTGCATCAACTCCAAATTCTGTCATGCCATATCTCTGTAGTAAACAACTAGTTATACTTGAAGTTTAAAAAAACCTGAATCTTTTGAGGTCCCAGGACTAAGATGGTGACATAGTAGGCTCCCAAGATTATTTCCTCCTACAACTGCACAATGTACAGCTACCCATGGAGCAATTTCCTCTGAAAGAAATGCAAAAACCCCTTGAGTGACCACTACACATCAAACAAATGAGACGATATACCGAAACAGGTAGAAAAGGCTAGGACATACTCTCACCATAAACCCCACACCTGACACAGCTCCATACGATGTGGAGGACACCCCTAATTTGTAACTTCTCCCTCAGGGGTGAAGCATTTGGACCCTCCACCTTGTGCCTCAACTTTTAAAACTGTTACTGAAGGGATGGGCTCTCAAAATACGTAGCTCTGAAAGCCAACAAGGCTGTGCCTATAAGGCTCACAAGACTTCAGCAAAGTAGTGCTCAACTAGCACACAGCACTCACTCTGGCTCTCCCCTGAGCACAGAGGGAGCAGGTAAAATCCAAAATCTCCTGTCTCCCAGCTTTCCCTGAGTGAGTTTTATCTGCATAGTTTAAAAGCTGCTGCCTACTTGTTATGATGAGCACCAGGTGTTTTATGCAAGAGTTGAAACACTAAATTGTGCACCTGAAACTCATATTACACTGTATGTAAACTAACTGGAATTCAAATAAAAACTTAAAGAAAAGTAAAATAAAAGCTGCTGCCTTAGGGCCAGGCTTCTAGACTAGAAAGCACTAGGAGTAGTCTATGATCCTTTCAGAAATGAGGGGATACAGAGGACTAATCTCCTGCCTTCTTTTAATCTTCTCCAAGTCACCAGCACCTCCCTCGAAGGAACTTATACATATATCTGTGCCTCAGCTTTTACAGCTGCTGCCCAAGAGACAGTCTCTATATCAGCTGGCTATGATAGCTAAAGGGGGTTTCATTTATGAATCCCATAGGACTATAACAAATAAAGAAGGAATTCTTAACTGGCTATCCCCAGGAGGCTCAGCACAGAGGGAGCAGACAAAATCACCCATCTCCTAGTCTTTTCCTTAAAGATGTTTATCTGCATACTTGGGGCTTCTGAGTGGCTCAGTCAATTAAGCATCTGACTCTTGCTTTGGGCTCAGGTCATGATCTTGGGATTGTGAGATCAAGCCCCCTGCATTAGGCTCCATATTGGAGTTGGCTTGGGATTCTCTCTCTCTGCCCCTCTCAGCACTCACTGGTTTGCGCGCGCGCGATCGCTCTCTCTCCCCGTCTCTAAAATAAATAAATAAATCTTTAAAAAAAAAAAAAAGAGGTTTATCTGCAAACTTTAAAAGGCACTGTCTGAAGGATGTAAGTTTCCCATAAGGGAACCCCCATAAGACCACAAGCAGATTTTGCAGTAGAAAACTACAGGTCAGAAAGAATAGAATGACATATTCAAATTGCTAAAAGAAAAACAAAACAAAGTAAAACTTCCAAATAAGAAAACTCTACCTAGCAAAAATGTCCTTCAGAAGTAAAGGATAGGTAAAGAGTTTTCCAGACAGAAAACAAACAAACAAAAACAACTAGAGGAATTCATCAACACTAGACTAAACTTACAATAAGTGTAGAAGGGGGTTCTTCATATTGAAACAAAAGGAAGGTAATTGGAAATGTGAAAACATACAAAAGTATAAACCTCACTGGTAAAGGCAACTATATAGCTAAATCCAGAATATACAACTATATAGCTAAATCACATGTTAATGTTGTGATGGTAGTAGGTAAATCACTTATAACCCTAGTATAAAGGTCAAAAAAGAAAGTAATAAAAATAACTATAATAATTTCTTAATGGACACATAATGTAAACAGATATATATGGTGACATTAAAAACATAAAATAAGGGGTTGACAGAGTTTTGGTATGCATCGAAGTTTCAGTTATGAGCTCAAAATATGTTATAAATGTGTTTTATTTAAGATTCACAGTAACCATAAACAAAAAATCTATAGTATGTACACACAAAAGTTAAAGAGAATCAATACATAACACTATATAAAATAATCAAGTCACAAAGGAAGAAAGCAAGGAAGGATAAAAGAACAGGGGAATTAGAAAACAACCATAAAAGAAGCAATAAAATATAAATAGTTAAGCCCATACCTACCAATAAATACTTTAAATAAAATGGATTAAATTCTCCAATCAAAAGACAGGCAATGATTGAATTAAACAAACAAAAACCAAAAAACAGGACACAACTATATATTGCCTACAAGAGGCTCACCTCAGCTTTAAGGGCACACACAGACTGAAAGTGAGAAGATGAAAAAAGATAAACCAAATGGAAATCAAAAAGAAGCGTGAGTAGTTAGACTTATATCACACAAAAGAGATTTTAAGGCAAAGACTGTAATACAGACAGAGAAGGCCAAAATAATGAAGAGGTTGATCCAACACGAGGATATAACATTTACAAATATTTATGCATCTGGCATAAGAGCACTGAAATATATAAAACAAATATTAAAAAGACCTAAAGAAAGAATTTGATACCAATACAATAATAGGAATTCAATACCCTACCTGCAACATTTTACAGATAATCTAGACAGAGAATCAATAAAGAAACACTGGATTAAACTATATATTAAATCAGATGGACCTAACAGATATATACTGAACATTCCATCAAGAGCAGCAGAATACACACTCTTCCATACTGCACATGGAACACTCTCTGGGATAGAACTTATGTTAGACCACAAAAGAATTCTTAATTAATTTAAGAATATTGAAAACATATTTAAGCATCCTTTCCAGCCATAATGATATGAAACTAGAAACCAATTACAACAATACTAAAAATTAACAGATATGTGGAGATTAAACAACATGTTACTGAACAACTGATGTGTCAAAGAAGTCAAGAGACACCAAAAACTTTATTGAAACAAATGAAAATATGAAAAAACAGACTAATGTCTTTGCGAATCGATGAAAGCAGTTCTAGGAGGGAAGTTCATAGTAATAAAAGCCTACATTAAGAAAAAGAAAAGATACCAAACTAACTTAAGCATCAAGGAACTAGAAAAAGAAGAACAAACTAAGCTCAAAGTTAGCAAAAGGAAAGAAATAACAAAGATAGCATGGCAATAAATGAAGTGGATTAAAAAGACAATAGAAAAGATTAGCGTATGGACAAATCCTTAGAAACATACAAATGACCAAAGCTGAAACAGTTAAAAATGGAAAATTTGAACAGACCCAAAACCAGCAAAGAAATTCAATCAGTAAACAAAAATCTCCAAACAAACTAAAGTCCAGAGCCAGATGGCTTCCCAGGGGAATTCTACCAGACATTTAAAGAAGAGTTAATATCTATTCTTCTCAAGTTGTTTCAAAAAATAAAAATGGAAGGAAAACTTCCCAACTCCATCTACAAAGCTAACATTACCTTATTCTAAAACCAGAAAAAGACCCTACTAAAAAGAATTATGACCCAATATCCCCGATGAACACAGATGCAAAAACTCTCGACAAGATACTAGCAAACTGAATCCAACAGTACATTAAAAGAATTATTCACCAAGATAACTGGGATTTGTACCTGGGCTGCAAAGGTACTTCAATATTCACAAATCAATCAATGTGATAAACCACATTAATCAAAGAAAGCATAAGAACCATATGATCTGGGGCACCTGGGTGGCTCAGTCATTAAGCATCTGCCTTTGGCTCAGGTCATGATCCCAGGGTCCTGGGATCCAGCCCTGCATTAGGCTCTCTGCTCAGCAGGAGGCCTGATTCTCCTTCCACTCCCCCTGCTTGTATTCCCTCTCTCGCTGTCTCTCTCTCTCTGTCAAATAAATAAATAACATCTTAAAAAAAAAAAAAAAAGAACCATATGATCCTCTCGGTAGATGCAGAAAAAGCAATTGACAAAATACATCATCCATTCTTTTTTTTTTTTTAAGATGTTATTTATTTATTTGACAGACAGAGAGGCAGAGAGAGAGGGAAGCAGGCTTCCCGCTGAGCAGAGAGCCCGATGCGGGGCTCGATCCCAGGACCCTGGGATCATGACCTGAGCCAAAGGCAGAGGCTTTAACCCACTGAGCCACCCAGGCGCTCCTACAGCATCCATTCTTGATAAAACTCCTCAACAAGATAGGGATACATGGAGCATACCTCAACATCATAAAAGCCATACATGAAAGACCCACAGCTAATATCATCCCCAACAGGGAAAAACTGAGAGCTTTTCCTCCATGATCAGGAACAAGAGAGGGATGTCCATTCTTACCATTACTATTTAACACAGTACTGGAAGTCTTAGCCTCAGCAATCAGACAACAAAAAGAAATAAAAGGCATCCAAATTATGAAGAAAGAAGACAAACTTTCACTATTTGCAAATGGCATGATACTCTATGTAGAAAACCCAAAAGACTGCACCAAAGTTTTGCTAGAACTAATACATGAATTCATCAAAGTTGCAGGTTATAAAATCAACGTACAGACATCTGTTGCATTTCTACATACCAAAAATGAAGCGGCATAGAAAGAAATCAAGGAATTGATCCCATTTACAATTGTGCCAAAAACTATAAGGTACTTAAAAATAAACCTAACCAAAGAGATAAAAGATCTGTCCTCTGAAAACTATAGAACACTTATGAAAGAAAGTGAAGAGAACACAAAGAAATGGAAAATCATTCCATGCTCATGGATTAGAACAACAAACATGGCTAAAATATCTATACTACCCAAAGCAATCTAAATATTTAAAGCAATCCCTATCAAAATACCAACAGCATTTTTCACAGAGCTAGAACAAAAATCCTAAAATTTGTATGGTACCACAAAAGACCCTATTCTATATAAGCCAAAACAATCCTTAAACAAACAAACAAACAAACCAAAAACAACAAAAAAGCAAAGCTGGAGGCATCATGATTCAGACTACAAGCTTCATTACAAAGCTGTAGTCATTAAGACAATATTGTACTGCCACAATAACAGACACATAGATCAATGCAACAGAAAAGAAAACCCAGAAATGGACCCATGATTATATAGCCAACTAATCATCAACAAAGCAGGGAAGAATATCCAATGGAAAAGAACAGTTTCTTCAAAAATGGTGTTGAGAATAGTGGACAGCAACATGTAGAAGAAAGGGAACTGGGCATCTTATACTACAGACAAATGCAAATTCAAAAATGGATTAAAGACCTAAATGTGAGACAGGAGTCCATCAAAATCCTAGAGGAGAACACAGGCAGCAACCTCTTAGACCTCCGCCACAGGTCTAGACACATCTCCAAGGACAAGAGAAACAAAAGCAAAAATGAACTACTAGCACTTCATCAAGTTAAAAATTTCTGCATAGCAAAGGAAACAATTCAACAAAACTAAAGGCAGCTTATGGAATGGGAGAAGATATTTGCAAATGAGGTATCTGATAAAGGACTACTATCCCAAAATCTATAAAGAACTTACCATTGTTAACATCTAAAACCAAATAATCCATTTGTGAAATGGGCAGAAAACATGAATCAACATTTTTCTAAAGAAGACATCCAGATAGCTAACAGACACATGAAAAGATGATCAATATCACCCATCATCAGGGAAATACAAATCAAAACCACAATGAGATACCAACTCACACTGGTCAGAATGGCTAAAATTAATAATGCAGGTAAATAACAGGAGTTGGAGAGGATGTGGAAAAAGGGGAAACCTCTTGCAATGTTGGGGGAAATGCAAACTGGAGCAGCCACTCTGGAAAACAGTGTGGAGGCTACTCAAAATGTCAAAAATAGAACCACCCTACAATCCAGCAATTGCCCTACTAGATTTTTACCCAAAGGATACAAAAATATTGATTTGAAAAGGTACAAGAACCTTAACGTTTATAGCAGCATTATCAACAATACCAAACTATGGAAAGACCCCAAATGTCTACCAACTGATGAATGGATAAAGAAGAGGTGGTATACACACACACACACACACACACATACACACACACACACACACACACACCATGGAATGTTATTGAGAAGGATGAAATCTTGCCACTTGCAACGATGTGGATAGAGTTAGAGTATATTATGCTAAGCAAAAGTAGTCAGTCAGAGAAAGACCAATACCATATGATTTCACTCATATGGGGAATTTAAGAAAACAGATCAATATATGGGAGGGGAAAAAGGGGGGGAAACAAACTATAGGAGACTCTTAACGATAGAGGACAAACTGAGGGTTGATGATAGAGAGAGGTGGGTGGGGGATGGCTAGATAGGTGATGGGTACTAAGGAGGGCAATTGTTATGATGAGCACTGGATGTTGTCTTTAAGTGATGAACCAGTGAATTCTATTCCTGAAGCCAATATTGCATGATACGTTAACCAACTAGAATTTAAATAAAATTTTGAAAAAAAAAAAGATTAGTGTAATTAAGAGCTGGTCTTTTTTTAAAGAGATAAAATACACAAAGCTTTAGTAAAACTTAAGAAGAAAAGAGAGAGACCAAAGATAAACATCACCAGAAATGAGAAAGAAACATTACACATAAGTCCACAGAAATATAAAGAATGTAAGAGATATTGTTAACAATTACATATGAACAAATCAGATAACCTTGAAGAAATGGATAAAGTCCAAGACATATATGACCCACCAAGACTGAATCAGGAAGAAATACAGAACGTGAAGAGGCCAATAATCAATCAGATTGAATTGGTAACCCAAATTCTCCCAAAGAAGAAAAGTCCAAGACCAGATGGAACTTATGATGATTTCTACGAAACACTTAAAAAATTAATGCCAATGCTTCTCAGACTCTTCTAAATTGAAGAGGAAAGAATACTGCCAAATTCAGTTCTGAGAAAAAAATTGCTAAAATTTGTGTAGAAACACAAAACACAGCAAAAAGTTAAAGTAATCTTGAAATAAAAAGGAAAAAAGCTGGAGGCAACACATTTTCTGATTCAAATTATATTACAATGGGATAGTAGTCAAACCAGTATGGTATTGGCTTAAAAATGGATGTGGATAAAACTGGAGAGTACTGTGCTAAGCAAAATGAGATAAAGACAAATATCATATGATTTCTCTCATGTGGTTAAATTTAAGAAACACAACAAAAAAGCAAAGAAAAAAAACATGAGAGAGAGAGAGAGAGAGACAGAGAGAAACCAAGAAGCAGCCTCTTAAGTATAGAGAACAAACTGATGGTTACCAGAAGGGAGATAGTTGGGTGGATGCCTGAAACAGATGATGGAGATTAAAGGACTGAAATTGTCCTGATGAGCACCAGGTGATGTATGGAATTGTTGAACCACTATATTGTATACCTGCAACCAATATAACACTGCATGTTCATACACTGGAATTAAAATTAAAGACTACATTAATTAATAAAATAAGAAAAAATGGTGCTGGAAATTGGACAGCCACATGCAAAGGGATGAAACTGGATTTCTATAAACATCATATACAAAAATCAACTCAAAATGGATTAAAGACTTAATATAAGACCTGGAACCAAACAAGTCCTAGAAGAAAATACAGGAGGTAGGGTGCCTGTGTGGCTCAGTGGGTTGAAGCCTCTGTCTTCAGCTCAGGTCATGATCTCAGGGTCCTGGGATCGAGTCCCGCATCGGGCTCTCTGCTCAGCGGGGAGCCTGCTTCCTCCTCTCTCGGCCTGCCTCTCTGCCTACTTGTGATCTCTGTCTGTCAAATAAATAAATAAAATCTTTAAAAAAAATACAGGAGGTAAGCTCCTTGACACTGGTCTTGGGAATTATTTCTTTTGTATTTGATACCAAAAGCAAAGCCAACAAAACCAAAAATAAACAATTGGAATCACATCAAGCTTAAAGACTTCTGGACAGCAAAGGAAACTATCAACAAAATGAAAAAGCAACCTATCAAATGGGAGAAAATATTTGCAAACCACATATTCAATGAAGGGTTAATACCCAAACTATACTAGAAACTCACACAACTTAATAGAAAAAAAAATCTATAATTTTTTTTCAAGATTTGTATTTATTTATTTATTTATTTGAGAGAGAGAGAACACGAGCTGGGGAGGAGCAGAGGGAGAGAGACAACAGACTCCCTGCCAAGCAGAGAGCCTGACGTGGGGCTTGATCCCAGAACCCCAAAATCATGACCTGAGCTGAAGGCAGACACTTAACCAAGTGAGCCACCCAGGTGTCCCCAAATATCCCAAATTTTAAAAATTTTGCCCCAGTGGCCAAACGTCCTAAATAGACATTTTTCCAAAGAAGACATACCAATGGCTAACAGGTATATTAAAATGTGCTCAATATCACTAATCATCAGGGAAACAAAAAATCAAAACCACAATGAGATATCACCTCACACCTGTTAGGATAACTATTATCAAAAAGAAAGACAAAATGCTGGAAAGGATGTAGAAGGATGTAGGGGAAAAAAGGGAACCTTTGTGTACCAATGTTGGGAATTTACACAGTATACTCACAATGGAAAACAGTATGAAGATTTCTCGAAAAATTAAAAATAGAACTACCATATGATCCGGCAATTCTACTTACAGGTATATATCCAAAGGAAATGAAAGCATTATCTCGAAGAGATATCTGTATTTCCATGTTCAATGCAGCTTTATTCACAACAGTCAAGGTATGGCAACAACCTAAGTGTCCCACAGGTGAATTGATAAAAAATTTATATATAGAATATATTATATATATAATATATAATATATTATATTAATATATATAGATGAATATATATATTATAGGTGAATTGATAAGGTGAATAGGTGAATTGATATATGAATTTATGATATAGAATATATTATATATTATATATTATATATATAATATATCATAGACTATATCATAGAATACTATTGAGCCTTAAAAAAGAAAGTAATTCTGTCATTGGCAATATCACGGATCAGCCTGGAAGGCATTATGCTCAGTGAGAGAAGTCAGAACAAGAAATATCACATATCAGTCAAACTCAGTCAAACTCAGAAACAGAACAGAAAAGTGGTTGCCAGAGGCTGGGCAGTAGGGGAAACAGGGAGAGGTTGGTAAAAGGGTACAAACTTTGAGTAATAAGACAAATAAGTTCTGAGGATTTAATACATAACACTGTGACTATGGTGACAGCAGTCTATTATATAAATGAAATTTGCTGAGAGAACTTAAATGTTCTCATCACCCCCTCCCCCTTAAAAAAAAAAAAAGGTAATCATGGGAGATGAGAGATGTGTTAATAAACTGGATGAGGGGACTCCTTTCACAATATGTAACTACATCAAAACATCACATTGTACATTTTAAGCAGCTTATAATTTTATAAATTATCAATAAATTGGAAAAAATAAAATAAAAATGAAATATTTTGTTATAATAATTATGAGTTAACATTGCAAAAGATTGAGGGACTTCAAGGTTAATACGTGGGGTTAAGTGAAACCAATATTCTGTGTCTTCAGAGCAATCTCTAGATGTGATTCTTTGTTCTTATTGTCCCTAGCCTTTTGAGCACCAACCTCATTACTACTAGAGAAGAAAGCTTCTTTCTTCTTTTTACAATTCTTACATATGATCTTCTCCTTTAGTGAGCCCCTTTTGTAATGTCCCTGTAAATTTTTTTTTTTTTTAAAGATTTTATTTATTTATTTGACAGAGAGATCACAAGCAGGCAGAGAGGCAGGCAGAGAGAGAGGAGGAAGCAGGCTCCCCTAGAGAGCAGAGAGCCCGATGCGGGGCTCGATCCCAGGACTCTGAGATCATGACCTGAGCCGAAGGCAGCGGCTTAACCCGCTGAGCCACCCAGGTGCCCCTGTAAATTTTTTTTTAATTATTTATTCATTTGAGAGAGAGAGCACAAGCAGGGGGAGAGGCAGAGGTAGAGGCAGAAGCAGACTCCCCACTGAGCTGGGAGCCCAACGTGGGGCTTGATCCCAGGACCTGGAGATCATGACCTCAGCCAAAGGTAGCCACTTAACTGACTGAGCCACCCAAGGGCCCTGTGTTTGTAAATTTTTATTGAAGGTGTTAGACTGGTCTTTTCTTGCAAACAATGATACAGTTTCAGGTTCTGAATTAAAATTTTTGGATTTCCTCCTCCCTAAGTTAAATATGCAACAAATTTACTGTTTTCCATGCCCATTTACCTTGGTTTAACTAATAGAAATTTTTATTACCTTTTTTCTTCAAATATCGATTTGAGTCATAAATATAGTCTTCTCAGAAACTAAAATATTAATTTTATTTCACCAGGATATACTTCATTATTTCCTCTCTAGTTTATTACGTTTCTCAATTTTTTCTGTAGATGAAAGTTTAGATCATTTCAGATTGACTGTGTGCTATTATTTAACCATCAACTTTAGTTTGGCTTCAACACAGGAAGATCTCAGAGTTTTCTGAAGTTTTGTTTTTATATTTTGTATTTATTTTACTTTATTTTATTTTTTGAGCACAGTTGATATACAACATTATGTTAGTTTCAGATGCAGAGATCTCTGGGCTTTTTTCTTCCTGTCAAGACAACCAAGTTTTCAGGACCAGAGTTCAGAGTAGAAGTTCAATTATGTCTAAGGAAAAATAAAAGCTTGAGGAAAGGAACTGAATCTTTAATTATTTTAAAAAATCTGTAATTAACTGTGAATTTTAATAATCTATTTGCTTCTTATTCTTTCGTATCATTATTAGTTAAAAATCAACAGTATTGATGAATCAAAACCTGTGTAAAAATTTAATCCTGTTTTAAAAACCTAATAATGCCCATTAGGGGTAATAAAGATTTTTAACTCTGACAATGCTTAAGCACGTATTTTTAAAAAGTTTTATTTCTTAAAGTAATGCTTAACACATAATAGGTATTTAACAACCCTGTGTTTGATTAAGTTGAAATAATGAAAAGAATTTATAACTTTTGTTATTTCAGCTGAATTTTGTACATATTAAATAAGACTATTCATGAATACACTTAAAAATGATACTCACAAATTATTCTTCAAATTATTAATATTTACCATGCTATTATGAACAAATATATTAAAATTCATCTTATAATTCAATTGGAGTATCAAGGAAAAGACTATTTCAGAAAACCAAACTAATGAGGCCACAAAAATATTTTTTCTATTTGCACATTACCCACTTAACATGTTAATATGTAAATGGAAAATTAGTTTACATCATGAATTTATTATTTAGTTTTAGTAAAATTTACATAAATTAATTAAAGCTACTTAAACAGATTTGCTGTGAAATTAACATTCTTTACTAAAGTAATTTTATGACAATGATACTCATGTTATACGTTCTTTCTTTACTCCTCATTCACCCCTAGCCACCCATTCAAATAATTACAAATCTCACGTGTTTCAATGACAGGTAGCATTTTATCACACTAATTCTTGAAGACAGATATTAATTAGTTTTGATTTGTCTAAATGACAAAGTTGCTTGAGAAAAATTGAAATTTTTGTTTAAGAATAGGTTCAAATCTTCATTCTAGCTTTTTCTAGCTATGTTCCCTTAACGGGATTATAACATCTATGACCTTTGTTTTATTTCTGTCTATATATAAAAATCCTAATATCTACCTTATAGGCCTGTTGGGAATGTATAATCATCACAATCATAATTTTGATGTTGGAAATGTTTGGTTCTGGTTTTCATTTTCAAAGTCTTATGACAGCTATAAACATCATGAACAGTAACTAATAAGAGATACTTTAAATGTTATAATTCTGCCAGATAATGTAATCATTTTTAATAATGATGGTACAGAACTTAAATTTAAAATCATGATAAGTGGAATCCAATTCGATAGCTTATCAATATCGTCCAAAGTAACAAATCACATCTTTGAAAGTTTGCTGAAACATGGCAAATCAAGGAGGATATTAACAGGTTTTGTTTTGTTTTGTTTTTTTGAGAGTATGAAAGAATTATGTGATATGCTGGTTCTGAGACTATATTTCCAGTTATTAAAATATAAATGTTTCCTGTTATTATGATGGGTAATTCTCAATAAGAATACTAATGAAATAATACTGAGAGGTAACTTTCCATTTTATCATAAGGGGAGCAGCTTGATATTATGGAAAATATACAGGTTTTGAAATCAGAAGGAAGTACGTTCAAGTCCAAATCTCCACTGATTAATATGAAATAGCTACACCTCTGACTCTTAGTTTCTTTGTCATTGATATAGGATTAATAAAGCTTCTCCGTCAGAGTTGTTGTGATGGTAAGAAATAATACTTATGAAGTTATTAGTGTGCTGTTTTGTCCCTAACAGCCTTCAGTTCATGATTCTGGTTCCTATGATGAGAACGTGTTCTGTTTTTATAAGCATCCCTATCAAAAATGTAGGCAGAGACTTTGACAAGTATCCATCATGCATTCATTACATGTACCCATTCATTCATGCATGCGTTCATTCATTCATTCATTCATAATAATATCTAAGGCAGTATCAAGGCAGTAAGGACAATGGAGTGAAGGAAATGAACAGAAGTAACTACAATGCAAAGCAAAGAGATCAATTACTGTAGTGACAGTCACCAGAATGTGAGAAAAGGGAACTGTTTTAGGAAAGTACCATGGAGAAGCTAGAATTTAAGATTGGTCATGGAAGACGAATACTGTTTCTAAAATTTGAGAAGTTGTAGAGTGGATTTACACTCTGAAAACAAGAGTAAGTTCCACATAGAACCTGAATATAGTTCTGAGCCTCATGTGACCCGTTCTTCAAGCAAACACACTCTAGTAACAAGAAGAAAGTAATTCCAATTTTATAATTGTATCTCTCAAAGAACATCAAAGGGCACACAATTTAAAACTCACTTCTGCCATTCTTTTCATTCTGTATATTTTTTTTACCCCCTTCTGCTTCCCCTGAAGCCTCTCTTCATGTTTCTCCCTCTCTATACACATCAAAATACACACCATCCCAAGAGGTCTTTCCTTTCCCATTTCTTTTGCTGCATTTCTCTTTATTCTTGTCTCTTATAGGAGTTACTCTTGACACAATTCAAATTCCCTATTCTGATTTTCTCCCCACTGATTAGCATGATCTGCATAAAAAGGAGCAAGAACTAGGGCAGGGGTTCTCTTCCAAGGGATTCAAGGAGAGGACGATTTCAACATAATTGGTTTCTCTGATAATCTCATGCATTTTATCTCATGCATTTAGAAATACCATTTTGAGAAAAAATCTATAGGTTTCTCTAGATTGCCAAAGCTCATGGCACAAAACATGTTTAGGAACCCTTGAAACAAGGGTAAAGAAGGCGCAACTGAAAATGGCAGCAAATATTTACTCTTTCAAATTTTTGTCCACATTTCACTTGTAAGCACCTACAATTTTGTGTAAAGTAGTAAGCAGTCACCGTGGCCAAAACTTACCCATGAGGACAGGAAGTGAAGGGAGATGAGACATTGATTTCCATGTGAACAAAAACAGAAATGACACACAAAACAGCCACTATGCTGTGCATAAATAGTAGCAGTCTCTTTATAAAAACATAAAGGACTCATTCTCTGTATTTTTCTTTCTATGTTCTTCCAGATTATCCTGCCACTTCTCTCATTAGTTTTCCCCAAATTATCCATAGCCCAAATCTAGCAAAGAAATAGTCAAACTTACTAAAACTTCTGATTTCAAAGGAAATTAGTTGCTGCCTCAAACTAAACAGAAATCAGCTGTCACAGTTCAAGTATTTCACAGCAGCTACCTAGCCAGCTAATTTCCATTCTGTCTCCCCTTACACCCTCCACACCTCTTCTAATACCTTAACTAGAAATCTTCAAGGGAGTCGATTTCTGAAAGACATTCCTGTCAGCTTTTACTGTTGCTGAAAAATCAACCCACCTGCCACCAGCCGTGTGACAATTTATATAGTGTTGCCAGGCCCATAATGGTTCAGAGTACTTGTGAATATATTATTTTTGACAGGTTCCTCTCCCAATTAAGGACCACACAGAACTCTCCATTCACAGTAAAAATTCCTGGAAGTGTTATCCCTTGGGCGGCTAAGCAGTTTTACAGGTAGGAAAAAATAAAGTCTGTAGGTTTTCGGGGGATGTGGGAAGGGGCACACATCAGCGGATAACTCATTCTTCTACATTAGTGGGCAAGTCTTCAGGGGCAGGGCTGACTGCCAATTTGCAGGATGTTAAGTCACCTTCTGCCACCAGCTCCGTGGCAATGGCAAAACTATCCCATAATACCCAAACTTTCACTTTTGTGAAAGCAGCAGAATCCCAATTATTCTCACAGATACGAGACTCAGATCAGACTAAGCCACATTTTAAGTTTTTCTCTTGAGGACAGATTGAATATGCGGGCACCTTTCAAGTAATGGCCACTTGAAAGATGAAGCTATTGTATAAAAATACAGGGATGTCATAAATAAATTTAAACTACTTCTTGTGGTTTACAGTCACTAGTCAATGAGAAGTGATTTTTCTTTTGCAAGTTAACACTCCTGACAACTTCAAATATACGAATAATGTAGCTGATCCATGATTATAC